>NW_026018611.1:7268321-7320875 GCF_020466585.1 Dendroctonus ponderosae
TATTTATATATTTATAAGTTTATTCTTAGCAGCGGATAATACAATTTATGCCAGAATTTAAAAAAATCAAAGTGGCAAAGGATACTTAATAATGTAAAAACATTTCGACAGCAACTAGATTCATTCAATGATGTCATTAAAATCTTCAAATTTTACTTACTTAGTAAATTTGCTTAACATTATTTGATAACGTATGATAACACATTCCGGATGTTTTACATTCGTTGTGAGAAAAATTCAACAAAAAATAACTTATAAAGCGTTAAATTCGTTGCTTTCTTTGCAGCTCTAACTCAAAAACTTTTTCTTGCTGTTCCCAAGGTTCTGTAATATTTGCGGCAAAATGCTTCGAATAAAATAAATAGAGCTACTTCAGATCTGGATAGCGTGGAGTCGAAACTGCAACTAAATTTGCTGTCAATTGCCATTTGATTTAAAATATGTGGTCTTTATAGGAAAAGTTCAGGACGGCTCTAACGGCATCGCTAAAAAATAATATTTTAGTCTAATCAAGCAGGTGGGAAATTATTATTTTGAACTAACCTCGCTAGAAAAACATCCATGATTAAAACAACCTAAGTATAGTTATTATTCAATCTAATCGTTAAACTGAACGAAGAAATAAGTAAGTATATTAAAAAATATAATAATGAAGAAAAAGTTTGACAAAGTGTTAGAAATAAATGCAATTAAAATTTCTCTTTGCCCATAAATTCCTCAATTGCCAACGTATAATAAATATTCAAATTAACCAGTTATTAAAATCGGAAAATAAATTATAGCACAGGCCAGATTTGCAACAAAACGATACAAGACAAGACGTTTCCCTAGTTTATAAAATGAAAGTGAAACCCGAGTGCCTCTAAACTACGTGAAGGTTATGACATGATCACCATAACTAATATATTATCATATTATTAATTTCACCTCGCCTGCAATGCAATTATTAAATCAGCAGTTCGTATGTTAATTCAATCAGAAATAGTGGAGGAAAGTAAATCATAGTGAGGCATTTTCTGCTTATAGATAAACAGACAGGTATCAAAATAATAACGACTATTGAGTGACTGACACCTGGGTAATTATATTGATTAATAGTGGTTATTATGCATCCATAATTTGCATTCATTTGCGTTTATATTTGATATCGGTGAATCGCAGAAGTCAATTGCAGATGGATCCGCAAGTTGATACTATCTAACCTTCTGGTCGACAGATGCTTTTAAATTTTACAAGGCGAATAATATGTATTCCGTCATAAAAACTATGCAAATGTATGTAAAATACTGTTAGAACAACTGTTTGATCATAAAATAAAGCATGGAAATTGTTCGCTTTTCTTCGAAAAGGTACAATACAACTTATTAGTAGACAGCATTTAAGCAATAACTTAACGTGGAAGACTCAGATCCTTTCAGGGTAATTTTCTCCCGAGCAAATTGAATAATCTCTAACAGATTGAATAATCTCTAACAGAGCAAACAAGTGGCAAGGTTTTTAATAAAAAGCGATATTTCATAAATGCGATAAATATTCAGCTTATTTTCATCAAAAATTTTAAAAGGCACTGAAAAGCCATTTTAGTTAGTTTGCAAAAAATTTGAGATAGAGAAGCAATTGATTTAGGTATAGAAATTCAATCAAAAATAAAGAAACTAAATTGTAAAATATATTCACACAACTGAACATTAACGCGTTCAAGTGTATGTTAAGTCTCCAATTTGTTTAACTCAGTTTCTAATTATTGTTTTAACAAGAAGAAAATTGGTAATAAAACAGTATCGTCCCCGAAAGTTCAATGTTCTCGCAACCTTTCAAGAAACTTTTTGAAAAGAGTGGAAGACAATTTTCGCTAAAACATGAGATAATCTTGACAGAAGTATGAAAGCGAAATAAAAGCAACAACATTGAATATGCGACAGTAAATATTAAAAATAACAAGATATTTCAGTTTCAATTTTAATAAATATTTAGCTCCACTATGCGTGTAATGTAATTGCTTAAATAAAATTCTATTATATTGATCGTTTCACTTTTCCTTTTTTTTCAGTATGAGAAGAACGAACAATTTAGATTTTTATGACAATACATTTTTCATTTTCATTTATTATCAAACATTATTTTATCCGCAATAATATTAATCCAATACTGCCCATAAATTTTAAAGCTGCTGTGCAAATTTAAATTTTAACACATTTTTCTTAAAACTCCTTATATTTTATTATGCAAACATAACCCTGGATTGTATGCATAAAGCGACTATCGAGAGTACGATTAGTAGTGAAAAGCCAGTCAATCAAAATTGAAGCAAATGAATACAAACAACAATTTCTCGAATAAAAGTGGAACAAAAATTGCTATCTATACTTCTGGAATGGATATGTAGAAAAAATCTTTAAGAAGTATAATTTTTTATTTAAGTGTTTTTAGAAGAATGATGAAACCTTGAAATTTAAATTGATCAATCAGAAGACACTTTTTAATATTTTTTCAACAAAATTTAAAATCACCCGTAAGAGCTGTCTAAATAGAAAATGATGATGTTTGAGTTAAGATTTGATGAAATTAACCAATAATGGGACTAGTTAGTAGCGTGGTAAAATACCACATCGATGTGCAGATTGATCAATAATACCAAGCCAATATTTTCTTTAGCAGAAGACTAAGTACTTTTAAATTAACCTTTTTTTGCTTTGAACTTTTCTGTCCAAAAAAACCATTGACCAAAATGTTTATACTTTACTTCCCAAAATTGGAAGCACCTGAATTACGTTGTACAAGACTGAATTAGTTAATAATATGCAACAAATTCGAATATAAAAAGAAACTCGAAAGTTGAAAAGGTTTTTTCGAAAAACCTTTCGCAAATTAACTGATGACTTCTTGTTCATAATGATGTAACACCTCGCTTGGTATATCGAATATATTTCAATCGTACAGAAAATTTCACATTAGAGAAATTAAATTACCAAATACACTAGAGAGCGAGAAAATGCTGCATAAATCATAAAACTTTATATTTTCTCAAGAGAGAAAAGGATTAATCTGTATAGTCCACAATGCAAACTACATCTCAGAAGTAATTTAACCACCTCTAATCTTTAACCGTCGAAAAAATAACAAAATCGACTTAAATATAATTAGAACCAAAGCTAGAAAATATTTGTTCAAATTCGAAAAATATTTATCCTTCAACAAAATAAACAAGAACGGGTTTGCAATAACCAATATTTCTTCAAAAGACCCGATAATATTGAAAACCCGATCATTAATTTAAACACATAACTGAGAAAAAAGAACACACAGTGATCTATCCGAACTCCATAAAATAAATGGCGTCGCTATCGTTAAAGATCTACAAAGTCCCAAACGATAACTAATTAAACGCTCGTGTAATGTATTATTATCTATTCACGTTATTGATTTTAATAATGCATTCTTAAGTCGATTATCTTTTTATTAAAATCTTTACCATATAAAGAGATAGGTAAACGCGGCGTTTAATTTTTAACTTTTTTAATTGTGATATCGATCTGACAAAAGAGAAAGTGGTTTCAGTATGTTATGCGTGTGCCCTATTGTATTGAAATCGTTAATATGAAAAAAAAAACAATGTCAGTCATCGTATTTTCATGAGAACGCAAATGTCTTGTTGGAACATTATTCGGCGTTAGTTTTGTCTGATATTATTAATCTATGATAACAGCTTGCACTTGATAACAATGAATAAAAACAATATTGAGGAAATATTTTATAAATAGGCGCATGTTAGTTGCACATGAACCTGAGCGTTTAACGACCTGAAATATTATATTTTTAGGAGATCTATGAATAGATTCAGATTTTGTAAGTTCAAGAGCTTTGGAAGAAAGCTGCTGTTTAATAATGATTAGGCAATTTCTAATAAATGAAACTAGTTACTACATACATTTTCACGTGAATGGTACAGCAAAACAATTATTTAGTTGACGTAAATGGTATGGTTTTTCAATCAAATTTATCCAATTCAATACCGATTAATCGGTGCTTTATTGACGAGTTTCTATAAATAATCGATTTAGGAAACAGACAATCTAAATGTCACGTGCAGTACCACCAAAAATAAAGTCGTAGCAATTACAACGGCAGACAATGTGAAATCGTTCGAGTATGGTTCCGCAATTTTCTGAAATCACCACAGCCCAGTTTGATGGATTATTGAGATCCAATTACTTCAAGTTTCAATGTTATTATGATAATGAGATTCGGTGTTTTTTAATGTCGTTAATTCAGATACTGATATTGGCCTCTATTGTTGGTTTCTGCTATCAGGCAGAAAAATGAACCTCTTTGTGAAAATTTAACCTTCTTCGACACGGATCTTTTAAATGGCCACAAGCAAGTCGATGTCACTGACAAAACCAAGTAAACGTTTTCCTTCTCTGTGCAAGACGTTCAAATCACTTTCAGTATTATTTCTCTAGTCCTTATTTGGACTACATTATAACGGTATCCCTAGTTCAGTCCGTTAGTGTCGCCGTTTTTTTTTTACTTTATCTAATGATTCGCTTTGTTTTTAAAAACGCTTTGTCTAAGCGAATATACATCATACGCAGGTGGCCAAAGTGAATGGGTTTTCATTATACTCACCATTTTCATATTACATAGGAACTGCACTTATCTTTATATTGATTAAATGTAGATTGCTCTTTGTATTAAGAGATTCCTGTGAATGTTGCTAGATTTATTAGACCACACTCTCGGCTATAGCAGAGGTTTAAAAATCGAAACAGGCCTTACAGAACATATAATTATACGAAACCGTAATGGATGTTTGAGTAAAGTTTATTGCTTTTAAGTTAGACTGGTGACAAAGAGAAGCATCAAAATGCACACTGAAATCAAATTAATTTAGATACAAACTCATACATCAAAGAAACTAAATGAAAAAGAACCGACAACCATTTCGGCAAACAGAAATAATTTTCACTTTTAATGGAAATTATTTGAGCATATTTATATCAAGAGCTGAAAGAAGTTTAATTTAAAAGCGCACTTTTAGGAAAAGTAGCAGCAAAATTCCGCTATTTGGAATGCCATACAATCCATGCGTAGAATAATTTAAAATTGTTGAATCTACTTGCAGTTTCAAATGTAACATTTGGGATAACTACCAATAAACTAGTTATTTGCGTTATTTCCTACAAAAGTGGGATATATTATACATAATGTAATTTTTTAAAGTAGGTACAGTTAGAAATATACGCTAAGCACCTCTCTGGTGCTTAGTGCAAGTGCACTTGACTGATTTTGTCCCTAAAACAAATCTTTTGGTAAATTAATGCAAACCATTCATGAATATCCACAAATTAACGAACAGCTGGATATTATTGATGCAAGTAAAGTAAGAGAAACTAAGAAAGTGGCAATTGTTCACAATTGACAAATCTCATTTCATGATTCAGTTAAAGTTGCTGTGGAAAATTTTAAAATAATTCGGGGAAAATATTTTTTACTTCCTGCTTCAACTGCATAATTCGCAAATGTTATCTAAACCATAATAATACCTTATGCTGCAAAAGTTTGGTATACAATCGATTTGAAGAGACTAAACAAATTGGTTAAAACAAAAATCMTTRTASGCTATAAAATTTAATATCAAGTTGTTCCTCCGTGCTCCGTGTCTGTTTTCGTCAACTAATGCAAAAAAACTATAATAAATGGTATTGCAATAAACAAATTAAGAAAAAAAATTGAAAAGCTTGGGCCGAACATTTTTCCTGAAAAAAAGGCCTTCATTGAAAACAGGTGAAATGTTCAACTTTTGGAAGTTGAAATTGACAAATGTTCATACTAAATTCATATATCGATGGAAAATGAAGTGAATCCTTGCGAATTGATCAAATGTCCATATTACATTGTACTAGCAAAAATTGAAAGAAAAACTTTAACTTGCATTCGCAACTACACTCGCAAATATTTTCGAAAAAGTGACAATTAGACAAATTAGAATMGTTTTATTTCTCGCAGGAATCCGGAACACATTAAAATAAGCAATTTTAGAAGACTTTGCKTCTTGACGTTRGYGWTCTTGTGAATGAACTAAATTCTTAATTTACRCAAGATAACACTTTATTTATTTGCTTTCTACACTGCAAAATTAAATTYACAATTATTTCTACTACTGAAAGTTATCCAATCTSGATAAGATTTATCTGYCTGGTACTACTTAAACCCCCATAAATAATTTCAACTTTGCATTTCTATTTATGTTAACTACATAACACGATTCATGAATGGCCACTTTTCAATAATATTTGGACAAATTGTTACAAATTGCATTCTATTTTCATCAATTTATAGCACCATGTGCAAAGGGTCATTTGGGAACGTAGCGAAAATTGAGGAGGTGATTCTCGGAGTGATTTTAAGAAAATTGTATGTAAGTTTTTGTCCGGAAATGGTTCATTTTAAATATACAGTGGTAAATAATAAAGTTTAATAACCAAGTTTTGCGATGGTTTTAGGCTTTTGTTTAACGAAATTGCTCTATGAACAATAGGCAAATAAAATGTGGTAATTAGTCTTACTCATTCATTATGTTGTCCGATGCACATACGACAAAGTGATTTTTATTTTGAACGTCGAAAACGAAAAAAAAAAATTAACCAGTTATGTTATTCACAGAAATTATTTTTTTCTATTTCAATATTGAAACAGATTCAGTTTTCTTAACATCAGTCAGCGAGTCAACTCTCCTGAAGTTTGTCTACGTACCTACTTAAAAATCCAACACCTTTTATGTGATTCTGCCTATTCTGGTTAATCGAGTACTTACATATAAGTAACTTTTGTATTTAACTACTTAATTCCACATCATCTAACAGTTTTGAAAATCGAACTATTTCTGATTGGAACTTTATCTACCGCTTCGTTATTGTTTGTAAATTCAAATAAATCCAACAACATTCTTGGTCGCTTTTAATTGAGCATGTCTAAGAAAAACCTTTCATCCAGCCGAGACAATAGTGCATTAGTCGACTTTCTAAGCAAAAATAAATTTAAGTGATTTTCATCATTCGTTTTTCAATCAAGCGTTCAAATGAAAGAGAGATAATTGAAATTTTCGTAATACTTAATACCGGAAATAAGACCAGAACACATCATCAGGTATCTGAAATGTTTAATAAGACATCCATTATTCATCAATCGAGTGTGAATAACATTTTAATAAAGTAGTAGAGAAACTGGCATTGTTAGTATATTAGCTCTTCGTGTCATTTATTCTCTGAATTATGGCATGCTTTAAAAACAATATCTGAACTTGTGTGCTAAACCAATTTAGGCTGGTGAGGCTATTGATGGTAAAATCGACTATTTTATGTACTTTTGCTATAAAATATTCCAAGTGCTACAATTTCTTCTTCGAATAATTCTGTGTTTGATAATTCCTCAATATACGTATATCCAATGTTAACATTCTCTATTCTCAATGACCAAGCAACGACAGATTTGTGGGGAACATCTAAATCGATGTGCAACTGTTCAAAAAACACCATAATCTAATTGGGTTTAAAATTTGTTCTTCACATGTGGAAATTTTCCTAATAGAACTGTGCAAGAAACCAGTGGTAAATATTGAACCATTCAAAGGCCCAAAATTGTATTATCAATTAGCACATGTTTACGAAAAATGTACTTAGACATCGCGCTCTGCTTTAAGAATTTGAAAAGTACTCAACTTCCCAGAATCACATTTCAACGAAATGCAGCTGCACTGAACAATGGAACGAGAACTTACGTGCATTTTATTGTGCATATTTATCACATGATTAGTAGTTAAGTGCAGTTCATTTTCAATCTCTCGAATATCGGCTGCCAAATGAGGTAAATAATGAACAGAAAACTGCTCAGCTTCAGGAAAGCTGCAATATTAATGAAGATAATTTTTTTTTCGGATGTGCGGTTTGGGGATTTGTAGGAAAAAACGATAACAGATTTCAACCAAAAATCGCATCCTAGGTAATGGGATACCGACAGGCAATTTTAGTGAACCAACATCTGGTAAACTGTGGCAAACCGGAGATGATGGGAAATGGCCATCTGCTCGGGCTTTATGCGCTTTTCGTAAAATTTATCATGGTCTCTGGCCGAATTTAAGCATGCTGTGTAAATATTAGGGATACGGTTCGACTTTATATAGGAGACAGAAAAATGATTTATTATCAGTAATTTTATTCATGTATGTACCAGAACGTATCCCCATACTTAGGCGTTGTGTGAACTACATAAGAGATTCCCGGAATTACCAAAAATCTGCGCTGGAAAAAGTGATTACACCCAATGTTAACAGGATTAGCCTTTAGAATATTATATGGGCGAATTGGATTATTTTATCCAACTTTGACTTTTTCTAGGAAGTAGCCTACCTGTTACTGTTAAAAAAGCAGTGACAGTAAAAAATTCTCTAATTTTAATAACAGGCTATTATTTTAATTACCAGCCTTTTGACCTTAGTAGACCTGCCCATAAACGAAAGTATTTTAGGTCACTATATTATTAAGTTAATTCTAGGTTTTACTTTCCTTTAGATCCAAGATATTCCTCACTGACCCGAATTTTTTCACACGCGCTTTGCAGTCAGCAAAGCCCCAATTAATTTTTACTTTACCTCTCCGGACGCAATAATCACATACCACTTTTACCTTAATTTCTTATTATTGCTGGTATTATAAAATTGTGCACCCAACCGTGGACACATCTTCGCTAATGGAAAGTGGACTTAAGAGTGAATTTAGTGCATTTTTGACCCGATAGTTAAGGGGGAAAACTGGGCTAATTGTATTGATTATGGTAATAATGCATTTAGGTGAACCATATTTTGATTATACGCTGCAAACACAAATTGCTAAAATGTCTACGGTTTTTCCAATAACTCAACTAGGTAATAGCTATTTACATGGGAACAGCCTTAATACGAAAATTACAGGTTTAACATAGATTTACCTACTTAGGCAAACAGAGTGAAGAAAAAATTTGCCAAATAAATGTTTGGTTGATTATTATCGTCTGAAAATTAACCGTACCTGCAGATTATTCCCCGTTACTTAACAGCTCAAGCAGACGAAATTTGATGGCACTGGCAAAGATCGAGACGAGTTTTATTTAGTTTATGGTTTTTACAGTTTCATCATCGCAGTTTCGCAAATTCGCCCAACAATGTGTAGAAATTAATCTTTTGCATTGCCTAACTATAGGCAAATTAGTCGTCTTTAAAACTTAAATACATCAAACCCATGCAATTTAAAGACGATTACTAAAGATTTGCACTGTAAAGTCTGTAAAAAAGAGAAACTCTTGCAATATTAGAGGCCAGCGAAATATCTGGCTACTTTGCAGAGTAATTACTTATACTTTTTATATTTCGGTCGTGGTGCAAATATCTCGTTATTGCAACATTGAGGAAAGTAAATAATGCTTATGTGATAACTTAGTGTCAATTCAAGTAATTTTAAACATCTGGGCAGGACTGCTTAATAAAACAATCAGCTCAAGCAGGACAAAGTGACAAATTAAATCTGGAATCCGTCGAGTTTCGTCCCCAGTATTAATAGAACATCATCATCATAAGTCTATCTTCTTACTTGTTAATCTTTTTATAGTTGGATCATGTAAGAATCTTACGGTAAATAATTAGTGGAGCTTAATGCATCCCCATTATTACCAAGTCAGAAACATCTGTTTCCCTTTTCTCAACACCTGCTTTCAATTTAAAATGACTAATCTTCCTTAAGACAACAACATTCTTGCTGCGACTTTTGATCAACAAGCGTAGAAGAAAATCGCTGCTAGTACCGAAGCCAAAAATTAATTTCCATGCTTAATTCCAGCTTTCCAGATCGGCTCGCTGATTTCAGATCCAGCATCAAAGAAGTTTTCCCGAGACAATTAATGTAATTAATTCCTAGTCATATTTTCGATCAAATTGAACTTCAAAGCATATGTATAAGCAAGAATGTGCTCTGAACGAGTTACACTTTCTCGTTGCGGTTACGCTGATGTATAAAGGATGAGCAAATGAATGCATACAAAGATAAATTATATTGACTGCTTTGGCACAAGAAAGAGTGATTTTATTGCAAAAAAATAGCAAAATATTAACACAGTCCGTGAATTGATCTGGCAAAAAACCAACAATATTACTTACTAATGAATACTACAATTAATGTTGGAGATGAAAGAAGTTTGACGAATTTTCCAATACAAAAATCTGAAAACTAGAACATTTTTATTTATTGCATTGCCAGATGAAACTAAGGAAAATTGTATAGAAAAATTGCTAGGAATACATTAAATACAGCACATTTACCGTTGAGTTGATGTATTAATGATTTTCACTTATGGACAACAGACGTATCTGCATGCCATGACCCACAAGGTTATAAGGGGAAACGCCATTTATTAGGAGAGAATCATCTGACTCTTCCAATTGTTTACGATTTGTTAAAGAATACGAATTAGACAGTTTTTGCATTCCTGAAATGTCTTCCCGCAAAACAAGTATGAGTGCGTAATCACACTTTCTTAACGATACTGCCAAGATAAATATGAGGCAAAAATTGGGTTTATAAAAATCCAAATCACACATTTCAAAAATAATTTTTTAAAGGTGGTTCTAATGGCCAGACGTCTGAAGTTCCTCCTTTTTACCATAATATAAGTAGAAAGAAATCTCTTTCGTTCAGCAACAATAAGCATTCGAAAGACTTTAATTGACTCGAAATAACGTTCAGCTCCTCAACTTTAAGTTCAGCTCCTCAACTTAAAATTGACCCAATTTGCCACCAACTTAAGGCAACTTTTAACACTCTATTGTTTAGTAAGATAAGCTATAATTAAGGAATGTATTCAGGGAAAGAAGAACTAATTTTTCAAAGAAATAAGAAAAGGAAACGAGAAAGACATCGACGCGAATAAGTGAAATAAATCAATTTTATACAAAGCACATTACCATGGTAGAAACAGCTTTGAGATTACGAAACGCATCTCGAAGTCACTCTTTAAGCGCAATGCACACATTCACATAAAGCTGTTGGTGTTTCTAAAGCACCGTTCTAAAATTCCACAATTATTTTACTTGAAAATGTCTGGAACTCAACTCATTTTTTTGCAACACCCTGTGTTTTTGTATGGATTGGGAGCAAACTCTTTGTGGGAATTCGTATGGAACAACTGAACTATGAAACAATAAATTAATTGAGACAGTGTTTAGTAAGTTTGTAATTAAAGGTTTTATGAATGAAAATATTAGAAGTAACATTTAGCCTGAAACATTTCGGCTAAAAAGTAATCTCGATTATTGTGTATGTAATCAAAGTTTAGAAGAAATACAATATTCAATAGAAACTGAATGCGTTTAGATAACAAGTTGTTTCTATTGAATAATTTGTTCTTTAGGAATTTTTAATTCATAATAAATGCTGAGCTAATTCTTAAAATGTTACACTGAAATTTTTTGGTTTTATAGTTCAGTTATTCAAAGCCATGCCTTAATAGTATCCAAATGATTCTATATACGCAAATAATTATTTAACAACAGAGCATAAACCGGACATAAAAAAAAACAGAAACGAAAGAGTAATATTGAATTATTTTTAACATTTATTGATTCATTCATATCTCATTCAATATGGTCTATTATCTCGTTTTAGTGCCTTGAAAATCAATGAAAATTGCATAGGAAGGCATTTTTGCTTACGCATCTAAGCGCCTAAAATCAAATCGGTTATTTATCGCAGCTAATCCCCTAGTTTCAATTTAAGTTTGCTCTCTTTGCACCACCTTGAACCGGAGTTAAGTGTCCTTAAAAGTACCATTGCCCTGTGCGGTATTATGCAGAGAAAAAGAACTTTTTTCCTCAACTCTTCCAGTTACAGCTTTACTTTCGGGCTTTAAGCCCCGTGCGATTGCACTTAAATGTATCTTTATGTTCAGGATTAGCGACTTTAGCCGCGCATTGAAACGATATTTCTATGCAAATCGTAGATAATTTGCACTTGCAATTTCAGCTCTGGATGCTTCTTCATGTGCGTATAAATTACACTTGCAGACGGGATTTAAAAGTAAATTTTAATAACAAAATGCAAATTTATGCAAACTTTTTCGTTGGATTTTGAACGCCAAATTCTTAGAAAAAATGCAGTTAATGGCTGTTCAAGTTTGCACTAAACACTGAAAATATTCTCCTTATCACACCCAAGACGAAAATGGTTTAAACTTTAATTGACTCTTAGGTGCGATTTAATCTTTTGCTGGTGCAAAGTTACTCAAATTTTCTAGCTTTCACACAGGAAAATTGCATAGAAAATTGCACGAAAAACTTCAACGGTCTTTTCGATTTTCAAATTTAAATGAACAAAGGTACGAATAATTTCCAATACATATAAAAATTGTACGAATTAGTAACGTCGTTCTTAATTTTATATCATAATCTTTCAAAATTATTTGAAAGGTTTAATCTTCGACCATTTCTTAGTAAAAATACCCGTATGAAATTTATTATCTTACGCATAGGTAATGTCAATTAGGTGCTGAATCTGTTAATATTTGAACGAAAAATTACGAAAGAGACAAATATAATCAACAATTTTATATACTTTTCAGTGTACTTTACTTTATTGGCGTGTGTGTCTTTTCTGATAAGTCGATTAACCTGCTGCAACTTTACGTGCACTCGTTACGTCCTAAGAAATAATTATTCTTAAAACAACTTAAAATACATATTTAAAAAACACATTTTTTTGTTAGATTTTTGCGCCTAAGCCTCAGTCGACTACAATACAAAAGTAATAACGTTATTGTTACAACATTGGGACCGAACGGAAGTGAATCTTATAATTTCGAGCAATTTCAAGCGATCATTAGCGATTGAAGGCGACTTCGAAGTGATTTCAGGGCGATTTCCCGGAATTTTCCAAGTAAGTATGTTAAATATTGTAAAATATTAACAATAATAAACAAAATAAATCGAATCAACTCATATAATAAACTTAAGTATTCAAATTCATGTACTTAAAATGTACGAAAACCAGTCAAATCTAATTTAGAATTCACATTCGTATATTCCAATAGTCATTTGCATTTATCGAAGTTTGCTACTGTTGTAAATTCTGTTGAATTTTGTTGATTAATTTTGTTACTAAAATAATTGGCTGTTCCAAATTCAATCAATTGGTCCAAGGCAAAATAAGAACTGTATCTATAAGGTAAAACAATCAAAGGTCCTTAATATTTACTTTTAGCATTTGTGTAGTTTAGATTCGAAAATGTGAAAATGGGCAATTATGATATTAAAATGCTCTTTAAAAAATGTTTTTTCAAGCTGCAATTTAAATACACAAAAAACATATTTAATATTTATCTGCATAAAAGTATTTGACGAAATGTTTTCTATTGAAAAAAAACTGAAAACATAATTAGATGGACTTTAAAAATAAAAAAAACATTAACAGTCTCGTAGTTGCAAATTAATTAAGTGCCATCAAAAATCAATATCTGTAATGAGTTTGAAGATTTTATCAACAAACTTTGTTCTAAATATTTGCTAATTGTCGAACCATACTAGGATCTATATGCAGAGCATATTTTTATTTATTTTCCCATTTTTCATATTCAAAGTAAAAATTGAATATCTTTAGTTAGGTACATAAAGACGACTAAACATAATTATATCCTAGTCTACTTTTCTTTTTATATTAATTTTGATGTAAATTTTGGAATTCCAAAATAAATTCAAAACTGTTCACCACATAAATCTGAAAATTTAATTTAAAAATATTGAAAAGCACTGTTTTAAAGTAAACCGTGTGTTAACAATAATTTAAAAAATATACATTAAGCTGAATAAATTTAGTTAAATTCGTCAAATTGCCAAGCTCATGCTCTGAGCCAAAGAAAATTGACCAGGAAAACCGGAAAAAACCAACTAGCGCGATTTGGACTCCCTATAAGGCCAAGTTAAGCAGCTCTAGTTCCATTAAATTAAAAACCCGTTGAGCAATTATAATTATTTTATTCCTCTATACGTTCCTGTTATGTCGTAATTCTCCCAGCCAGCAACAAATAAACTTGCTTACCTCGTAAACAAATTAATAATCCACATAAATGTTGCACATGCAATGAAGTGTCAGTTGAATTATTTAAGGCACTGATTTCACAAAATATATCGGTTTTTATAATAGTGTTTTGCACAACTTCTACCACCTAGAACTAACTGTCTGTTTCTTCTATCAATGTTAATCTGGAAAAAATACAGTAAACTCGACCTAAACCTAGCAGGTAGTCGCATAACAATCGGATATAGGATGAAAATCGTCTTTGAATAATAAAACAAACTGGCTGGCTGCTTGGTTTACTCCTTCGCTTCGCGACAAAACACGATCGTCGAAGACAAACCGGATTCGTCCTGCAACCCCGAACGTTCGCAGACGAGTAATAATAACAAAACACTATCGCCGACTCCGAGACTGCCGGATCGCGGTTGCTGTGAATGCACTCCGGTGGAAGCGCAACTTTGAGAGGAGGAAAGATGTCGAGTTCTCGTCTTTTTCCATCCTACAGATCATACGGAGATGCACTAATGTGCCCTCAGGATCTTTTTGTTGGGTTAGTGGGGGTGTCAGGGGGGTGTAGTTTGGCTGAGAGCCCGACTGACTTTTCGGCTTTTGTTGTGCGCAAAAGGACAAGATAATGGGCCTGTCGGCGACTGCCTCTTGTTTTGGTGCATTGTGCATTTGGGAACGAAATCCTAAGTAAATTACTGCAGCAGCGAAAAGTAGCCAATTTGACTCGGGATTATAATTGACTGACACGCCCTAATGGTTCAACAATACGTCTTTCTCGTACTCGTTGATTGTCGGCTGCAACCTTACCTCAAACAGATATAGAAATGCCAAATGAAGACTTCATCGAACAGTCTTTGTGCTGCCGCATGATTTTCAGACAGTTCAATTTGTCAAGATTGCAGAATGTGCTCAGAATGATTAAAATATCCGACAACCTCTTGATGAACTGGACTGGTCTTGGTCTTCCAAAAAAACACCAAACGAAGATTTTCTTCTCGTTTGCAAGACCGAAGACCATGTTCTGCAATACTAAGGCTGTTACAAGAGCCTTACGAACCTTCGCAAAACCCTCGCAAACGGTAACCGGATATGCAACTGCATTAAACCTTCCACTAGATGCAAAACGCAGTAAAAATTTAATAATTATTTTAATTCACAACAATGAACTTATTTCAAAATTTGAGTTTTAGAATCAATATGCACATGCGGCAGAATGGGGCAAAACACCCCGGTCCGCCCCGTTAAATGTTATGTCTATTAAACTCTTTTTCTTCCAAACTCTTCGGTAGTGCTATTCCAAACGCAGCAGCTATGAGAACCGACAAAACCGACCCAGGCGAAAATGTTTTTACCCAAGCTGATTAGGTACCTATATAGCAGCTGCTACCACGAATATTTAAAGCGACGAGATTCAATCAGTAAATGATTTCCTTACTAAACCGGATGAAGACATTCCAACAGAACATTCAGAATCAAGCGACATTTTAAATTTGTGATCAGTTTTTCAGAACAAGAACTTTTCGTTTTTCTGTTTGACCCCAGAAATTCCCTTATATAATTAACTGAATTCAAAAGTAAACTTAAAAAGCGGATGCTGATAAGGTCGCGAGAATGAAGGACAAACGAAAATTGTGTTGACTGCAACAGGTAGAAAAAACGTAAAAAAAACAGTAAAAGACGTTAATATTGTCGACAGTTGAGTTAAATTTGATTTCGTTTTCGAACGAAAATAATGTAGCGAGTAGATGATATAAATTCGATTATTCAGAAGTTATCAAAAATAAATATGTACACTAAAAATGAAAGTTTGCTTTGAAAAACTAAGCATAAACTTCAAAGTTTCAATGATACGGAACAAGCGATAGCTGCTTAACATAAAATATGTTGACCATAATGTTGCCATCAGAAAATCTGCTTAGGAAATTTGAAAGAAAAATTTTAAACGTTTATAAAATTTGACTAAACGTGCGATGCAAAAATAGAAGTCTCAAGAGATTCAGACCTCAACAGCCATTTCAATAAATCAAAAAAAAAAATGCATCTTGTGTCTATACGGAAAATCTGCAAATCAATTGAGGATTATGAGAATCAACTGCTTTTTCTTGGTTGCTCATGCTGCTCTAGGCCTCTAGGTAGCGCAAAACACAATGTCTACAAGATGACTATACATTTCTTCTACTAACCATTTTCAAAGTATATTACCGGATCGAGTAGCTTGCTTGCTTATAAATTTAACACTTTTAAGTGTTTAGTGATTAGACATTTAAATTACATTTTAAATAGTGTCTTTTTTAAAAAAATTCCACTTGCAGTCCTATATGTTCTGTGATAAAAAAACTACGAGGTATAAAGAAGTATACGCTTGTTTGAAAATGTCTAATTTTGTTAAATATTAATTAGTTCTCTGCGGTAACTTACGGCCGTTAAATAAAATTAAGAAAGAACTGTAATAATAAAGCAAAACCAACAAGGTAATTGATGAAAAATTATATATGACTAAACGAAAAATTTGATAAAAAACAAGTTAAAAGTTGTCAGGTGGTTCTTACACTACCTTAAAAAAAAGTGTAGCCGGTTTGGCTGAAACGTTGGTCTTAGTCTCAAAAACCAAGAAACTATTGACAGTTAACATCTTCGTTTTGGCCTAATAAGTTAGAAACGAAAATTCGTATTACAGCTTTTACAGCCTTTTTGAATGATTGTTATCTTCGACACAGTGAGATTCACATAAGGTGAAATTTAAAAAAAAGTAACTTCCTCTAGCCAAATGAATAATATATAATGTGATTCGGTTGAAGCAAATTTGAGACACTTTTGAGTATATATGTAAAAATTATCTGTTGTTGAACTTATTGATTACTTTTATTGAAGTTACAAGATCCTTAAATTTGCAAAACGTTTCAAAAATTTAATTTTTTCAATGGTCATATGAGTTTAACACAGAATCGATTTTTATAAAAGATTGATGAATATTTCTATAGAACTATTTAAAGTCACTAGTCACTATTATTTTTTACGCAAAAGGCAGAGAAATTAGTATTTACGTTCCTGTTATTCAGATAAACTTTACAGATGTCAGACTACGAAATCTAATTCACATGAAAAACAAATAAAATTTAGATCTGTTTTCTTTCCTAAAATTGCGTGTTTTTGCTTCTTAGTCTTGATTTCCCACAATATATCAACTGTTTTGGAAGGTGTTTGTTTATTCGAAAAAATACAGTACAATGGAAATAATTTCACGCTTATCATACACATTACGATTAATTCATGTTTAATATTTTTTGTACTTTATGTTTTTCCTATGTTCACAGGTTTTGTAAAATTGGTTGGAGTGTCGCGATAACAGGGCCCGATTATCGCGAATAAAACTTCATAAAACTATTGATCGAATTTTTTTGCTTTTGTTGCCTACGTTCCAGTTGGAAACCCCATTTTCCTCTCCTCTATCCACTAATTCACAACACAGCGCTTAAACAAGATGAGTCGTTAAAAAATAGTTTTTTATAGAAGGTGGTTGCCCTAACCGCTGTTCTTCGGTCATTGTAGAGGTGTAGTGAAAACAGAAAAATCACATTAGAGCCTAATAAAATAAGGGTATTTTTGTGGGCGGATTTGTTAAAACCGTATAATAGACAATACAAGGGCTTCATCAAACTGTTCCGACAAAATATATCTCCTTAATGTCCGCCCCTGAGACCCAAAGAGGCGGCCAGATTGGGGTATTGTCTGGGGCTCCACACGCTGTTGCCGTACCATTTTCGGTGGATTGATCGAAAAATACTCGAAACTAATCGAAGCAAAGTTGGAAGTCACTATTTACAAAAGGTGGAGCCTGATTCTTGACATATGATTTACGAAACGGATTTATGTTCGCTTGTTTCTGCAAAGTTCATCCTTGGACAACTAGATAGAGGTAATTAGGGCTTGATTTACTATGCGTGATTATAGAGGGAAATGCTAATATTGTAATAACACTTGAAAGTTCAGCCGTTATTTAAAAAAATCCAGAAATCGTCCACAAAACTTGGTGACCTTAACAATGTTGAAAACTCTAATTTTATTAAATATGTAGCTCGAGCGGAAGTGGTTTTTTTGTCATTTACACAGTTTTATAGAGAAATGCAGTAAATACTGTAAATAAAATGTAAATGTATGCAACTGTGTTGAATGTTGTCTGGAAGGTTTAATTAATATCTAATATTAGATAAGAACCTGCAGTTATTAGTGAAAATAAATGACTTCGTTTTGCGCTATTATGCACAAATAAATAGATACACATTTCAAAACGCATATATTATAATTACTGCTGTGGCATAATTAACCAACTGGACATCAAAGAGTTGTTTACTGAACTGTGCTTGTCAATAAAAGGATAATTTACACTCTGAACGATTTTAAATAATTAAACGAACGATTTCTTTACTAGTTTTAGTTCAATCGTCTTATAAATTGGAAACGTAATTTTGTGGGCGGTTTCCCATTGCTTTTGATTGTCCAGATTATGGTTATTGGGTATACTATATATGGTTATAATGGGCCGTTATATGGGCCAAATTTTTATATGTGGTTTAGTGTGCATACATTTTAAGAGTCCCCATCCTTTGAGACACTGTTTATTTACTGTTACCACCCTGCATCGTAATTAAAAGGGACCTTAACCTTTATTCCATTTATCTACCCACCGATCGGTATCTTCTGCCCTTATTTATCCCCTATGGTAGGAGGGACTGTTAGATTGACTACACCGTTTGTGGTCAACACTTTACCGTATGGGAAATTGCTATCAGATTGTCAGGGTGTAGAACTTGATAAACACATGTGTGCGCTTGGAATCTGCGAATGATACATTTTTGCCCCAAGTAGTTCCTTTAAGAGGATTGATACGAATTTAATTTTTAATGGGAAGATTTTTTTTTCAAATTGTTCGGAAATGCGGGTAGTTGAAGAGGATTAAGCACTTGAATAGGTGCTTGAAGATTTCCACTATCTCTCGTTGGAAATGTGTTTATGTTAGATACTTTTTTCACCAATAATATTAAATAGACCTGAATTTTCAACATTTTGTTCCCAATTTTTCTCTCGAGCAACAAAACAAAACCCCCTTAGCGGCATATAAGTATTATTATTTCTAATAATCTGCCTCTAGGGGTTTTTCCTTGCATTTTTCTTCAATTCGGCTCAGTTGTTCAAAGTAGAAGTTCAATCTATGGTTGATGTATAATCTGCTTTTTCTGAAATTCATGAAATTTTCTGTTTGGCGCAATTTACATGCATATGAGAACTTCCATTTTTTCTGCGAATTGTATTCAACAGTTTACTTTTATTTGGCTTAAGCTGTTGACTTGCTAGAGCAAAGCAGAAAAGCCAACTTAAGACACCTAACAAACGAATCAAGCAAAGTCATAACAGAGATCATAAGCAAAAATAAAACAAAATGAAAGTAAATCATCCTATTTAGCCGGATAAACAGACAGACAAAAATCACAAGTTTGAAAGAAAAAATCAATTCCAACAAAAATAACATTTGGACACGAACTACATTGAGCTCAGTTTGTGGGAAAAACTTCGTAAAAAATTGCACTCTACTAATTTTAGGCCCAATTTATTCCAGAATCACACCCAATTACTTCAGCTCCTAAACTGCATTAATAATTCGACGTTGACAATGTTATCCCATTAACCAAAGTGTCTACCCTAACAAATCCGATTTTTACAAGGGGTAATACAAACGCTCTTAAAATTAATGATATCGAGCGCTAAAAGCAATTTTTACGGTTCTTGAGCTGTTGTGTTGCAATAATTCATTTTGGGGTGAGGCGGCATCTGGTCTTTGAGAACATTTTTTTACCATGTACCTACTTAAAAGCACCACAAAAACACCGACTTCATTTTAAATTAGCTAAAGTTATCAGATAGGACCATTGAATGTATAGGGCGAGATTTCTACAATTCATGTACCATATTGGAACATTTTCCACTAATCAACTTTGGCTGCATATTTTGCGTGTTAAATCTCATCAAGCTGTTAGTTTCTGCAAACAATTAACCAGTGGTTATTATTATCTCATCAAATATTTTATGGATGTTTATTAGCCATTAAGCAAATTGCATTTTTTTTTAGTTTAAAATCGCCTGGAATTTTCTGTGAGTAATAACTGAAGGTGATGAATAGATAATATTCCATTCGACATTGGTGGAAACAATAGAGCAATTGTTCATGCACCTGGCAATATGAAGAAAATCAAACGATTTTTAATTACGAAACAACATGCTAATCAACGGAACTCGAAAATATTTTATTTCTAGGCGGGATTTTTGGACAAGTTAAAGCATTGCTTGGCAAGCCAAGCATATCCAGGAATTCGCTAAAACTGCACTGTAATTAATAAGAAGCAAATTTATTTGCAAAAAATTGATGCATCATTTTCATAAGTGTACAGTACTACACGATTATTTTATTTAACTGGTGAAATTACAACAATTTCTCAACACCACAATCACATTTTCACATTCGTCTTGAACTAAATCGAAAGGATTCTTTTAATGTGCGATAATTATAGGTGTAAAATTGCCATTATGTTTCTACATTTATCATCAAAATTATTTCTGGGTCACTCAGATTAGTTCTGTCGATAATCGAATATCGATCGATTTGGCAACTTTTTCGGTACCATCAATGCGGCACACACAACTTTCTACTTATATTTTAAAACAATATACCTTCATACATTAAGGGACGTCAAACTTTAAGTGGAAATAATGGACTCAAGATTGCATAATTCTCAGGTGATAGAGTGAATCAAATAAAGTGTATTTGGTATTCTTTTTGTAGATCTCATGGTTGGTTGGTTAAAAAAGAAAACAAATGAGCTTGCGAGTTATTTTCAAAACGAGTTTTCCTATGGAACATGTCATATTTTTATTTTCCAATGGAAAATATTATTTCATTCTTTCAAAGGTGTTTCCTTTATTTGGATCATTTGGATGCTGATTTCAGTAAAAATCTTGGCTATGTTCGACCGAAATACTTTTTTAATTAAAAGGACTTCACACATACTTCGGCATTTTAACCCACTTTTAACTCATTGCAGCATTGGCACGTGTTTATTTCTGAACTGCTTTGTTCGAAAAAAAAATCTTTTGGAAAAACGTTACTTGAATACATCAGGTATTACTATTCAGAATAGGGAAACATTGTGCATACTAAGTATATCCGTAAAATTGAAAGCTAGGAAGTCAATGGTTGTACCATCAAATTGTAACTGTACTATTATGGGTTATTGTTAATTATTTAAACCTTGCCCGACCACTCAATTATACAATGAACAGTAAATACATATTACTATACAAGAGTTAAAAAGTGCGAATGTTGTTTTTACATGTTCTTCGTCTGCAAACTGACATCACCTGAAGGTTTTCAAACGCTGTATGAATATAAAACAGTCACTTTGGCTCGGGTCAAGACCATGGTATGAAATGGATAAATTTTAAAACGAGATGTAAAGATCAGCGGTTAAACCGACTTTTTTGCTACTTTGTGCACAAATAAGCTAAACGCGTAAATTAAAAAGGACATGTTGATAATAAGCTGAAAATATCATAGTCATTATACAGGTCATTCTGTAAAATGTGAATAAGGAATTTAATTTTTATTCCCCAGGAAGCTGAAGTTGAAGAAACAATTTGAGTGGCAAACGAAACACCAATAGCGATTTATAAAAATATGTTATCTTCAATTTTTCCTTTCGACTTTCAAAACTTGTCGAACTGTTAATGAAAAAGTTTATTTATTGCTTGCGTAGATATAGCGTATGTCTCTAAAGCTATTTCTTCAATCAATATAATTAATAGTTAAATTGAAAATGTAATAATTATGGTTTGAAAAAAATATTCTGAGTTATTTGCCACTCTTCTTTCAAAACTAACTCATTTAAAATGTGAACTGGATTATCAGAGTCGTAGTAGTTCCTACCCATGTGCGGTTCCTTCGATTAAGTCCCATTTAAACAATTGATGAACAATCGCTTACTGTAGGCCACAACGGCTGCAATTTTATTGCATTAGAGACAACAATTAAATTAGCGCCAATTGCCCGATAATTGAAGCACGGTCAACTGAAAGGTCATGTTTCCAGTAAAGTTTTACGAACGTTTCAGTTGCAGGAAAATAACGGTTTAAAATGCTGCTAATGAACGAGCCTTACACATGATTCCATTGATGTTTGAATAGGATTGTCGATCTATTTAAACAAAAATGTTCGTATCCAAGAGATTTTTCAAAAGCAGCTTATCCGTTAGTTAACGTTAAGTTAGGGTCCGTTTACCAAATAGCAATTTACCTTGCTTCAGTTGATTAGTTTCTCATGAAATGGAAATAAAAATATTGTGGATCGACTGCTTGAAAGCAGCGAAAGTTGACTAGCTTTCGCATAAGTTGATTCAAGAAAAGCACTCAAGAGTTAATGGAAACATTAATTTAAACCACAATAAAAACCTAGAGGAAAATCAAACAGTGTTGATGGATGGCATTCAAAGTTCACTTTAAATAATTCCAATTCAAGTGCTGATTTTAGGCAAAGTTTCATATTACTTTTTAAACATTTTCGATAAAGTCCTTTAATGGAGGGTGATTAAGCAAACAGGGAATTCGATCAACCCTACTTAACGATGAAAATTTTCAAATTTATGTGTTTGATTTGTAATTTTATATAAATTTGCAATCAAAACGGATATTGAAAGCAGCTACAAGTAAGTAGTTACTCGCATAAATTAAACAAAAATTAGGTGAGAGGCTGCAAGTCATTCTTTTATATGAAAATATGAACGGGACCCCAACTTTACCTCCTAAAATATCACAACCTCAATCTGCTTCATTCAAGTGTAGTCTTAAAATAATAATTTGCAGACTAACTGATAATAATTTGCCGCTAAAAATTTCCTAAATAGATTTAGAAAAGACATTTTTAAACAAAAACAGAAAAGTAAAAAAATCAGAAAATAAAGAACTAAAGAAAACGTGAAGCAATAAATGTGTCAACTTAATCAAGTACATACGACATAAGACAATAGACGAAAAGCAACCACAAAAAGCCAACGATATCATCGATACTTGCAATGCAAAAAAAATTAATATTGTTTCAATGAGCTTGAAAACTTGATAGTGAATGGTCTAGTATTGATAGACGGAAGATAGCAATGATTCTTAAACGCTTCTACAAAAAGTTTATATTAACAAAAGCTTCATATCTTTACACTCTACTAATGATTTTCTTATTTTGCATGTCCTCTATTTATCTAAGCAACCGTTTGACTCAATAATTGACCTCCACATTCCTTTCATTTAGTTTAAATTCATTGTTTGAAATTGAGTTACGGCAAATAAACAATCGATCTAAATAGGGAATTAAAACAATGGCGTTACACATCTGAAACCGCTAAATAAGGTTTATTTCATTAAATTGTTTTTTGTTTAGCTGCTGCTTAAACAACGTGTTGTACAAACAACACTGGTAGATGGTTATTTAACGAAACATAACAACCGTTCTGTTTCGCTACAGGTTGGTTGGGTAATTCAATTTGCACTTATTGTATGTAATATTTATTTATTTTGCAAATAATCATGTTGTTTGAAATGAATGCGAGAACGACGAATCGTTGCCTATTAGTACTGCATTTTTACGTGCGGTTTGTTTGTATAAAATAAGGATGTTTTTACTACTGTGATTACTTTCTCGAAATATTTCATGTCAGTTCTATGACCTTTTCGTTGATGCACTATTAAACTTAATTAATATTTCAGCAATAGTCGCAACTATTAATTTATCTTTAAGTGGAGACTCACTAATCCTAAGGTCACAGGAATCTGGATTCCCTTGAAGTCTGGTAAAGTTCAAATATTGCTTTGCAACATGCATATTTATAGAACAGCATATCGACAAATTAAAAGTGAAGGGAAGACAGTTACGTAGCGGTCCTGCAGGAGTTGAACCTTTTGGCAAGAAATTTGGCAAAACAATTAACGAACTGAAACTATTGACTGTCCAGGTGTTCAACGCTAATAAATCTGTACCTTTTTGAAACTTGCTCCCAGATTATACACTAAAACGTTAAGGAAATATCAGCGCCAAAACGAAAAACTTTCAAAGAGATGATAACTTTTCTTGTCTATGCCAATGATCCCAATTAACTCAAATTTCCGTTATTGGCAAAGCTAAGAACCAAATGGCTTCTCAAGTAAGCCATCTAAGAATATTTTATTTTTTTAAATATTTTTTATATTTTTAAAAGTTAATACTCCCAATCACGCATCAGATCCGCAGTTGAGAAGTGTTAATGGTAAAATTATAACCATGTTGTTTCCACCTGATTGTGCCTACCACTTTTTAGCCTTAGTTTCAGTTTTCCCCACAACCAGTTTTCCCCACATTTTAGCATTAGAATTGCCATAATTTTTGAATGTTGAACTTAAAATTGCAAAAGCACATCAAAATAATACCGTCCTTTTACTTTCAAACTGCTGTGGCAAGGTATCTTCTGAAGAGTGTTGGAAGAAAATAGTTTGTTGTTCCTTTGGTAGTTATTCAGAAGGTGACGATTATTTAGACGATAAGTGTCTTCTTTCAGTACTAAAAGAAGCCGACGCTTTGGAAGGCGAAGTGGCAATTGGAAGCAACATAACAAACTTTCCAAATAAAGTAAATAATATTTATTGACAATTGTATGTTTTGCTTTTTTTTCGTTAAAATTTACAGTTATTTAAATTAAATATTGCGATGTTATTGTTTTTCTATTAATAACCAGTAATTATTACGAATTTTTACATTTACACTGAGTCTCTCCTGCATAAGGAACACCATAGATATTTACAGGCATTTGAATCGAATTAACTAAAACAAGTAGCTTGTATGTAGATTTGAAACAGTGAACAATTTTTTAATAGGTTTCCAGATCTCTTCATAACATGAGCTTGTAATTCTGCATTTTTTTAAACTTTTTTGTTGTTCGGAAGCACAGTACTAAATTAAAGCCATAAAGCATGGTGTAATGAAATATAATAGACTACCCATTGCGATGTGGAGATTTATCTGATGTTGCATTAAGTCATTTATTCGTTTATATACGGGTATGTTTCTGTAATCAACATAAATTTACCAACTTTTTTCTGTTGAACTGCAGATGATTTTTCCGGTTATTATGCAAAAAATAGATATAAATATATTTGGCAGTTTGAAAATTAAAATTCTCCGAACAATTTCAAAATAATTGGAAAAAATACATATGCACAAGGATGTCAATAGATGGAAGTAGATTTCGGTCAACAATTGAGTGCGGAAAGACACTTGCTTATCATAATAAAGCTAACATTTACTTTCGGTGTCATGAAATATAGTTTTAGAGAGAAGCAGATATTTAATGCAAACACATTGAATAAATAGGCCTCTTTGCTTTGTGTGTGGTAAAGTTTTTTACCGCACACGTTTGGTAAAAAAATTAGGCGCACGCAAAACGAAGTGAAATCTGCTTGGGGGGTTTTATTACAAATGGCAGCCAAAACAACAATTGCTGGTTTATTGCAATTTGGGCACTTTGACTAATTTGCCGATTTGAAAAACAATTCCACCGTTAAAAAGGTGAAACAACTACAAAGATATTGAAATTATTGAATTAGAGTTATTACCGGACCTAGTTTTAAAAGCAGAACATTTTGCTACCAAAATTTATTTATCGTAATTGAAATCTCTTGTTTTGTGCTGTGAGTGTTGAGAAAATTAGAGAAAAAAAATTCCTAAAGATGTAAGGTAAAAACATACTTGAAAACCCTTATTTACATTACAAAAGTAGTAATATGACGATCGCAAAAGAACCTTGTACAACGTTTAATATAAATGTATCTGGCAAAAATAGTTTATTGTATTTATTCTTTTCATTGCAACACGCAATTACCCGTTTGAAATAGACAGCAATATACGAAAAATGTTTACCGTTCTTTAAAGCCTTCCATAAGTTAGTTTGAAATAAATTGAATAGTAAAAAAGAAAATCCTGATCTTAATAAATCAAATATATGAAAGATCATTAATTCTACATAAAAGCAAGGCTGCACGTTTATTGTGCAATTGACAAGATCATAATTTAAAAAATTTCAAAAAGGAATTGGTTCACTTTTTATAAGAAATTCTGGAAAGTTGCATATCGATTACTGTGCACTCCTTCTATTAAGTGGTGTAGAAAACTGTGCTGCAGGCATTTGAAAAAATGGCTCAAATACATTGATCGATATTAGATACTATTTGTGCCCGGTTAGTTAAGAAAATAGCAGGGGAGCGGCGTATACGAGCCGATTTAAAGTTAATTACAAACCGACTAAAGTGTTAATGAAAAGTAGAATTGATTGTTTAAAAGCCTATTAACTTCTTTAAATATTTGACTAATCGACTGCTGGCCAGAGAGAGATCTCGAGATATTATAGCTTATCTAAAGACGGCACCGAAAAAAAATTGAAGAGTAAGTTTTTTTATTTCACTGTCTTGTGTTGTTATAATAAGTATTTGATGATACAAGGAAGTAAATTTAGAAAATCATTAACCATTGCATTTGTATGTATGAAACTGCGAACTGTCGAGTATTAAATGATTATTTTTAACATTTCAGAACCATTTATTGACGTGCCCCAGCAAATGTGATTGATAATTTAGTATTTTTGTTTCGCACGGCAGCATTTAATTCTAACAATTTTTGAAAAAATTGTAAAAACAAAATTTGTTTCATATTTTAAGAGCAATAGGAAAAGCGACAACAAAAAGTTTATATTGCATAAAATTTTAACATGTTTACATAACTATAGATAAACATTAACAAATTCCATTACTATCCTGCAAAATTATTTTGATACATTTTTTACATTTTGTTCTTGCTCTCCCAAAAGGAAGGATTTTTCCCTCACGAGCTGATGAATGTTTTAACGCTTTATAAATTATATCTTTTATACAACATGTTTTAATTGTGAATTGGTGTTTGTAGTTTGTAAATTTTAAATCTGATGATGGCGCTGTTGTCTCGCCGAAACGTAATGAAATAAACGATATTCTTTTTACTTCACACTTTGACTGAGACCTAGGAAAGATAAGAATCTAATAATTATTTTGGATAAAATGAAAATTAAACTTTTTCAATTGTCCTCACCAAAAAAAAATTGCACGAAAGTTCAACAGGGTCTGAAAATACTTTTTTAAATAATTTGGCCTAATTAACATTCATTAGTATTCAAGAGTTAAATTAAACCATATGCCCTTGATCAATAAATACTTTGTTACACAAAAATCTCGTTCGATTGGGTATTTATTAACAGCATGCAGCAGTAATAAATATATTCATAAAATTAAGAAAAGAGTTTAATGATTGATTAAAACCCTTTAAACCAATTTTACCTTAACCATGTTTGTATGAATTGTTATAATATTTCAAAAACTATTTTTTTTTTAAATTTAATTAGCGAAAGAGGAACGCTTTAGGATCTATTCTGCAAAAGAAATCCTATCAATATTTGAAATCTAAGAGCGCAAGCCAGTTAAGTGTTAATTCGACTTATTGGAACTATTGGCTGATTTTTTTAGTCAATCTTCAAAGACAAGAGCGCAGTTGAGTAGAAACATTCATTATTAGACTAATATTAACTTGTTGATAAAAATAAAATTGTTGGGCTATTTTGGTGAAACTGTAGGCATCTTTTGCTTCAACGGTCTTCTAAATATAGTGAAAGTTTTGAACCGCTCTATGATTTAGTTTGGAAGGCGCGAATTTTTAAAGCAGAGAGCGAAGTTGAGTATAAACATTAACTATCAAACAGTTATTTACCTAGTTTCAGACCCACCTTTACTGAGCTGGTGATAATTAGAATTCCGGGCGATTTTTATGAAACTTTGCATTATTTGGGCCAAGTATCCTCAACATATGGTGAAAATTTAAAGACTCAACTTGCTTTAATTTGGATGATAAAATGTTTTAAACAACAGAGCGCAATTGACTAGAAACATCCATTATTGGACTGCCATTTCCTATGCTGGCAAAAACATTTTTGTGCTCTTTGTCTACACAAAGTAGTGTGGATGGATAATAATAGAAAACGATCGACTGCAGCATTTGAACTGTAAATTTTAAATTTTAATTATCTTAACTAAAAAACTGATCAGTGATTTCGACTTATGAAATCAGCAAAATACTTCGCTGATTTCATCGTATAACTTAGCGTATTTTTTTTTCTCTTATGGAATTTTGACAATTATTTAAGTTTATCAAATCTAAACTTTCGTACTAGGTTTGATTAATCTACGTTCCATTTTTATTGACAACAAATAATTAGTAAAAGAAAAGTTTCACGATCTTCTCATGATGTTTTACCCACACAGTGAGTTCTTCACGTTGAACATGAAATAATTACCATTGTAAATGGTGCCATCAATAACACGTCAAAAGTAATACTTCACGTCGTCTTTAAAGTTCTTTAAACGTTTCTTATAATAAATAATTTCTATTAATAATATCTACGTTCACATACAATACTTGTTGGTAGAATAATGCAGCGGTGGAAATAATTTTTCATTGTATGAATAATACATATTGTGTTTGTAGACGGAATAGTCTAACAGTTCTACTACTACTATGTAAATAATCGTGCTTGTATGAATATGGATGGAAATTATTCGAGATGTTGAGCACATGGCTTTTCCGGAAGTCGAAATTATGGTCATGTAAGATTCATTTTTAAATGAACTTCATCGGCTTTTTGAACAAATTCAAACATTTATTCTTAAAATTCATATTTTGAAATTATTTTCTTATATTGGTAAATATGTTTGGATTAGGTTCTTTGCTGAATTTGTCATTAGAAAATGAGTCAAAATATTTAAAACTTTATAAGCTGAAAGAAACTTAAATCATGCAGCTTCGATGTTGAGACAGAAGCGACCAGGTAAAAAGTGTTGAGCAGAATTTGGCGAAAACCCAAGAAATAAAAGTTAAGGTACTAGTCTTTCACAGTAAAACGGAGGCTTAACATACCCCAGACGGCGTTACACGTCTCAGACCTGTTATTAAAAATGCATCTTTAAATTTATTAGTGGTAAAAGTTATGGTAATTTAACCTCTTGGAATGTTGGCACCACTAAGTTGCCAATGTGAGCAAAATATACCATCAGCAAAGATACAACTCTCCCCAGTGAAGTTAGTGAAACTTATCTATGATTTATTTTTAATACATTTCGAAAGCATAACTCGCATAATAATTTTTTTATTTAGTTTGCAAAGTATGAATACAGCTGCCTCATATACAAAAGACTTAAAAAATAAATTATTATATTTTAATTAGAAAAAATTGCATATACGAGCTGGTAACTGGTCTACTGATGCAGAAGCCACTGAAATGTTTTCCAGATCTCTACCTGTTCGGCAACACTGGCCAATAAAATAACCACTCAGACTTTTATGAAGATTACAAGTGCATGTGAGAGCAAACAGAACATTTAAGTACGTATTGAAAATGAAATTGGTCATAAGATATCTGTAGGAGGTGAACAATATGTGGAAGTTAAAGTGCACAAAAGGCCGTTCATGCATTAAAGATTCGCGAAGAATTGCAAACGAACGGAAAATACGGATTTCGCATCGACGGGATCAAATTAAATCACGCTGTTTTATCTTTTAATTTGGCGACTGTGGAATAGTAACAATTTAAATGACGAATGAAAATTGTGCTTCCAAGCAATAGCAACTCGATTGGAGAAAACAGTTCGTGATGCATCGAACTAGATCAGCGTTTTCAACGTTTTAGTTGCTTTGTAATTCTTAGTTCCATTGGCCTGTAGATTAATTTTTCGTTTCTATCTCTGTCTTTTGCGTTAATTTGTTCTATCGTCTAAATAGAATTTTCCATTCGTTTACATCCTTCCAAAAGAGGCTTGAATACAGAAATGAGTTTAAGAGATGGAACTTGTTGACGAAAATATGGAATGACCACAATCAAAAGACTTACATCACCTTAAGTAAGACACGCATATAATTTTAAACATAGTTTGAAAACGAAAATTTTGCAATAGAAAAGACAGTTTCTTTCTCGTACTCTTCAACAATGCCTACTCGAAAATATCGACGGCGATCGAAGCTCACGATGTTATGGAAAAGAATCAAATTTCCAATGATGGAACATCGTCAGTCGCTCAAAACATTATCGCTTTTTTCTATCTCGTTTCGTCAAAACACTTTTACTTAATTAGATGTGTCTTTTGTAAATGGCCGTTTTCTATAAACTATGTCAGCTATTAGATCGGAGATAATAAATTTTTGAAACGCAGGCGGTCCATCGCATGCATTACCGTGATTAGTTATGGTTAATTTGTTGCTGGGTGTCGGGCATATTTCGTGTTATGAATATGTTTATTGTTGGAATTTATTTTAAGTAAAAGATTGATTTTTTAGTTTGAAGTAAAAACGTTTGAAATAAAAACATAGTGTCATGTTAAAGCTGATGGTTTGATTTTGCCAAACACATTTTGCAAAATCTACAAAAAAAATCGTTTTGTGTGTGAAATCCGGCAATACTTTCCAAGCAACGTGTGATAAATATGTTATCCAACTCTTCATGCAGTGGTATGGAGCATTTACAAATTTTCAAAAAATATTAGGATTGAAATGGATTGAAAAATTTAAATGATATGAATAGGAGGTGAAACAGTTCGGCATACATAAAGCCAAAAGCTACCCGCCATCCGTTCAAGGAAATAACGAGAACGTAGCAAATTATCAAGCGTCTACCTTTATTTTCAAAAAATGTACTTTCTGGTTACTGCTGGCAAAATGTGTTAAAACTGTTAAATCAATCCAAAGTTTACAAATACAAAAGCATTGGATATAGTTAAATTTCTAGCTGCTTCCCAAACGATATCTGCTTCTTTCTAAGATGCGATCAAATTCTTCCTTGAAATAATTCGCATTTTATCAAAACAGTTAATAATTAATAGCTTTACTTTTCCCCGATTATTATTTATTTGAATGACATCGACCACCCAGTTAGCTGAGAGACAGAATTCTGAGAATTCTTCGTTGAAACTGGCTAGATATCGGCATATTTTTTTATCTTAGGGACCAAATCTATGGCCGGTAAGCTTCCAAAGGTTTCTTTCAAATGCAAAAGCCTGCAGTGACGTTTTGATGGCGGTCGATAAGGCAAAGAACCACTTGACGCGAAATTGAAGGTTTTATGGTTTCTTCTCAAAGCAAATTTATTTATTTCACTGCTTGGCTATTAAAATAAAAGTTTAATGGTTTGTTCAGGTTAAGTTTTTGAACATGTCTTGATCGAAGAGATTGAAGCTTTGCTTTGGACTTGAAACATTATGCGAGTACTAATAAATTGCGTTGATAATATTCAATTTTGACTTTGCTGATAAAACTTTATTTTCAGTTTTTGTTTTTTGGATATTGAAAATCAACTTATAATTATATAATATATATTAACAGCTTAACTATTATTCTTAGGCTCGGTTCCACCATCTCCGAATAAAATGTTAATCATTGACTAAAACTATTTAATCAACACTTTGCGTTCCACCAAAATTTTAACCACGATTATGGACACTTAATCAGTGGTTAACTTAATCGCCCAAAATGGCTGGTTATTGACGATATTCACGATTAATGTAGTAATTATAACCTCAAACAATTTCAACTAAACACATGTTGGATTTGTTTTATGGCGATGTTTTACCACGATCTGATGAGGATAGTGACATTCAGGTTGTTAGAAGATCCCAAATATTTAATCCGCGAGTCAATTATTTTGAAATCATGGACACCTTGAGTTTTTTTACGCTATTTTGCTTATCAAAAAACACTGTTCAAACATTACTGCTGGAAATAGAAATAGACCTGCAACATACTACAGAAAGTTATAATAAAATAATAAAGTGTAAAATTGCCACATGTTCATTAAATGGATTTTTTAGAAACAACACTATTCAACCCATGATACAACTTTTACTTATGTTGAGGTATTATGCAACTGGATCGCACCTTATTGCTGCTGGAGACTTTTTTGGAGTAAGCAAAATTAGTCCGTTGCAATAGCTCGAAATGACATAAAACTCCCATTTACAAAAAGGGAAATAAGTGCAGCACAAGTAATTTTTTATGCATTAACTCGTTTTCCCAAACTTATTTCAGTGTTGGTTTGTACTCATATTAAAGTACAATCCTTTGGAGGAGACCTCGCAGAAGTATTTCGAAATAGAAGGATATTTCTCTATCAATGTTCAAGCGGCATGTGATTACTATTTTGAGGAAAAATTATTTCAGTTGATCTGTGAGTTGTTTGAACCAATCAGAACAGTGGATTCAAAGGAAATACGACTTTACCTGATGAGACTGATGATTATCTTACCGAAGTTAGGCTGTTTGTTGTGGAACGCATGACAGTTTAATCATGATTAAAGTGGTGATTAAAAAATTATTGAAGATAATTTAGTTACTCTTGGTGGAACCGGGCCTTAGAGTCGTAGTGTAGTTCCAAGAAAAAGCTTTTGAGAATTCGGGCAAAAACTGGATGTTAATTCCAAGGCTAAAAATTGAAAATTACAGACTACAGACGCGATTATTCGGTAATTAGTATTCAACTCTCATTGTCTGACGGTTCAAACTTAAGTTACTGTTCCAATAATAGATTCTGCAAAATTTTCACTTTCCTACAAAATCCTAATACATTTTCGCAAGTCTTTCTAAACCTTGCGGACATGCAAATTGGCTGAATTGATTAGAGGAAAGTTCGTCGGGATTTTACTAAATTTTCTCAGGTTTTCAAGCTTAATCGGATCTTGTTCAGCGAGTTCAAAGCTTGGCTATCTTGTCTACCTATGTGCACCTTCTGGATCGATAAGATTGCTCTCTGAAATTGTAGCAACATGTTTCTACACGGAAAAATTCGCTTTATTTCATTCCTGATATGCACCTTTACTGCATTTTCAACACGAATTTTGTTAAAATTTTTAGTAAACTTGCTCATTTCGTGGTTCTATTGACTTATGTATTTGCCAATTATTGCTTTTGATAGTCATTTGCTTGAAGATTAACGGATTGGTAAATCAGGCAAATTTTTCCGACATTTAAAGCTGTAGTCAAAATATAATAATTTGTGTATAAAGCTACATGACGTAAATAACATCAATTCTAGCCCAAATTAATCACGATTCTCGTTGAAAGTTTTATACCAAAAATGTTAATAATTGGGACCTGAAAGTAATACTTGATCGTGTTCCAGTTACAATTGTATTTTTGTAAATAGCGTCAAGCTTATTTCTTAATTTTGCCGCTTTGTTGAATTTGTGAACATAAACCATAGTTTAACACCTTGATGTATTCTTTTTGGTAGAATCAACTAGTCCTTTTAAGGTCTTTTAACGGTTTTAATTTAATTTTCCTACATCTATCCATTGATATTTGTTTCGTAAAAGTAACAGTCCACAAACACATCAATCAACTTATGAATTTAATTATATAATTAATTATCCTGAATTTATAGACGTAATTCATTTTTGTTAAACGTCTTAAGATTTAAGTTCTTAAAAATTACCCTACTAATTGATCAAACTGAAAACAACAACAGGTTGGTTGCAATTAACAAACGAAATTACAAACTAATTCAATTCTGTATTTACAAATAAATTATAAACGGAATAAAACTTAAACTTGCACATCAATGAGCCAAAAGCATTTGGAAAGCTACTATTGTAAAATTTAAGAAACTGAATAGAAACTAGATAAAAAGTGATCATTGTGGCATTGTGAGCAAATAAGGCATATTTTCATGTAATGACAAAGAAAGAACGAGGCAAAAGTTAATTAAAAAATGTTATGATAATGAATGGGAGTTTGTTTAAGATTAAAGGGGCGGCGCATAGTTTCCTATGCATATTTGAATTTTTATGAGGCTTCAATGGAAAAAGCACCTAATCCTCTTATAATACTTCCATGCATACTATTGCTTTACATAAAGAACGCTGTTTTACATAGTGGGTGTTGGCACTATTGAACTGATTCATTATTTGAAAGTAATTTAGATAAATTAGCAAGCCTCAAACTTGTCGAGTAACACGAAAAAGCTATTGACATGCAAACAAGGAAATTGCTCTTGAGCTGTTGTAAGGAAATTGATTATTTCTTCAATCATCATTAACCGAATGAATAGTTAGCAAATATCAATCACGATAACATTGTCTATAAATACCTGAACTAATTTGCTGTAGCTCGTTGCATACACAATGCAAATCAGGGAAACCTTGACTCATATTACACCCGCATGCAAAATCGTGCACTGGTCATTGAATATTGCTAAGTAAATGTTCACACTTTTTAAATCTGCATTGACAGTCTATTTCTAAACGTTGTTAAATTGTTGTTGTGAGTGAAAAAATGGAGCATGACTAGCCACGAGATAACTACAAGGATATAAGGTTAAGGCAAATGGGAAATTGCAATATCGTGTTAAATCCCAGTGGGTGGTATTTGCATATACTTCATTTTTTTCTGTTCGTATATCGAGCTGTCTACATGTTATTAATCGCTAAATATATATCTTTATTATTTCAATTTTCTGGACATTTAATCTATTATCACTTTTAATAGATATTTGAATATTGAGATAATGGCGTTTACTTACAAGTCAGCGGATTAGAGAATGACTTGATACATTGCTCAAGTTATTCAAGGTACTGCTCATTATTTTCTAATCGGACTTTATTGATTATAGTGCATAGTGAATGCCTTTAAACTATTTTTCAATGCGCAATTTACTCGATTCTTTTAGAAAGGGTAATTTTCACCTTTATTCGAGAAATGACTATTATTTCTTAACGTAATCTGCACAATATATTGACACTCTCAAACGAAATTAAGCTGACAAAAACAGCTGAAATATTTCGAGCTTTTATGAGACTTCCAAGATAAGTCTGAAAAAATATATTTTCCTAATAATGAAATATTTAATAAAGCTTGTTTGAGCTTGAGTAGATGCTTGAGTGAGAGCTTTGTTGATTTAATAAAGCTTGAATACATTTAAATGTTTAAAATTTCCCAAATAGTGTGCAATTTAACTAACACAAAAATCGGGTGGGTTGAAATAGTATTTTGAAGATTGAAGCTAGAACACCTTGTATATGCTGCAGCAAAAACTTATCATTCAGTTTTAATCAAAAAATACTGGGTGTTTTTGAATAAGTAAAGTAAAATGTCCATACGGGCAAGGGTTTGCAAGACCTTATCGGGCTACAGAATGTTAACAGATTAATTTCAATTTTTGCATTTTCTAAGTTATTTGCAAACACTATTGATATTTAGACAAAACTTGATATTTGGGGTTTCCGTGAGATGAGAAACTTAAATCTGATCACATGAGTTTCTTCCCTAGAAGAGTCATCAACTATTTCGTACATGCTTGTTTCATAATATCTAGCATGAAAATTAATTGCACTTTCATTTTCACGTTAAAAAGTTATTCTTATCAAAACTTGCTACCAACAACCGTTTTCGAGATACATATTTTGAATTAAAGTAATTAACGGATGGGTGGACCCATATTGGATGGGTGGACACCAATATGAAAAGCTCTTGGGTAATTTGACTGGTCCATTGTGGTACAAAATGTCATCAATTATTCTTTATTGAAAATATTATAAGTATTTATTACAGTTACTGAAAATCACCGATTATTTTAGTCGGAGACTGCAATAAGTTCTCCAGATCGTTTCGCACGAAATTTAAGTCGATAATTCAACTGGATACTTAATACGACTTTCACGTTTAAAATCTGCTTTAAATGAGCTTCGAGCTGCCCGCGAATAAATCTTTGTTTGTATTATATTTATTTATTATATAATATTTTTTGTTTGACTTTGAATGCTGTGATTGGCAGTGAATTTTCTAAATATCTCTAAAACTGTCGAATAGTTTTACGCAAATTATAACTCGAGTTTGTTGATAAAATCCCTTGATTAAAACGTTTTTTATGACATTTTTTGGGGAAGAAAATGTTCGTTTATTAGTGCCATTTTTTGCAAAACTAGCGGGTATGAACAATTCGATGCCTGTGACAATAATAACCAATAATCCTAAGAGCCTCAATTCGTGCATATTAAAATGCTTCTCTATTTGCATGATTCTTGTTACCAAAACTGCTGCATGCAATTTTCTGAAATAGACTTGCATGCATTAGCGTTTTGAATAATCAATATCCTTAATATCACCTAGAAATTACCATTATAAGCGCTTTATGCTTTGAAAATATTATGCAGTTTTTATAATGGTGCAAGTTTTTATTTAACATTTACTGTTGTGGGCACAAAAAGCTTTCAATCGACATTGAGGAATCTTAATTTATATCAAACATTTTTTTAATTTGTCATTCCAAAATTTTTCAAGACCTAACGAACGTCTTTCAGGTGAGACTCGAAACGCAAATAAATTGCAAACCAATAAAATAATGTTTGATGTTGTATGTTTCTGTTATATTGATTTGCTATTAATTTTTATACCATTTTGTATAAACAAACTGTTGACTCTGAAAATGACTCTTTTGTAAAGATAAATCCATTGTTAAGCGACTTTTGAACATTTGGTGGTAAAAAAACCAGCGTCGTTTGTTTGAAATGACAACAAAGTGATTTCGGTTTTGCAAAACGAATACAGCAAAGTTTATAAATTTTTTCACAAAACGTCTTAAGGTTGATAAAATTTCAACTCGAATTTATTAAGAAATTACCATTGGATCGTAAATAAATCACTGCCCTGAAAAATACAATAAAAGAGTCAAGTGATTTCACTCGAGTAACAAATATCGGATTTCGACCAGCGACATAAACGATTATGATATTTTTCACTCACTGCCAATTCTCTTAAATCTGAATTATCTGAATATTTAATAAAGTCCCGACTGACTTCTCGGATATGCCGAGTCGGATGCATAATAAAAGATGTAACCCGTGGCCAACCAATGCACTACTGTTAATTAAAACGCGTTTTAACAGCCATCACTTAAAACTTCAACGAAAATTTCCACTTTTTTAATCCTCATTAATATTTAATGCCATAACTGCAGGGCCTCAGCGTTAAGAACGTTCATTAAAATTCATTCATAGTTTATAATCAGTGAGGCCGGGCCGATAGATAAGTCTTAGCCGTATTCAAGCAAGTTTCAGCAGTATCTGCTTGTTAAAAATATTATATCAAGAAATTAATATAGAGCTTTGGCAATAAATTCATCAACCAGCCGAGCTTTAAAGCTTTCTAAAATACTAATAGAAATTCCGCATTTCTCATTTCTCGTGCCAAAAGATAATTTCGAGCCATCGACGTACCTAATGCACTACCTTTTATTCTTTCGAAGTTAAGTAATCCCAAATATGGCCACCCATAAATTCCTTCCAACAAGTCCCGCAGGTTTGCGACCCAAAGATCAGTTAATTGTTAATTAACATGATTTGCTACCGGCCCTGTTCATAAATTAAAAGCGCTATTAATTATCAGACCGTGCAGATATAAGAGAACTAGGGAAATGCGACGTAAGTTTTTCGAATTATTGACAATATTTTGCTATTATTGGGGGGCTTGTTTTGCTTGTCCTGCAGCTAAATGTCATGAATTCGATGAATATTCAATGCCGCACCGCTTTATTCACGCCCGATTGGATACCATTTGTCAAGTTTCTATTGATATTTTACAAATGGAGACATTGCATAAATAAAGATACTTATCTACAGCATTATTAAAATAAGTCCATTTGAAAAATAATTTTCGGATTGAGCATTATGTTGCAAAGATTACAGAGAAAACTGTTGAATGAAATATTCTTTATGATACACAAGGAATGATTAAGCTAGGTACTTATTTTGGTCCTTCTAGTCCTATGATCACAACATGTGACTAATATTGTTTTGTACGAAATATGGGAACACGCACTAAAACAGTCATGGAAAATCATTGAAAAGTTTCCCAAATTTTTACTCCGCCTCAAGTAATAGTTTGAAGAAAGACTGCTCTCTAGCTTTCTATTAACAGTAAAAACTGATGTTGTGAAGTTGTGTGTGTATATGAGATATTATGTGACAAATGTCACAGTTCTGTGATACAACTGATGTAACGTGAGTACGAACTGTAATATAAGGATTTATTTGATTGATTTCGAAACTCAAATGGAAAACAAATTTTATTTTCAAAAATTCGATTCTTTCCACCTGATTCGTGTGACGAATTTAAATTTCCATCAGTAAAACTGTACTTTTTTGTACAATTAACTTTCAGATTCACCTGCTCTTTTTGTTGATTTGCGTGTTTCCCAACAGGTTTGAAAGTAATGTAAATAAGTGAAACGTTTTGAATGAATCGTCTTTGCGATGAAATACATTCTTCGCAAATTTATGACTTAGTTTTTGCGAATCTCTCAGTTTGTTCGTGAAACTTCTCACATTTACTAACATCAAAACTCACCTTTACAGAACTCCAGCAAACTGTGCAGATTAATCAAAGAAAACTTTGTGAATATATAAGAACAACTCTTGCTCAAAATGGCCCAAATAATAATATAACAACAGAATATCGAAATCGCACATCTTTTACATGAATAATCACAAAATTTATTTAACCCGAACCCGAAGAAGTTGGCGGTGAAGTTCGCACTGCTGTTGTTTGTATTGTTTTGCAGAAATTGACTGAAATATGGCATTTTCAATAAAACTATACTTCAGTTTCAAGAACAAGTCAGCTCGTCACATTCTGGGTATTTTTTGTCAAGAATGTTTTTCTCGAAATAGCGGATTATCGGGAAAATTTAAGTACAAGCAACTTCACATGTATTTCTCAATTATAAAAATGGCTCCAACCTTTAAGCAAATAATTTCAAACTGTACCTTGTACATAATTTGTTCTTCTGTTGCTCATTTCTGTTCAAATCGTTCAGATCGGTTGACGATACGTCTTCAAGAAGATTAAATCTTCCGCCAGATATTTACCATTTACTTTCATCTCTTGTGTTACATTTTATAGGTTTTATTATTTTTCCAAAAGGCAACAAAAAGCTTTCCAATACCTCGAAATAAAACTTAATTATATTTTAGTTTTCTTATAACGTGAAGCAGTTAATATTTGTGTTTTTTTTTTCAATATGGCTTTTAAGTGCCTTGACTCTTATGCAAATTCGAGCACTAAAACCCACTTACCGATTGTGAGGCTGGCTGATGACCGGCAAGAATGTGCTCTGCTTCCATAAACACCTGTCAAATATCTTCAGATAAGCCGAATAATAAAAAGTTAACTTGCACTCTTCACTCGGGGCCAAAAAACCATGAATGAACGGCGGATATGTAGAACGCGGCCCGATTTTCGTTTCTTCTCCATGCCGAAATAATTTCTTTCGCTTTTGATCGTGTTCGTGCCGATCCGATTGAGACGTAATTGATTGTAATTTTGCGTGCCTGAATTTCGGATCTTTGGGGAGATATCAGCAGTTATTTTATTTGGGCATGAAAACGCTCACATGAGATACGGAAGAGAATTGAACGCAACCAGAGACCCGATCAGCTAATATCGGCTTAATTTGCCATCGATTTGGGTCGATACGGCCATTATTTTCCATCAACTTTGCGACTTGTCAGCCGAGACTCCAATTATTAATTATGGGTGATCGTGTACCTCAAAACCTTGAAAATCACTCCGCAAGATCCACTTAATTCCCAAGTAGCTGTTTAAAACATTGACTTAAAAATAATTTGGAAATTTCAGCAAATAGCAGTTAAATTAGATAGAAAAATATTACGACTCATAAAGCTTAGTATTTAGCCTCATATAGGAACCCTGCTTGAATGTCTTGAAGATCTAGCCTTGACTTCAAAAACGCATTGTATTTCGTACCATCATGTAAATTTATTGCGATGTCAAGACGAACTTAACAGAATCATGTTAGAACATTGTGCGTTAAAGGTGGCACACATCAATAAATATAAACAATACATCACTGCTTAAATAATTTGATGTCACTAGCGTCCTCAAAACTTGATTTTGTATTTGTATCGGGTTTGAGAGTTGATTCAACAAAAAAACTTGAAGCGCATTGAATAAGCAATAGCGCGTTTAAAGGTTGCTGTACATAAATACATTTAATGCAATTGGCAATGAGGATAAATAAACTTACCTTGAGAAATTGGAGAAGTTTGGAAGCTTGGCAGCAAAACTCATTTTCGAATCTGGTAAGGCAACCGCGGTATTCACATACTAGAAGATCTCTGGCTTGTCGAACTAGGCACTTTTTGGATCCTGAGTAATTCTGATAAATATTACCGAAATATTTGTCTATTAGTACTTCCATCTCGCTTTTAATCTGAAAACAAAAAAAAGTTTGAACAAATCATAGGAATGCAGTACTTTTGCCTCCAACTATATCACTATGAACTTTAAGGTGAATAATAATTTTAATTCAATTCAGAAAATCGTTAAACCTGATTTGGAATTAAATTGCATACGCACTCTTCGCAAATTCTATTCCAATAATACAAATATCATTTAATTCCGGCAATGTTTCTGGAATGCGGCCTTTAAATTACTATTTTGCTTATCAGTCTGCACTTATAATTTATTGATTAATTTGGAGAAACTGCGCTATTGAATTATAACTTAATATTGTGCTTAACATAATTTCAGCATGTGGGTTAGTGGACCAGAGTCCAAATTCCTGCAGATAATCATTTTGCATGTTATACAAATTATATTTACCGACATTTTAAACTCTTATCCAATTAATAGTTATTAGGCGGAAAACACGAAATCTTTGGTAATCAGTTTCTAGCAAACGTAAAAAAAATATTTTTAGCTATATTGTTACAGTTAATTCGCGAATCAAATAGACCAAATTGCCTCAATTTTAGTCATAACTGCATAAGCTATATGCAATATTCATTCTAAATACTACAGTTAAATACTTCTGATGCGAAATACATAATTATATATAAAAAAATTGAGTGTAAAAAAACTTCGAAGTTAACCAACCATTTGATTTGTAAATCAAATGGTTAACAATGGTTCAATCAAATGGTTACATTTTAATGTAACATCAGATAATTATTTGTATGATTGTACAGTAATCTAAGTAATTTTACTTAAAAATTAAGTAAGATTTAATCTTTAGTAAAAATTTCATCTTAAATTTTCTTTAAATTTAAGATCAACTGCACGTCCGGTAAAAAATTATTTATAATACTGTATTCTTTATTGCATTTTGAGTACAGTGACATTTTTACAATGCAAGTTGTGGAATCAGTTGTGTGAAAAGCTCTAATTTCATTTCATTGGCCAAAATCATTGCTTAAGAGGAGAAAGACAATACTGCGGGGGGTTTCCTAAAGACTTGGCTAGTATTTTATTCAAAATGGTGTGATGGTACGTTGGGAAAGATACCTACATACATAAGTTATATATAAAATATCAAGAAATTTATAAATAATAAAAATCAAGATTATTATAATAGGTGCAGCATACACATACACACAACAACTTAAAGAATGCTGACAACTAAGAGAATTAAAAATGCTCGAAAATGAAGAGAAGTGTTTAAATTAAATTAAATGACAACAAAAAGGAGGACCAAATAGTAATAACTAAAGAACGTTTTTTTTAGAACGAAACAAAGCACAAAATTGCGAACGTCTGGTTTTAAAATTTCCTCAATATAATATGCGTAATATGCAAATATAAAAAGTTATCTCCATCTAAGAAGGTTTACAAGGCCAACAGCAGATACATTATATTTTGTTTTATATAAATGTTTGACAATATAAGGGTTATTAAATCAATTTTCGAGCACTTGATAAGTGCTCATTGCTCATCCGTTTTGGAAAAATGGATCAATGCCATTTTCTTAGGTGAAGATTTAGTTGACAATCTTTGAAGTGCCAAAATCGTGTTCAACATTAACACACATATTTAGTATTTTTACTTGCATACACTTACCAACATTTCTCATTTAAATCTTCTATTTCTTTTAAAAATTGTAGTTGTGTGTAGAGTTTTGCTAAGGAAAAATGTATCCTACATGTTCATAAACGACTAAAACATGTCAGAACCAGTTTTGAATAAAATGGCTAAAGTGAAACGCGAACTTGCAACATCTTAAAACACAGTGAACACACTCTTACTACAAATCTTTGAAACATGCTCAACGTGTGCATGKGAATTYTTGACTTTTATTACTAATTTAGGACCATTCTCAAAGTGTGGCTGTCTAGAAATTTTCAGTAGGTAAAATTTCAAAAATTGAAGTGTGATTTTTTCYGGGGCTTCTAGATGAGATTAGCARAAAAGTRRGGCTGAAAGCATCCCAGTTTGTCCTGAAGCACCAGCAGACTTACCGCTAATTAAATTTTTAATTATCTTTAAGCACTYTCTATAAAACGAAGCAATGAACTCACCCTACTCGGACCATGTTTAACTGTTAACGACCTATTAATACTTTTATGGGTCGCAATCCTCGAGGTAAAAATAATCGAGTCGCTCCATTGTAACAATTTTCATATGTGTACTGCTAATACAGTAACATAAATTAAGGCGGACATAATTATTCATTATACACCTGACAATGCGATAATAAGAGAACTGATCCTTTAAAATGAAAACAATCATTAGATTCCACACAAATGTATCAGTTTCTCCAATCTCGACTGGGTTATGATTGATTTTGGCTTAGAGATGAAATATATTACTGAAGTTTACAACTTGACCAACCAATTTTTTAGCTTGAAGATTTGTATCTGCATGTTGAATGTGCGTTCTGACTTTGGATGTGTTTCTCTATTTATAAAGTGCWWTGATATAATTAATGCCTTACTGGAAAACAGGTCATTAGATCCGGTTTATCTRTAAAATAGCGTTTTTTGAGCAATTAAAACAAGAAAACCACACCCAGATAACTCCAAGTCTCAGTTTTCTCAAAGGCGGTCATAAATTTTCCAGGAAGCAATGTAATCTCCAATTACTGTACCGAAAATGGTTGGCCTATGGGCCGTAAAAAACGACGTGCACTTGACCCTTTAGGTTGTATATCAAAACTGATAAATCATGAGCCCCAAAATATTTCTGAAGACAATTTTATTCATGGGTTTTAAGGCCGATTTTTGAAACCCATAATTTTGCGCTTTACGCTTGGTTATTACGTGAAGATCACACAGGTTCAATTTAAGCCATCAGCTATTTGGAAATATACCATGTTTTTATCTGGATTTTACGAATTAGAAACTTGGGCCGAATGAGCAATTATTCGAGCTATTTAATCTAAAAATTGATTATTGGCTGCACAATTTATTTTATTGTTATTTATGGGGTATTAGTTACTGCCAGTCTATGGACTTCCTAGATAACATATTAAGCGCACACTAGCAAACAGTAATTATTTTATTAAAATCCTTGCGGTAACCAAATGTTGATAACTTGTAGCATTTATCAAATATATGTTCATGATATGTTCATTACGATTATGCCTGAGCAAAGCGTAAAATTAAAGCCGATAAGGAAATCAGTTTCTAATTAAAACTGTTCCTGTTATGTCACGTAGATGTGTTGGTCCTTTATTGATCAAAGTGTTAATTCTAAGCGTACAGAGGGAATGAAAATTGGGTGCATTCTTTTGGAGGTGTTATGGACGGCTACTTAGGCAATTTTTATACTTATCAAGTAGAAGTTGTAAACAACAATTTAACTTGTTTTCGTAAGAAAATAGTATTCCAGTCAAACGTTTTGGAATTATTTAAATGTTTGCCGCTCTAGATGTCCTTGCATGATAGAATGATCATTCACATTTAAATTTATTAAGTTATTTTGAGACTCTTATGTGAAACAGCAGATTTATTATGCATCGATCCAGACGATATCTAGTCAGAAGTATTTATATCTTAATATGTTTGTCATGAATTATTCTACACAAACCGATATTCAATGTTTTTCGGTCTTCTCGACACCGACAACTTCCGTACTATAGATTTCCATCATTACAACGTTTCAAAGCGAATGTCGCCTTAGAACTGCGATCCTATCGTTGCAAATAGATGCCTGAGGCCTGTTACTGGTACAAGTAGACCACCTATTTTGCAAAAGATTATAATTTTCTACTGTTCATGGATATTGCGTAATTAGAAGCTTGGGATCGATGATATACCTACATTGTCAAGTTGTTTCTCGATATCAGATTTAATGTTACATACATATTTTGCTTCAGCGATAGACCTGCATTTAATAACTTTAAAAAATTTCAGAATTCCCGAAAAACAGCGATTGCGCGAGACACATTATATGATTAACAAAGCAATACCTACTATCATGGAAACGTATATTCCAGGGTAGAATTCAATAGTCTGAATCCTATCGAGAATCCGCCTTAATTTATTAAGGTTTTCAGCCAACTACTGAATGATTATATGAAGATTTCCTTTATAGACCCTTGAGTTTTCATGCGGGTTTCTCCTTTAGAATAATTAATTCTTTTGGATCCGAATTAATTTGATCTTTTAAGAACTTTGAAAATCAAAAATGCACTTCTTCAAAAGAAAAGTAGACAGGTGGTGTATTCTTGTAGCTCTATGTATCGCTTTCGACCCAGGAGGGCCCACAATATGTATAAATGAGAAATGAAGTATTTGAGCTTATAGCAAAAAAACATATTTGGGTCAGTTTTCTGATAATTCTAATTCGCTTCCGGTTAAGTTTCTCAATCATATGAAATTGAACACTTCCATTTCTTCCTTTTTGCTATACATTTATATACATGTTTAGCTTTTATTTAATGTGTACTGCTTTCGGTTAAACGCAGTGGCGCGCCAGCTTTATTTTCCGTTTGGGCGAAAGCCAGTGGAAAATTTTTCAAGATGGGCAGGAGATATTTATACTTTTAATTGTAAGATTTGGATACAATACATCTCTTTTACAAAACATTTTGTTCTCTTCTTTGGCCGAGTATAATGTAAAATATTTTTTAGTTATTTTTATTTAACATACAAGTATTGCAGATTCGTTTTTAGGAAGCACTTGTAACGATATGTTTTTGTCAAACAAGGAGCTAACAGAGATTGACAATACCTTGAGTGTCCCCATATGAATTTACAATACAAATATTATACAAGATTTTATCTACTTCGTAAAATCATAAAATAAATGTTATAAAAATATATTTCACAACTGTAAACATTTTTTTAAACGTTATTATGTTGGAAACAAATGCTGAATAAAATTATCTACAACACTAGTATTGCAATAAAAACACAACTGTTATAAACGAATCTATTTTTTAAATTGAATAATTCCTTTTACTAAACGAAAGGAGGTTAAAAATATTTAAATTAACGAAAATAACATTACAATATACAGTGAATAAAACTTTTATAAGGTAGTGAAATAATTCAATAATGAAATAGTTATTCACGCAGAACATGAACAAACAACATTCAACATCATCACAGCAGATTATAATGCTTAGCTGCAAACGAATCTAACTCTAAATCAATTTTTTTGCAATATATTTTTTCAACAAACAAAATGCCCAAGTCAGTAAGCCTATCCTGACCCATAGTTGTTCCAAAATAATTTTTAATTCTCTTTAAAGTGCTGAAAGTTCCTTGAAAACTTGCACTGGAAGATGGTACTGTCATTGCAATATTACATAGTTTATTCATTTCATGGAAGACTAAACTAAAATCTTGCAAAAGAACTGTGAGATCTGTTAAAGTGTTTATTTTTAGATTATTTGTGGCTTCATATCTCTTAGTGCTATCTAACAATGGCTTTGTCTCGTTTCTCGAAACTATAGCACATTGTGAGTGGTTAGCTAAAGAAATAAACGTAAAAGAACAGTTTTAAAAAATGGTTGTAGATGGATTAAATGTACTAAATCATATTTATAAACCCAGCTCTTGTTTATGCAGCCCTTTTCCAGTTCTTGTAGCTTTCAGTAACAAAACTCAAACTGCTCGTTCCACCTTGTTCCAAACGGAAAACAACATCTTTGAGAATGCTGTACTTAATCCAAGGATACATGATATAATAAAACTTGCTAAGATAAAACTTGCTAAGACCGGCTGTCTTGAAAGTTCATGTAGCGATGGACCCAAATCAATTACTTCTGTTTTCTCTACATGAAAATCTTTGGCTCTTGTCCTAGTAGGAAGCAAGTGCCCATCTTTACATTAGAAAATAATTTGTTAATATTAAGTACTTGTTATTGTTATTGTATTGTCGAATTTATCTTTTTTTTTTTAAATTCGCAATTATTTATATCGCTATTAAAACTGGTTGGGCGTCCGCCCAATCTCGCCCACCCCTAGAGCCGCCACTGGTTAAACGAAGGAACAAAATATTCAAGTATAAAACTCATTCAATTGCCAGCAACTAATATTGACTAGATCAATTCGCCGGCTTCGCCAAGCAATTATCACAAAGAAAATCTAAATTCCCGAGACCAGTTTCATCGGCCAAAGAAAGCTGGACTTTGTAAACAATTTACACATGTCTCCTAAACATAAACTAAAACAGGGACATGTTTCTCCTATTTGCATAGACTAGGAAGAGCGTGCTCTATTTGAACGAATATATGAATGTTTCGCACGCATTCATAAAGCCTGCATTTGCAAGGCAAGGACATAAGATATAGTAGAGCAATTATTGTAATTTTCTTATCTATATCTGGCTTGTTTTCGTCCTACGATCTTAGATATGCGGAGCTTGCAGGTTCTTGAAAGCGAATGAATTGAATTATACGATTTATAATAGCGACTGAATTTTTCGTCTGCATTCCAACAGAACTTTAAGTAAATTATTTAAGACACTTTACTGGCACAATAACCACATTTTTAATACAAATCGTGATTTTTTTTTCAATTTTAAGAAACAATTGCTAATACGCTTAGAAGTAAGTATATGATAACCTCCACTTATGAGAACTTTTAATTCCAAAGCCCCCATTTCAGGTTCCCTTTAGTAATAGTTTAAATGCCGCATGCACTTAGTAATTTATATTCATAATCCAAAGCAGAAAATGTCATAAATTCAACTCAAAGACAGTCACTTTAATAAACGTATTGTTTCAGTTCTCCAGGGAAAAGGGCTAGCTTTCCACTTGATTTATTCTATTTACACTGAAAGTCACTTTAAAAATAAATTACTTCTCATGGTCTTGTTTAAGTGGACAGAAAATTTCACCCCTTTTCAATCAGATTGAAAACATTTGATCCAATATTGTGATGAATAATTCACCCCAAACTGAAATATTTCCCCATCTAAAGATAAATGTTTTCTCTACTGCGAATCTAATTCAATAGATATGATTACAAAGCATCTTCCTATTATTCCTGAGGGGTGGAAACGAATTTGGGGAATAGGCTGCACGTGGATGGCAGAGGGTTGCATTCAGCAAGCTTTTTCCAATTATACAGAAACACACACGCAGCAAAATTGATCAGTATTTTTGAATATTCGGCTCCAGACTTCACCCTTCACGATCTTTGGATTGAAATCACAAATCCCTCATTTTATTTTTAACCGCCCTCAAATATTCAGCCATTTAACTTTACTTAACGAACTTCCGCCCCTCACGGTAATGCCATATAGAGAGTGCTTGTAAATCGTGCATCATCATGTCATATAGGGTAATTTATACCTTCATAAGGGTATATTGTTAAGCATAAGGGATGTAAGTTATGAGGGAAGTCGCGCTTTTTCACAATGGATAATTGTGTCTAATGTTTGTTAGGCGATTAGGTTTTAGCCGGATCAAGTTTCACTCACCCCATAGATTTGCGGTGTAAACATCATGGGTGGGAACTGAATTTCTTAAGAGAATTAAATAAATCAATGAGTATTGTTATGAAATTGTACAAGAACAATAAAATTAATTATTACTTGGTAATCTTTAACTGGCACAATTGCACATACGATCGTTAATTATATCGAGTAAATGAATGAAAAGATCACGCAAGTTCCTTGTGCTGAAACCTAAATGCCCTTTCGAAATATCGAATTCAATAAGCAGAAAACAGCATGAACTACTCTCCAATAATCAGATTTAAATATGCCATAATATCGAAAGTGTAGCCCTACTTTCTCAAATTAGTTTTTAAACAATTTAGCTCATCAGTCAATCAAGCTAGGCAAAAAAAACCTATTACATTGTAATGTTATTATTTTAGTTATTGCTAACAACGACTTTCCTATCTGTAAAGCTCTTCAAATGATCTATAAGTTAATGAACATGGACATTTTCTATTTACTAACTGGAAAACTTCTAACTAAATGTCGTTTAACACTTCCACAAATTGCTCTCAAGAAGCAGCTGTTTCGGTGCATGAACAGCTGGTTCAATCAGCTGTTCGATATTACCAAAGGGCCGGTCGATCGTACCACATTTGGTCTACTTTTCCTTACTTATGCCTCTTTTTCAAAGGGGGCTGAAAACATCGCTGATGTTGCGATGGATTCATTTAAAAATAATGCGCTATTCATTGTAATGAAGGTATAAGCTTGATGGAGGAGTAAAATGAAAAAAATTGAGAAATTAATTAGAAGTAGGATGAACGTGAAGTAAAGCCTGGCAGCACGGAAACATTTTCCAAAAATTAGTATTTAAATTTGTCAAAAAATAAAAAATACTAAAATGTATATCTCGCAAATGATTCAGAACGAAACGTAGAGACACATAAAGGAACATTTGCAGACTGTTTGCAATACAAAGTCTATGTCAAAAAAAAGAAGCGTTATTTAGTGCAATTATTTTTCGTTCAGTGCGTGTTTAGGCAAAAAATGCGTGCAAAACATGAGATAAAGTTTCTACACGATGGAAAGTGAAACAATGTAAAATTGTTGAAGGTTTGACATGCTCTCAGTTGGACAACAAAACGTTTTTTCTATTTGAAAACCTCAGCCATTAACATATCTAGTATCTCAAAAAAAAATGTTTCGACCATCTCGTTTAGTTACAGTGTAGTCTCAGAAAAATCAACTTTGCGGTCTTGTAGTGATATATATATTTTTTAACGAGCCGATTTTTGAAATCGCACGCTCATGTTGATGCTAAAACTTCACAGTCGACTTGCAAATAAAATCACTTATTTATATTCCAATTATGTAACATTACTTTAGTAGAAAAGATGCCAGATTCACAGATTTTGTGGGCAATTCTGATTTGGGTAATTTTATTTTATATTTTGGGGTATTTTTATTTATGCACCCCTGTATATCGAATTATTAGCTTAAAGTGCCGACGAAGCTTTAGCTTGAACATGAGCTATAATACAAGATCGTGAAAATCTGACCGTGAGTAGATAAGTTATCGCTTCAAGAGCAAAAGTGGATTTCTTGAGACCACCCTGTAAATAGCAGAAATGGCCAAAAAATTCAAAAACTGTTTAGAGCTCCTTGGCTTATTTTTGAACTTTTGGTGTCGAGATCCAAAAAATCTTTGTCCTGTCCAAGGAACATGCCCAAATTTCCGAATTTTTGCATTTTGTGTTTGCCACCCTATAGGTTTTTTTTCTGAAATGCTTACTTTTTATCAAACCATTGACTAATGAAAAACGAATGCGGGTAAATAACGCTTCAAACAGAAGCCAAATCTCTTCTTTGCTCAGGCAATCATTGCTTGAAGCAATCATAATTTAGCCAGTTTGAAAATTAGGACAAATTTGGCTGTGTAACGCTAATTTTGTTGAGCAGATAAAGTTTATATTATTATGAAGAATATGCTCCCAACATATGGTCCGGATAAATTACATAACTCATGTTTTGTTCCAACCTTTTCCTTTCAAACAATTTTTATTACGTAGTTGCTCTCGTAATTTTCAAAAAATTATAAACATGTTAAATCCTTCTGAATTGAATATCTCGTGTCAATTGAAGAATAGTGACTAATAACTACAAAAAATCAAATCCAAAATAAACTTGTTTGCCAAAAACTGCCGTATCAAGAAGAAAATATATAAAAACACACACCGTCGCATAAACCATAAAACGAATCTCGTTAAGAATGATGAAATTTTAATGTTTATTTTGAAAGTCACCTTTCCAAAAGAACCTTGTTTCAAAAATAATACAATTTTCACGAGTAGAATAGAGAATAATCCATCTATTAAGTGCATCCAAGACTATCTAATGACTGAGTCCTCGCTTCAGAGGTGGCTCGTTTGAGGTTTAAATTATGCTGATTTTAGCGGACGTCTTATTTTAATGGTACGATAAAGTAGTACTGAAAATAATGCAGAAAGTAAATAAAATAAAAAATAAATGTAAAATACAGTGAGAAGCGTAGTTAGAATGTTTTTCAGAAGCTTTGCTATTTAGAAAGTCTATGAAAGCGAAAACAACTTCCAATACAGAGTTAAAAAAAATCGACTGCTCTGAAAATTGTTGCTCCATTTCCAATTGCGCTCCTAAACAACAAAAAAAGTTTCCCAATTAAAAAAATCAAAGTCAAATAGCAAATTATAGAACTAGGATGATTAGAATTAGGATGATCACCTAGCATTTTAAAACAAAGCTTATAAATTAATCACATTTCATCAACGATCCCAGTCATAATTAAGCATGATATTATATTTGTCTAAGACACAGTTTAGATCGGAAGATGTTTTTGCCATTTGCTCTAATCCGCACACGTCCAGCTAATTACCAATAAAAATAATCTGGTGTAAATGTATACCTAGTTGGAATATGTAATATCTGGTTTGACATTCTAAGCCTTATGTTAGTTTATCTTTGAAAGGATTAGTGCCTATTGCGACCGTCGTTATTGCGAATCGCGACTGTAATAATGAAGCAGCAAGTAGGTTTTGGGATTTCGCGTTTTTAGCACACCATCCGGTTGTATACCAAATTTAATTGACATTTTCATACTATACGGTAAAGAAAATCGCATTTGCTAAAATACCATCAATGGTTCACTGTAATTTGTTTAATAGAATTGTTGAATAGAATATAACTGCAACCACTTTCGTATGAAGTTTATTAACATCTTCTATGCAAATAATGACTGTTGGAGCTTTTCATTGTAAACTGCTTAAAGAACCACTCAATGGAATCAACTTGATTGAAAGATTTATAGTCAATTTGCCTTCAGATAATGAACCAACAAACAATATTGTCAGTTGGTCAAAAGCTCAATCTGATGATGGAACTGAAAGTAAAGTAAAAACCTTCTAGGTCAATAAATACAAAAAAATATGTAAGAAAGTTGTGGAGCACAAGTACAAGTTTTTGGAACTAGAAAAGCCATAAACAACACAGAAAGTCAGAGACGACGAGTAAAGTCGAAGACAACCTTTGACATACAACGATAATGCAAATACAACCATTGAGATCTTTTGGAATTGACGGTTCAAAGCAGCACTTGGAGAATAAACAATAGCAGAAGCAGAAAAGATAATACGGAAAATAACACATATTAGACAAGATTTAAGAATGAGAAAAACCTAAAAATTGAGTTCAGAAACTGACGAGATCGAAACTCTTTGGTCCTAAATTATTGCACTTGAACTGAGATCAAAGAAATAAACACGTTTAGATTAGACACGAACCGAACGGAACAAAATAAACAATTTGATTTGTCACGTGTTGCTCAAGCAAGCATTGAATTGTTGCTCATGTTGCTGTTTGAATACATTTTCATTATTGACTAATTTCTGTTGTAGACATTTTGCAAGTATTAATTAACTTTTGCTTAGTTGATTGAAGCAAGTTTCTTCTGTTTGCACCTGTTGCAGCTTTTATGAATTGGATCTGAAGGTTTTCATTTCGCAAGAGAAGCGAAACTGTTGCCTGTTTCAAAAATCGGAAGCTCTCAGTCCTTGAACCGCAAATAACTGAGCATGAAATAATGCATCGATAAAACAAAGTAAGAACAATTAATTAATTAACAATTAATTCATCAACGATCCCAGTCATAATTAAGCATGAGATTATATTTGTCTAAGACAAAATTTTTATCAACAAAATTTTGGAATGGCTATGGGGTCACCACTATCCCCATTTTTTAGTAATTTATTTATGGAAAATTTTGAATTAACTTTCATTAATAATTACAAATTTAAACCAATAATTTGGTGGCGTTATATTGATGACGTATTCTCCATTTACAGTCATCGCGAACAAAAACTTGATGAATTTTTATCTTATCTGAATAATAAAAAACCAACAATTAAATTCACTACTGAAAAAGAACAAAATCACCAAATTCCTTTTCTCGATATACTAATTCAGAAAAATTTAAACAATTTTGAAACCTTGGTCTATAGAAAACCTACTCATACTAACCGATATTTGAATTTCGATTCAAATCACCCAATAATGGTTAAAAAAGGTATCGTAAAATGTCTATATGATAGAGCAAAAATAATTTGTAAT
>NW_026018611.1:7321874-7376362 GCF_020466585.1 Dendroctonus ponderosae
TTATCAATCTGTAATAAAAGACGTGAGGAAATTCTGTCTTTTTTAAAGACAAAAATTTTTGAGGCAAAATACCCAAAAAGAAGTTTGTAAAAAAGTAAGAACAGTTGAACTTTGAGAGCAGAAATTGTTGAAAAGGAAACAACAGCAGATCAGGAAATGCAAGCCAGGTCGATGCACATGAGAAAAGGTCAAGGAAAAAAAAGAACGTTAACATTGCTTCCAGAAAGTAACGAGAAACAAATTGTGAGACATCGACTTCTTGAACTTGAACGGGGATCAAAGACATACATTCATCAAAACCAAAATACCGAAATCAAATGGACAAAATGGACAAGTGGGTGTGTCACATTGTGCTGAAGGAAAGATTTCTATGCAAACCGTGTTGAATAAAACGCTTTATACGAATTGGGAGATTGAATAACCCAACAAACTAAATAAATTGGTAGGTAACGGAATTTCCCACCAAACTAATCTCTCTTGAACGGGGAAAAGTCTCATGTTAACTTCGCACTGATTAGCTTATTTGGCTGCCTTTATGTGGCAGTGTGACCCAGTTCGAATTTACCAGAACCAATGGAAAAATCAATGGTGTGTCGCGAGGTCAAAAGGGCCTTTCGATCCGGAAGCCATTGTTAGAAGCACGAGATCCGTGCACTTTCACCTCGGTCGCACCGTGTCGCTCTTGTCGTTACCATAAGTCACACATGTTATGGTGATCTTCTTGCGTAATTCCGTCTGTGTGGTACCACAAACGTTATTGGTATATTGACATAAGAGTAACGACGTCGTTATGATGCCATTTTTTTTTCATTTCGATTTATTTCCGATAGTAGAAACTTTCTTTGTCGTTAGTTCTAACCATTTTGAGAAGAGTAACGTTCGAGTGAGGCTCAACGTAGTCTTAGCTAGAGATTAGAGAACATTTATTGGCGTGCAGAAGACTTAATCCAAGAACACCAATTATTGAAAATTACATATTTTGGAATCTGCACTTTCCAGTTGTATAATTTTTTTTCTCAATTTGAAGGCTTTGACTACGAAACAATACGCGCAAAACTTTGCTATACTACGATAAGGTGCGAATGACAGCACACTAGGAGCTCGCTAGAAGCAACATAAAGGACAGTAAAGTTCTGAAGAAAGACATAGTAGAAACAACGTCAATGAACTGAACATACAGAACAGGCTACAGAAGAATTGAGATCACAATATAAAATGTACTAATAACTATTCAATGAGTTCTGCGATATTTTGTCGAAAAAGGTTATTCTTCTTCAATTCTGTATGAGGAAATGAAGAAATTGCAAAAATAAAACCAAAAGAAAATAGACAAAAAAATGTGCTTGATTCAAACATCTGTCCACTGGCACGATCTTATCTCAGAGAAAGCGCTGACGTATTAGGGAGACCATTGCTATTCATGGTCAAGGCTTAGCGATGGTACGGCTTGATAATGGTTGCGTACTTGTCTGTTTTGAAGATACGCAATAGAAAACCTGACAAGTCATTTTAATTACAATAATTGTGAACGTTTGGGAGAAAATTTTGAAATTTCAATGCTTCAAAATGTCAACCGATGTGTTCTACCGAGATAAAGAATCGATATGGACGGAATTGGTTTTTTACATGGTTCACACTTGACATTTGTAGATGTAGATTTTCTAATTCAACAGCCATGATTCATATGATTGTTTAGATTCAGCTGAATAACGACCAAGCGTCAAAATTCGTCTGAAATGAATAACATTAGTTACGAAACACCAGACAGCAATATTATTATTGATATTACAAAATCCTTCTGTGCTTATCGTTTCGGTTTACATCAACTGCAGTGGAAATTATTATATGGTGCATTGTTTTAATTTGCAAAAATCGACGATCGTGATCTTTCTATTGCATAAGACAATGTCTTTGGCTGAGAGTCATATTAATTAAAACGAACCCGACCGCTAACGATTATATTATTTATTAATATGGCCAGATATAGGTTCACTAAGGCTCTAGTCGCCTAATGAGCAGATATATTGCAGATACATTATTGATAAATGCGGTCTAGGAAGGATATGTGGAATAGAACGACACGATGAATATTGATTGGCACCTTTAATAACCTACTTGTCTTTTAGGAGTGGCGCCAGGAGAACGATAATAACGATAAAAACAGTTCTATTTGATACAGATAAGCACAGCCACAGTAAATGTCGTCAAGGCACAGCATATACCATTTGGGATTGATCGTGGATTGAATGTAACCCGACCCAATGGGTCCAATCGCTTATATGAAGCTAGTGCTGATTAGATGTGGAAATAACGCAAATAATGCGATCTAAAAGTAAAAGAAAAAGCTGTGACTCAATATTTTCTACTGCTGTAAGATTATGCACCTTGCCTTGTGTAAAGTTCAGCAGAAGATTTAAGAATAGTGGTGTCCAATGGGCCTTGCTCTGGTTGCAATATTTCTCTTAAAATTGGCGCCTTTCATACCAAGCAATAATTAAAAAAATATATGTATACAAAGAACTGATTAAATAATAGAAGTAGCTTTTATAAATTATTCTTATAGACAATTTGCTTCCAATGTAAAGCACATTGGAATCTAACAACTCAAGAAGTTAAGAACAGTTCGTTTTTAGCGACAATACTGACGTTATTAGATTCTGTTTCCAGTAATACTATCCTCAACTAATGTGGAAACATTTATTGAAAATTTCTATTTGCAAATATATTGGGTTTCAGGCAAATTTGTCCGAAAGTGTTAATGCTAAAGTGTCAATTATTATTCGTTTATTTTTAACAGATTCTTAAAATATACCTATGATACCTAACCTTTTACCTACTATTACCAAAAAACACTTGCGTTTAGTGTTGTTTTTAGATAGAGGAATTCAAATTTCTTTTTATTTAGCTTCGTCCTAGCTGCAACAGAGTCAAAAACTCAATGATAATTTTTTTTGGGTTTCAATATATCGCATTTTTGTTGGAAATATTTTATTCTCCGATATTTCCCAAACAAAAAATGTGTACCTGTGCCAAGTCGATATCTCTGCCTGTTTTCGAAATTATTCACATTGAAACCTTTAGTAATTTCTTGAACACTGTTTCGATCTCTAAGTAAAAGAAACATTTTGCTCGAATTTTCAATTGAACAAATTTTAACAAATATTAAACAGTATTTATGTTGGCGTTAAGAACTATTTTCAACTAATTTTTAAAGTCTAAAAATTATTGTTTTAAAATAATTTTTAACCGTAAACTCCACCGACTTCAATACATTTATTAACATTTTAATAAGCGATTGTCCTATTTAAAATATAAATTGTTGCTTCGAAAATCTTGTGCAGCATATGAAATTTTTCGACTCTATTCAAAATGTTCCTGCAAACACAAATCATATCGCGAATATCATTCGAAAATAAGTTTTGCCGGGTAATTTTCCATAAATTCACTGTACTTAATGGTAGAAGTTAAAATTCGTCTTCTAACACGTATCTGATATTAAACTGTCAGTTACACAGATTTTCTCCATGGTTCACTTTAAAAATCTCAATTTACGATAATATTAGGAATCCAATTTGAGTTAGTTAAAAAAATCTCTGAAGGCTTCAGTGTGAAATATTTCGAACATGACTTGAATGAAGTACAGCTGTTTACGTACAAAAAATGCAAAAATTACGATTATTGCAGCAAGAGCTCGCCGAACGAATCACAAGCTCTTGAATAAGAGCCTATTAAAAATAAATGAAAATTTTAGTGTCACTACACTTTGACGCGCTTTACCTCGGAAATTATTAACTTTTTTTAAAATTATAAACTTTCTTAACTTTGTAAATTACAGTTTTTGTACAACATATTTTAATTGTAAATTGGTGTTTGTCGTTTGTTTTGAATTTTAAATCTGATGTGGATATGAATATTTTTATTCCACATTTTGACGGAAATCTAGAAAAAAAAAAATAACAATTGAACAAGTCGTTTAAAAAATCAGTGCACAAAACAGACTTTTAAATAACTTCAACAGTTTACAATTCATTCATCTTCTGTTTGCATCTTCATAAATGGTGCACATTTGTCATAAGTGATCAAGGATGAAATACTTTTTTAGGAACGCATATTAAATACGATCAGTTCAATTGAAAGTATCATTCGAACAAAAAAAAAAGAAAATGCACAAAAACATCTCAAATTTCCACATTAAGACGTACAAAGAGAAACACACATATGCCACAATTATTATATGGAAGAGATCAAATTTGATTAAGACTCGAACGTAAAGGTATACAGGGTAAAAAGCTGAAGGTTTAAAAATAAATTTAAAAGTAGCCGATAAGAACACATCTTTACTAGCGAAGCCGATCGATTTAAACGAAAAATATTCACAACCCAGAGAAGATGAAATGGCGTAATGAACTCAATTGCAATTCAAAAACCTACCAGGAGATACAAACAGGTCTCATAAAACAGTCATAAGTTGTCAGTACAAAAAAAAATTCAATAAATATTCTTGTTTATTTGAAATGTTACGTAAGTCCTTAATTTCCCATACATACTGAAACGGCCATTTTACTCTGCTAATGCCATTCCTGTTTGATGAACAATTTTTTTTCTCATAGAATCAATAAAGTTAATAAAAGCATTCACTTCCTCTCGTGAACCTAATCCATGGTTTGTCACGTTTGACTCGTTGAACCTTTCACCAAAACTGCAAATGCTTCAACCTGGTGTTAGAAAAAAAGTGTCACAATGAATAAAAACCATTAGGCGAAAATGTCTGAATAAACTGAAACAATTCGAAGCAAACAAAGGAACAAACGGGAAAATGACCGAAGAAAATTGGTTCGTGAAACCGATTGCATTATTTGTTCGAAGGCACCTCGCAATAGATTCATTGAAATTGCTAGAAGGAAGATAATCTCATGCAAATTTCGGTTTTGTAGTCGTGTTCGTGCGAATTGTTGTCTGTTGGAATTAGCAATGTTCATCTTCAATGTTTACTCGCCGAGATGCCCTATCAAGTGGTTTTAGGCACGTTCGCTGAACAGAAACCTTTCTGGCTGACTTTCAATCAAGACAAAAATTCCACAAAGGAAAAGAAAGTTCCTTATTAAATCTTCCAGCAATGTACAATTTAAAAAATATTTTTACCGAGTTACCGGGTTAAGACTTACGAATAATTATTTCCTGCTTTTGAAACTGAAATAAGAATATGTTATAAATGTATAGAAAGTTTATGATGAATAGCAGTGCCAAATATGCTGAATGCATAATTATTCACCTTAATGGAGAATTTTAAACAGTTGTGTGCATATCAGCATATCACATATGTTATAATTCAAATGATTTTGCAGTTTTACGTAATAGGTACTGGGTGTTTCACCTCCATTTCACTAACCCTTCATTTTGTTATAGATCGGGTTTAAACAACAATGTTGTATATGAAAGATGTTTGAAGTTTCCTCTAGTTCATATGAAGCGAATAACGAGTGTTTCCTTCGAGTGTCATCTTTTCAATTTCGTTTTTTACTTGCATCTGATCAGTTTAATTATATTGTGAAATATTTTATACAAGGAACAATGTTAGAGTAAGTTTTTCGTCAATACCAAACTATATTTTTGGACTTGGTTGGGAATTAAAATAACAAGTATCGAAAATATTATTTCACCAAAACATTGACTTTCAAAATTCGGGCAACATTTCTTCAAAATATGATCGCATTAAGCTCAATGTTATCATCGTTTTTAATTGTTATGTAGTTCTTAGAACATCTTACTTATTATTAATAAATTGTTTTAATTGTCGAATAAGTTCATTTCATTTGTATTATTGTGTTCGTTCATTGTTTCAACTGTTACCGTGCAAAATAAATAAAATTTACGAAAACCTAAATTTCTTGTCTTGTATTTAAACTTAAAACTTATTTAAACTTAAACTTTTAACTTAAAATTTTGAAAAACTACTTTTGTTGATCGCTTATCAATCATCAATCAACACCTAGTTGAATTAACTGAGTTTTCCAAGCTGTAAACTTGGAACTCTATATGCATGTCTTTAATTTAATACAAGCATATTTTGTTCACCGCTTTTGCGGATGTCACACGGTTAAAGCTAGGAATAAAAGAAAATTAAGCAGCATTTGATATGAAAACATTTTACTGCCTTAAATATTATCAGTGACTCTTAGATGTAAATCTTCGATTTAATGGAGAATACAGATTCAACTCCTTTCCTTATAACATGAAAAGCTTTTCGGTTGATTAGCAGGCATTTCGTAGGCTGGCAACAATGTATTAAAACCAAAACTTGATTGAGAATTTCAAATTTGGTTCAGCAAATGGCACAAAGAACGATATAAGTTCGAATTTTACGACGGGGCATTGTCGTATTTCAATGGTTTTCTCCTTATCGGTGCCATTTTATGGTTGGCTTGCTCAATCGATTTATACCTTAGACAACGATAGGTGTACGAAAGGACAAAGAAAGTCCGCTAGATTCGTATCTAAATGTATGCATTAACACGTTCGGGAATTGTAAACTCGTGTAAAATTTTTGCGTGGTAAAAAACCCACGAATTACCATTATCTGTTCAATAATACTTTTTTTTGTTACTATCGGATTTAGTTTTATCAACAGTTCTGAAGAAATCATTCGGCCTTATGCTGTTTCTAATGTAACTTCTGCAAAATTCAGGTGAGAATTTTGCAACATTTCACTCACAAACCCCATAAATTATCTAATAGACACCCGGAGAAAATCTCAAATGTAATCGGGTCCAATAAGAGCACGATCATGACTTGTAACGGCCGCAGTAATGTGTCCGTAAATGGAGAAATGTAACTTTGGATTATTTACGGGCCTATAAAAAAGTGAATAAATTGTGATATAATTAGAATTATTTCAACCAAAAGTCGTTTCGAAATTTGCTAAATTATGCAGCCAGTACTGGAAACAAAAACAAAATGCATCTTTTCTTTTCTCTAATGGAAAGCAGCATATTAGTTGGAAAGGAAAAAATCGGCCTCGCTTTCTAGAACATCTATTTGGCTTCCGGTGTGTACGAAAACGACTGAATAAATGTCAAAAATAATCAACTGCATAAATTAATAAAGTGATTGATTTATCAATTACATGCTAATTGGGAAGTAAGAAGATGTTTTGCTATATGAAAATATAAAATAAAAAAAATATACACATTTCCGCAATCAGTAGTTTCATTTGCCAAAATTGCGTAATTATTGAAGCAGTAAAAAACTTGACCGACATTATAAATTACAGATTATTCAAAAACAAAGACAAACACATTTAATGTTTGTTTAAAGTTACAAAATATTACTGTTAAACAATCCGATTATGTCTAGTTTAAATTTGATAGTTTGCTAAAAAGGAAAAAACCTGTCGATGGCCTAAATAGAGAGCCGCTATCCTGCTGCGTGCAGATTGGTGGAAATATATTGTATTTAGAACAAATGGCTCCTAAATTTTTCAAGAATACTCGATAAAGTTAAATAAATTATCTGGCTTCAACGCACGATATTTGGAAACTGGAAATGATTTCTCCAGAAGCATAGCCTTCATTTGCTAGAGAATTGAAGAAGAAACGCTTGTTAAACTGGTAACAGTTTTCATGTTAGTTTCAAAACTGAAGTACATGTTTGAAACTGGACGGAAAAACGCAATTCCGTCTTGCAACATTATTATTGCTTTCTCGTTGATACGATGTCGTATTTGTGGAATACCGAGGAAACCGTACTTTCTGAATGCACTACATGAATAACTAAATCGGCCGTACGAATACGAGTCGATTGCAAAACTGATAACATAAAGTAGTGAAGGATATTAAAGTTCTTTACATGCGGCTAAGGTAATCCTATTTGTAACCAACAATCTTTGGTTATTTATATGAGAAGTATTTGCTGCAAAGTTGTTCAGAGGAATACCGCGGAAAGGAGTGGCTCTGAATCAGATTTATGAAAATTAATACCGCACAGAGCAACACACGCAAGTCCATTTTAGGTCCAAGAAAAATGACTGTTTAATCTAGTTTTGCCTCTTTTTTAATGTCTCTAGAAAAGTGCATAGTCAAGCAAGTTTCTATAAGGAGGTCCAACGGTTAATGCGTTCGACCATTAATAAAACGCTGCAGAACCCTACGGTTTCATGGATGAGTAACTATGGAAAGGGCAACAGATATATCGTACATACTATAATTTTTAAATATTATTCGTAACGCCCTTCTTGTAAAATATCGCTGTCCCTGAACTGTTTGCTGACCTACAATCGTTGGCTTGACTTAACTACCAGTTGTTTATTTGAACATATAAAGTATAAGAAAATGGCAAAAAATTTAGAAATCGCAAGGGTTGGCGAAAAATTAAGCCGGATGATTTATTATCTTGTTGAATAATTTATAGTTTTAACGAAACTTACCGGATTTATTTCTTCAGAGGGTATTAGGCAATATTAAGAATGTTGGCGAATTCACTGCAAATATGTTCGTGAAATAGCGGATCAACATAAAAGCGCAATAAAAATTTTCACATTTTCTTGAGAGGAATTTTCAAAGGCCAACGTGTTTTGACTGAAACATACATACAGCCATAGATAAATTAGTAATATGCGATTCTTTTCTCGATAATTCAGAATATATTCATTTCAATTTAAATGGAAATCTTCTTCAAGTATCTTCTGAAGACGATGGAAATTTCAGATAGCGACGTTCTTTAGTTTGGTGGATGATGATTCTAGAATATTAGAGAACGCATTTGAGTAAAAACCGTGATGATGCCGTTATTTACTAATTTTAACACCCGATTTTAATTAACCTGCAAAACTCGCAATCCCGGGCGATTTCAACAAAGCTTTGAGCATTTTCCACATCAAGTCTCTTCTACATATGGTGCAAATTTCAGATTGAGTCTTCTATCAGTTCGAAAGTTATACATTTTTAAAAGAGGCAGCACTATTTATTTAAAACACCAATTAAAACTGATATTTAATTATATTGACACCCACACTTTACCAAGTTGACAAAAATTCGAATTTCGGGCAATTTTCAAGAAACTTTTGCAGGGCAATTCGTCCAGTCTTTTCTAAGCTGGTGACAATTTCACATTGCTGCTTGTGTTAGTTCGTAAATTGCGAATTTTTAAATGAGAGGGCACGAAAATTTACTCTGCCTGAGCAGACTTAAATTTACTAAATTTTGCATCCACATTTACCAAATCGGAAAAAATCAGAATTCAGGCGGATTTTTGTCGAAGGTTCAGCATCTTTCCACTTAAGCTTCCGCTACAGATAGGCAAAATTTTAAATTGCTGATCGTGTTAGTTTGAAATATCCCGATTATTGAAAGATAGCCTAGAAGAGTTACGTTACATAGAGAGAACACGCATTAATGAGACCGACATTCACTAATTCGGATGCCCATATTCGCGCAGCTGAAAAACTCTGGTTATTGGGTTAATTTTGTGAAATTTACAGCATCTCTCATGTTCTGAAAGTGCGAAAAAATTTTTGTGGTTCCCGGGTTTAGTTTAGAGAACGCACATTTTTTAAAAAGCGAGTGCAGTTGAGTAAAAGCATAAATTGTTAGACTGAGTTTTGCTAATTTTTACCAAAGTGGCAAAAAGCCGAATTTTTTTTTTCGGCAGTTTATTTAAAACTTTCCCATTCTTCCAGCCAAGCGTCATCCGAAGATGGTGAAAATTGCAGAATACTACTTGTTTAAGTTTAAGAGGATACGAATTTTTAAAGAGCAAACGCAGATATGTAAAATCATCCACAATGCGATCGGACTAATCTAGACACTCAGACTTAAGAAAACAGCAGCTTCTTTAGGGCGTTTTATTTGCAGATTGTTTTCTGGAGCCCTCTACAACTTGCAGCACAAACACTTGCTTCTTGTGATCAAGTCTGCTACATTAGTAATTCCAATATTTCTTCTTCAAAATGCCATTTGGCTTAACCGCGGTCAGCGATTCTAATTCTCCACATAAGACTATCACTGCTAGGTATATTTTGATACTTTGTCAACCCCAGAGAGTCCAACTCATTTAATCAAGGAAACATTTAAATGAATGGTGGTTTACATGAAATATTATCGGTTTCCACGCGAAGACTCACTGAAATTCCGAAGAAGCTAATTTGTTTATAAAGATAATTGGCAGGCAGTGTTTATTAAAACAAATAAACTAGGCGTGACAAATAGTATAATTTATAGTTTAAAGTTATTAGATTAGAGTGAATAAATCAAGTTTGGTTTCATTAAATAACGAGCACGCAAAATGTGTAGGGAATAGTCTAATCCGTATGCGCGCGTGATAAATAATTGAGTAAATAATAGTGGTCCAATAGATTGTGCATAATATAACTGCTGGTTTTTAGTTCCGTTATTTATCATTACTTACACGTAAATATTTGGAACATGTTGCTTGTTATGTGTAAATTCTGCTCGGGATAGGTACTGTACTATTTCTATTGATACGATAAATAGAACAGTTAACTGACAGCAGTTCAGGAATTCTTACAATTCCGGAACAAGTAGAAATCTGCTACTTGTATAACTGATCTCACAGTAGGACGAACAACTTTGAATTGGAAATTTGAATAGAAAGAGAAACATAAATAGCTTACAAGATGAGTAATATTTCATTTAAATTGCCGTATTTTTTTTATAAACACGCATTCTTCCTTTCATACGAATGAAACGTGGTTTTACTAGTTTGCCTCAAGCTTTTAGTGGATTTATTGACGTGTTTTACAAGAAATAATTTCTAGGTACTGATAAGGTGCAAGAGAGACAGTTCTTGAACCATTTTAAAATGTGAAAAAGAATGGTGGCATTTATTTTTTGTGATTTCAAATAATTAAGAACTGAACGAAAACTGTAATAATTATGATATTAATATTTAGTAATAATTATGGTCAAAACTGTCAGTGTAGGTCATATTCGGATTTAAATATCTAATGAGATATTGATAATAATACACCATTTAAAAAGTGTGTTCAAAGCATGCTTGCCAAATAACCGAAAACACAACAAGTTATTAAAATAATAGAAATCTTGAAAAATTTTGAAAAGGAAATATTGAGACAGTCATTTAAAGATCAACAGAAAAACGCCTCTATGAAAGGAAGACTTACTTAAAACAGGTAAAGTTACAAATATAATCAAGCGATGAAGAAGACCAGTACCACAATAAGTACCACAATAGTGCAAAAACGAGCTAGGAAGAAAAACACCGGAGAAGAGAAACGAAGAAACATTTGGCAGAAAAGCTCAAAATATGGTTTAAGATGTACACCATCAATGGTTTGATCGATGGACCTGAAACGAGTACAAACTTACTTGTCAACTATCTGTGAGTCTCTTTAGGTACTTGAAAACTTTAGTCAGTAAGCCATTTTGATAAAATTTAATTTATTTGATGACAAAGTGAATTTAACAGCAAATTTGACAAGACTAAATGGTAGTCTGCAATGGAAACACAATTTACCTAGAGACTTATATTGAAACAAATTGGGAATAAATACAGTATACCCACTTTCCCAAAAGATGTTATTTATATGCCGTAATTTCTCGCTAACATTTCGCTACTTCAAGCGTTTCGCATCCTCAAAACTCGATCGCGAGTATACAGTTAAATGATAAAATACTCGAACGTTGAGCACCACTGAATGTTACAGCAAATTTTCTTGCTGCTTGCATTTAAAAAAATATGAAGGCCCTGCGATAACTAGACCACTGCGTTTATTTGAATCAATTATATGAAATAACAAACAATGTTACAGAGACTCAAAAACCAATCATGAAAGGTATAGAAATAGACTGTCTTGGCTCACTATAAATTAAGCCAGTCTCGTATAAATAATAAAAACAATGGAACTCACCATAACAGCATTTTAAATACATTTAAACAAATAATTCGGAAGAATAACGCATTATGCAACGCACATGAATTAATTTCAACACCTACTGTATTACATGAGCATTAGCTTTCAAAAATGCATTCACTTGAATCACTTAGCATTCAATCTCTCAACATGAATATTACGCAACATTAGATACGATAATTCCTTCTCACCCTGTCCAAATACTACATTTACTTCGTGAAAATAAATCAGTAGTAAAAGCTGTTCAGGAAAGGCACATTAAAGAAATTTTACAAATTATTTATCGGATTAGCAAAACACATTGATAATTAACAAAACGCCTGATGTGTTCAATGTGTAAAGCACAATAAGATTTTTATTTCTCATCCTATCTAAATTATCGTTATTTAACTGCATTTATAAGTTCCCTGGTTTAGTCGTGCCTCGTTTAAAGGCTAATAAGAGTGTTAGGTCAAAAGGCAAACTGTTCATCATACTATTCACTTCAAAAAGTGAAAGTTATGTCATAGAAATACGCTTATGTCTTTGAGAAAACATCTGAATTTTATAAGCATTATAAGTGGTGACTTACCGGGTAATTGGTAGCAGACTCCTCATTATTGGCATCATCAACCTGCTCTTGTGCTTTTTCCAAGACAGGAGAGATACTCAACTCTGCATCGTTGAGTTCATTCAGCTCCAATGTTCCTAATTCACTGTTAAGCTTTCGTGTGTTGTCACTATTAAAAGAAGTTCGCGTCTCTTGGGTTTCACTAGCAATCGAATTAAAATAACTCTCTATAACGTTCTGTTTATGCGTATAGTCAGTCTCATCGCGTTCCTGGTTTTTTGAATCCAAGGAAAAAAACTCACAATCGTCCGATTTTAAAGTTTCACTACTCGCACTACTAATGGCCGAATGAAAATTTTCCACACTAGCCGAGCTTTTAGAACAAGCGTCTTCACTCTCCTGTCTCAGATCAGATCCCTTATCTGCTTCATTCTCAGATTTATCATCATCTTGTGGGCCTTTGAGCTGGATTATATTTGCTACTTGCCACTGAACTGGAGGTTCAACTTTAAGCGGCTGAACATCATCAAAAGCCTCTTCAATCTCATTCACCTTCCCGTTCTGGATTAGGCCATCTAGTTTCGAATCCACATACCAGGACGAACTTGCAGAGCTTTGTGCAGATAATTGGGATGCAGTCTCACAGTCAAAACTAGTACTCGCTTTGCTACTGCCAAGGACATTTTTGCACTTTTTCAAATATTTTTTCACTTTTTTTGCTTTGCTGCTTTTCGAGGACGAACTTGAAGGTGTTGAGGGAACGGGACTTTTTTCTTTTGAGGAAGAATCTTCGGGTTTTGGCTTCCAAGACTCTTCGTCGTATGTGATGGCTTGTTGGTTGCTCGGGGTCACCTGCAATAGAATTTAAAAAAATGCTTAACAGACGATTTTGGGGGAAAAATTACCTAAAATTATTTAGTTCTCTTCAAACAGGAAACTGCAGGAAGTTTCTGAAAAATACTGTGGCAATAATCAAGATTTTTCACTTTTAGTATCTACTTTATTGTTCACACTGAAACAATAATGAAAAAAGGTAACAGAGATAAATTTTAAACAATATAGAAAAATAAACGATAACAATGAAAACAATTCAAACAACAAACACACCGAAAAATGAGTATTTTGAAAATCAATGGACTAGAGCTGGCCAAAATATTTTATAACGTGACTATGAAGTAAGTCGTAAATTATATTTGATGGTTACACTATAAACGTCTGTTGTATTAGCAAATATTGTTTCTTTCTATTGTTCTTGGCAAAATAAATTCTTTGTTGATCTGAATTTTTGGGGCAAAACAAAACTTGATGTAACTCAGTAATTACAAAAGTTTCTATACTTTCTTAGAGTAAAGGACAAGTAAATTACCAACGTTGTAAGTTAAGAACTGAAATTAATAAAACTGAAGTGAAATTAGACACTTCAATGTTAATTAAATGCATTATTTAGGAATATTTGAGGTCCAAGAATAAATTGAAGATAAAATACCGTTGAGCATAAACCATAAACCAAACAATTAATTTTGTAAAATAACTGTGTTGCTTAAAATAAATCAAGCCCATAAGCGAATAATCAAATTTCACGTATACAATAAAATCCTCATAAAATCACTATGCTAATAGTGATACTAAAAAACAACTCATAAACATCTACAGTTTCACAAAAAAAATAATTCAAACAGGTTAATGTTGGCTAGGATGGTGAGATGGTCCGATTTACGGAAACGTTAATTGATAGAAATTCCTAACGAAAATCATTTTTCAATTTTATGGAAAACAACGGCATTAATAGACCCGTTAACCTATAAAGCGGCTGGCATATAACCATTACGAATATTTCATAAATTGCCGGGTATTTATGATTATTGTCAAAATCGCCATGCAACTGATGATTTATCGATACGCTAACCTGGGAGCATTATTGATAAATTTGCAGGAATTAATAGTTATAGGAAATCATAGGACTATTTAAGGTATATCTAATTTAATGAGCTCACTTGAAATATGCAATGAATCATGCAGTTGGACACTCTTGGCAGAGACTTGTACGGAAACGAAATTACCACTACAAGTAGTCCTTTTAGAAAAAAGTCCTTCCAATCAAGCAAAGCCGCTGACGGTTTTTGGAATATCCGTTACTCGGCCTTTCTTTGGATTTTTTAAGAATTTGTATAATGATGCTTACGAACGAAACATGTATATTTCTTTATATAGTTTTGGCAATCCTGAACATTAAACTTTACCTTTCAGGTGTACTTCAACAATAGTTGACAACAAGCTAGAAAAAATGAATATAATTCATTTTAGCAGATCAGATTTCACTATATTTTGAAAGGAAATTTGAACTCATTTGGAGTTTTTTAATTTAAAGAGAAATTTAATTTTGGAAGAATACTGAAACTTTGGGCATCATCAGAGCCGCCAAAGACTCAGAAATAACTAAGTTAAATTCGCGCTAAATTTAAAGATTTGTATCCAGAATGTACATAAAACAGAAAATTGCAAATTTCAGTTTGCTTCAATAAATTGCAAGCAAATTATTAATATTCAATTTCAGATGTTGGCAAATATATAACTGAAGATTCCGCACATCTAAAAAGTGAGAAACACTTTTTGTCAATTTGTTAAATGTTCACTAATTGTTAATTTATTTTTATTGAAGCCACTTGGGGTGATTAGCATAAATAGCGATCTTTTGTGAAATTTCCAGTCATGCCCCAAAAACAATTTCAATTGTTTAGAGTAAAATCTAAGAGTTATGAAGATATCACAAAAGCGGTTTAATCAATTTTGCCTTAAGGCTTTTAACTTTTTTATGCGCTTGCTTTAGTTAGTACGTAGTGTAAAATAAAAAATAACTAAATAAACCAAAACCAATAAAATACGTATCATTTTACATATTTCATATCACACATTGTCAAAATTTGCCAAGATTTGAAATTAGTCTTGTATTCAATGAAAACAGAGTATGAAAGAAAGAAATAAAGACACAAATCTTGAAGTGTTGGTGAAGGACCATTTATTGTCTATCTGTTATGTTGTAATCAATATTAGAAAATTCAACAATTCACGATGATATCGGTTTGAAATTAAACGTTTAGCAAATATTTCAATTATTATTTATTTGAACAACCACCTTCGTTTCACACACTTAAATATGTATGGAAGTAATTTTCAATTATTCGGACCAATGACCATTTATCAGGTAAACATGTTCAAATAAAGTTTTAAACAAAACCTAACATTCCTCTGTTCTACAGAGAATATTTGCTTTCGTGTGAGCCGAAGTGCGTTTGATCATAGTAATGGAAATCATAAAAATGGAAATGGAAAGATGTTAAACAAAAATTTAATTTTTTAAAATTAAATTGCCTCGAAATTAACATTTAACTGAGCACGTAAAAATAAAGAATCTTATTATAAAGCTGGCTAAACATTGGTAAGTGGCAAAGTAAAGGAAATGTGGGTCATACTCTATACAATTATGAAACGCCTACACACAAAATTTTATTTCTACGAAAATGAATGGTTTACTGATGGAATTATATTACTGATCATTTGCATAATTATATTAATTTACTTAATTCAGTAATTACAGAGCAGCAGCTTATTTCAATTTCTACTCAAATATTTTGTTGAACACAGCAGATGTTAAATCGATTCGAATTAACCTATTTTCAACAATGTGATATGGTTCATTAATTCGTTCTAGTTTTCTGAAGTAAGGCCAATGATCTAATTTATTAATGTGCTGACTAGTAGCGGATTCGGTTATTGATAAAAAAATTACGTTTCCCATCAAATCCACTGGTGCCACCTGAGGGATTATTGTTTTATTAGGTATTAATATAATAGAATATCGAAAACTAAAACTGAATTAGAAAACATTCGTGTCCTCGTTGGCGGTAAAGACGAGCAACTTGATAAATGTACGATTCAAGAAAATCGTAAAGACTTATCAAGTAAAAATCCACTTTTCAAGTTTACAAAATATTTAGGAAAATACTTAAAACATATTTTAGTTATATTTGGTAGTGACATAATAAAAAATTTTAGAGTGCTAATCAAATTACAAGGAACATGCTTCATATGCATTTTTTTAAATTTTCGAAACAAAGCAGCGACATTTATTTGTATTTAAATTGAAAACGGTACAGAAACAATTAATATCCGAGACTAAGGAAAAAATCCTGATTTAGTATTGTTATGTAAGCTACGCATGCATGTAAGTACAAACTTACATAAATTGTATTTGTCAGATTTTGTCATCTTTCGTTCTCGTTTACCCATAATAACTTAACAATGACTACTAAAATTTGCTAACCATTTCTTTTTGCGGTTATGCACTTTTCAATATAGATAATCGGATGCTTTAAAAATATCTTTAAATATTTTTTAAAGCTGTTTGTTTACTAAATTTTAGTTGAATGCACCAACTTTTCATAATAAGGAAAAACAAGTCTTAGCAATAAAAAAAGTACCCAATTCACATTGTTACTGCCCTAAGCGATATACTTATGATAACATTTTCCAACGATGAACTTTTTCTCCGCTTTAGCATTTATATGCATTATTATAAGAAAAAACACATTTTAGGTCGAATCAATTGAGAAGGGTTTAGCGAGAAAAAAGTGTCAATAGTTTTTATCTAAGATATGTTAGCAATTTTTTTGCTAATAAGGTGTTCATGTTTCCTAATAAATGAAGAATCGTCTTCGAATAAGTATTGTACGCTTCGTGCATAATACATACAATAGTAGTTTCAACGCAAACATATAAAATTGGTTATTCGCAATTTGTCAAAAATTCAAATTTAAATCAGTTCAGCCCATACCTTCTCAACAAGGAAAATTAAATGAATATAAAAATATCAGAACATTTCTTTTCAGATTTCAAAATTGGGAATTGAAATGTAAAATAAGTTGAAATTTGCGTGCCTTTTAAAGCGTTCAATTGAATTTTAGGAATAAACAAGTTTGAACTTTTGGAAATTTTCCTGCACAGACACCTCAATAGTTAATAAATGTTGGGATAAAGGTATCATACATTAAGTTACTTAAGCCACATTTTTCGTATGGTTCACAACAGCCGCTAACGAAAAAGGCCATTTCAAATGACCCAACTAATAATAGGTGACCATCCTATTCAAAAATTCTTTTTATTCCGCTGATACCACGAATATTACCATATTGTATCCAAAGCCAGCGATAATATATTTCCGATATATCATGGACACATTTCATGTATATGCACAATGCATCTTAAATGCTACAAGACCCTCTAAATGATCTTGAACCTATAGACATACTGACTTGTATACGAAATAATCTGGCTGTACCTATCAAAGTGACTTGCATAATCTCGTTTAAAGTACAAGTGATGTATCGTGTAATATCCAAACGAATTTTAAAGCATGACTCTTGAGATTATGCACATACAACGAACAATCACAACGTAATTGAGCATGTGTAATTACGACTTTTGTATTCTATTTTTGCCGCTCTGATCAAAATATCATTTCGAGGAGAATCATTTAAAAGAGTGTTCAAAAAACGATTCTCAAAGATTTACGGTATAAATCCAGTCTTGAAATTGCTAAAATGCTCTTTTTCTATACAAATAAGTGATATTTATATTTTTAATTATAATATAATTTTTACGTTTGAAATCGCAGAGCCCTGTGGCTAATTAACACAGTTTACTGCCCTTCAAGAATAAAAATTTGCGCCTCCAAATTTATAAATTGCGCTCGCATGATCACTGCATCTCTTCACTAAATAATCTCTCCCTTGGCAGCTTTGGAATATAATTAATGCAACTTTTTCCTTAACATAATCCTGATCGCATTTGTCCTCTGCAAACCTACCACTTAAGGAAATTGCGAATAAAAGCGCTTCAATTCAGCCTCACACCAGACATGCCAAAACAGGAAACCAAAAAATATTAGGGAATACTGATCCGAGGGTGACATACAATGCAAAGCGAAAGGAGTTTACAAGGGAGTTAGAAAAGCTTTAAGATGTCGCAGCACTGAAGTAGGGTGCAAGCGCTCTTATAGACCTGCCAAACACAAAACATGCAAAAACTAGTTCTAGGGTTACCTTTCTGTTCTTCCGGATCATTTGTTCCACTCAGATCACATTAAACAACTAATTTCCAGAAGGCACTTTTTATGAAAATCTTAGTAGCAGTCCATGATGCGAATAAATGTTTTAATGGGCAGCAGCACTATGACGTGATTTGAATGATTTTGTTAGATGCCCAAGGAAATAAAATTTGAAAACGTAACAAAAGTAGTGTTAACATGGATAACAAACAACTTTGATTTGAAACTTAGCTACTTTGAAAAATAGCTTTCCTTAGGATAATACACGGTGTATAAAGGTGGTGCCTTCTCAATGTTTGCTTTTGTTGACGACAAATAAAATTCACTTTTAGGCATCGATGAAAACGTTCTATTTTGTGATTTACAAATGTCTGTATTTTGTCTTGAACTTATATATCTTGTATAAAACTGCAGTTATCTACTGCATAGGTACTACAGAGATATTTCTGGTTTGCAAAAAAACCATTCTCCCATTTCAGCAGAAGTTTCCAATGTATTTATTTGCGCGTTAGCCGCTACTGTCCCCCTATTATTCAATTGCCAAGAAAATGCTGTAAAAGTTAGCTTATAAGTGTGTATTTAAAAATAAATTTTACTAAATAAAACTTCAACGAAACAGCACTTGCATATGATTAATTATGATTGACTATGTATATTTTAGCTACCATTTGATATACAGGGTCAATTGAATTTTTTCAAAGCAATCGATTTTGACCGGTCACTCACCCACATTGTCTTGAAATCATTATTAACACCAGAAAACACATGGCCAAAGGACGAATGCCCTCGCAGTTAACTTTTAATTAAAACGCTCACTGTTATTAACTCTCCTATATTCTCGGATAACTTGAAATGCATTCATTTAAAATAGAACTTTAATTGGGTGGGAATAATGAAATACTGAAACGAAAACAAGAAGCATTATTTAAATAATTAAATATGCCGCCCTAGATATTCACCCCACATTCAAAACATACGGCGGTGGGCATTTTCAACTGTTTGACCTAAAACACGCAAGTAGTACGAACTATTGATAAAACAGTTCCTTTATTTTTAATTTATTCCTTTTCCATTGCTGGTAGCATTGAGTGACTCACTTATTTAATGCTTTAATTTAATGATGGATCTTTTCATACATACAAAAAAACAATGGAATTATTATTTGATGAAACAGATACATAGTTATTTAATTGAAATTAAAGTGAAAAATGTAATTACAGTTGGCTAGTAGTTTTTCACTAAGAATAACAAAACTTCTAGACGAAACTGATTTAGACACTCCTTACAATTTGAAAACAGAAAATGTCAGCAATATTTATTACTGTTGCTTTCATGGATTTTCTTGCAAACTGCTCTGCTACAATTTTATTTGATTTTCAAGCCTTTATTTTTCACGTGAAACCAAACTGGGTCACCATAGCGATACAAAGAGACCTCATATCAATTAATTAGGAGAACACAATGCCATTTTCATGTTCCGCAGTTGGCCGGAAATATAATGAAAAAAACTTGAGGGTCCCTATTTCTTGCCTCTTTTATGGTTTGTTATTTTAGGGGGAACAGAAGAACGCCACTGCTAGAGGAAAACAAAGACGCTATTGGAAACATAGGGTGTTCATTGAGAAAACAGCCGCCGTTTTACGGTTTGATGTTTTATAAATATTGCTAGATCCGGATGTTTTGATGGAAATAAGCCGATTTAAATTTAAAATGCATTCTCACCTTATCCTGACAGGACCGGCTCAGTAGCTTCGATTAACAGTTTAAATTAAATAAGTTTACTAAAAACGGGAATGCTAACTCGATCTGTAAAACACAATATGAGTCTCCGAGAATATTATTTCCAACATCTTCAGCCGATTTGATCGATGGTGGAAGAATCATTTAAAGCTCAATAAAGCAACCCTAAAATTTCTGATTGTACGAGAAAAATTGGGATATAGAATAGTGGAACGATGAAGTTTAATAATAGTTAGAATGGCAAAGAAGCTATAAAATGATTCGTACTTTGTGCCAATTTTATTGTGTAGTTAGAAGCGTAGGGTACCATTGAAAAAACTCAAGATCTGCTGTCAAAAAAAACAAACACCGGAAAAGCACTACTCACACACCTGTTTTTCCACTGTGAACTGGAAAGGTCATTCAGAGAACAACGACAGCAAAACAAAATCGTCGCTAGATTTCCGGCACGCGATGTCTTCGGCGTTCAAAATCGCGTCATGTAAGTACCGATATTTTTGAGGGTGAAACACTTCAGGACTCGAATTTTGCGCAATTAGAAAGGAAATTCTAATACGATGTTTCCGTCTGAAAGCTGTTGCTAGAGCTTTGCGATAAAGCGCCCCAGCTTTTCGATGCATCCTGCGTAGACTCGATGGCGACTTGGGCGTCCCGACGCTTTAAGCCCAATGTTGCCGCAATTGTTACATTTATCGTCAAATAATGGGTGGAATTGTCCAACTTAATATCCGATTTCACAGATTAATAGACTGAAAATTTCCCTGAAGTGACTAAACTGATTTGAATCGAGTTGTTTTCAATTAGGTATGAAGACATTTTTCAATGTATGCAGATAAGCCAATATGCAGAAAAAATATTATTAGTAGAACATTTATTAGTAGAACATTAAATTATTGTTACCGCGACTTACTAAAGACAGTATACTAATTAAATTAAGTTCACTATTCCGAAAATTTAAGATATTTGACAACCTAGGAATGAAAGGCATTCGGAAGTACGGATGTATTCATGAATGGAGACGAAAACTGAAGCATTTTGGGGTTCAGAGTATCAAAACATGTCAAGAAGACAAAGGCAATTTTCCCATTGTCCGATAGTAGAGTAGTAAAGCCCTGCGACGTGAAAATCATTTATTTAAGCTTAAATTTACCGTGACTAAATTATACATTTTTTAAATCGATCGCCGAAACTTGGGAACAAAAGTAATGTAGATGAATCATTTCCGTCAAGGCAATTGCACAAAAAGGTCAATTTCAATATACTTTCGGTTTTACTCGCTTTTGGGGAAATTGAGCCGTCGGTTCAAACATAACGGCGTCTCTTTCGTCAAATCTCACAAGAACCATTTGAGCTACAGCGCTCGTTTAACAACCACTGTATAGAGAATTAAAAACCAATTTCGATCAGCGAATTGAATTAAGAAATAACGAAAATTAAGGAAAACTGGCTTTTATTCCAAACATGATCCCACCAATTTGCTCAAATCCCAAGAGCAAATTGAGTCAGGACGTTTTTTTGCTCCACTGGATGGAGAATAAAATAACAAATTCATCAAGTGGAATGATCGCATGGAAATTATTGGTGGTTTTCACACAAAAAGTTTAACCTTGACACGGTATTGGAGAAAGTGAGCCATCATTGGTTTAAACTTGACGTCGCCTGTTTTGGCAAATCTGAAAAACCATCTTAAGACAAAAATCAAGAAACGGTTGCAGTTTTCAAACCATGAAAGAAATTTCAATGATGCACGTTTAGGTACAACATAATCTCATTATTGCAAACGTGACCCACCTAGATGCTCATTTCGAAAATCTCATTTTATTCGTTAAAACGTCATGAAAACTGTCCTGGATTTTACCGCAGTTGTAATGAAAAAGGCTCTATTCAGTTAAGTAACAAGCCCCGCTTTGTTGTGTTTTAGCGCCGAAGAATAAATTACTGAGAAACAATTCACTAACATTTTAGGCCAATTTGAACACATCTACACACCTAATTGGTGGATAAAAATCAATGGAAACTGCCACTGCTGTAGATTTTATCGCACTAGTAGAAGAAGCTGTGATCTTGTCTAAGTGTAAAAAGCGTCGCTCTATTTTGTCTCGGTTTCGAGCAACTAATTTTTGAAAATCAATTTGCTATAAATTGCCAAATTTTGCATGCTCATGTGTGCACGTCTATTTAAAAAAATCAGCAAAAATTACCGGAAATTGTCCCGTATTTTGCGTCCCGCCTTGTTTCTAAAAAGACAACCTGCCGTATTTAGTCCCGGTTTGTCCAAAAAAATATTTCCTTACCTATGCATGTCTGCTTGTAAAAATTCGTCGAATCCACATGAAAGCTGCTTATTTCATAGAGAGTTAAATAACACATTTATCTAGCGAACAAGAGCTTGGAAAATGTTTGTCGTTTTAACGGAAAAAATGAAAATTTAAGTTTTATGAGGTTTTGGCCAAGTTTTACCCTTGGTTCAAACATGACGCCGTTTTTTTGGACAAATCTTAAGAACCATTTGAGATTCGACTCACGTTTTCCTATCACTGTGTAACCGATTTAAAAGTCCAGTCACCAATTCGAATCAGAAATCAAATAATAGTGGCACTTTTGTTAATGGTGTTATTTCAAACTTTACCCGCGTTTGCTTATTTCCCAAATTTCATCATACCCCTACTTGTAAAAAATTGCTAAAAGCCAACTGCCGTCGATTTTAGCGTATTAGTAAGGAAAAGTGTGCTCTATTTAGTGATATAACAAGCTACGCACTGTCGAGACTTGTTCCTAAAAGAATAACTTATTGAGCCTCGTTCACCTATGATTTTGCGACATTTTGGTAGCCCAAGCACTTATATTTGTCAAAAATTGACCGAACCTTTATAGGAGCGGCCATTTCTGAAGATTTTCCGGCCTTGAGAGACATAACTGTATATTCAGAAGCGTAGAAAGCGTCGTTCTGTTGTCTTTTGCTTGCGAAAAATGATTCATTGAAAATCAATTTCTTACCAATCGCTACATTTCGCCGGTTCGGGCAGGCACGTTTACTTTTAAACCTTCACCAAAAATCGTCGAAAACTGCCATTACAACGTGGTTTTCAGCTCTATTAGAGAAAAARTGTACTCTATTTAGTGGGTTTATCTTTCYTTGTGTTYGGAAATYAATTGTTGAAAATGAAGCTAATTTGGAAWCATTTTTATCGCCCCCGCAATTCTACTTCGGCTTCTAAAAAATCGMCGAAACCCCATGAAATCCCCTCATTTCTGCTCMAAGATTTGTASAATTAAATACCCAAGTGAATTGAACCCATCACTGAGTGAACCATCGCRTAGAAGAAATTAGMARTTTTCATACAAAAAATGATWGTTCAAGAAAAACTTTAGTATTATGCGGTTCTCATTAAATTGGRCCATCTGTTTTGAACATGACACYGCTTTTTTGGACARAYCTGAAGAACCATTTACMGCGGCGCTCAATTTYGTACCACTGGGTAGAAGATTTAACGATCCAGGCATAAACTGAAACTAGATTTAMGAAATAGTGGCAGTTTTTGAAACAAATACAAAGTTTTCYGTCATTCCTCAGGARCAATTTAAGCTAGGGCACSGATKTCTGCACTTTTGCCGTAAATAATACATTCACAAAGTGATTAACTTGGAAAATCTATGYAGTTTTCATACAAAAGCWACCAAAAATTCATGAAAAAACATGACATCATATTTTTGGTCTATCTCTGAACAACAATTTTACCTGCGTATGAAATAACCAAAAACTGAAATCTCAGTTTAGAAAATTAACCAGTTRACATAAWTAGAAAGACTTGAGTATTATCCCTTAAGATACYAGATAATGCCATCGGTTCAAACATGATGCCACCTTTTCGCGTTTATCTCAGGAGCAAATGGATTGTGGACTTTCACCACTGGATAGAAACCTAAATAACACATGCATCAATTGAAGCAATATTTCTTTTGCACAAGACCTTACTTTACTGGAAACCAATCTACAAGGGAGTAGGTTTTTGATTTAAAAAAAAGTTAATTTGCTACGGAATATTTAAAGAAAAACCGAAATCTACTACAATCCAAAGCGCTTAATTCACGTTCAATCGGTCCAATTGGCTTCAGGGAATAGACTAAAAGATAATACCAAGAACCTCAACCCCAAGACAATTTATTAAAGATACTGCAAGTACTGCGGCACAATGTTATCATTAGCAATATCTGACAGGTCATGGGAACAACAATATACAGCAGAGAGCAAAATATTTTGCAACAACCGCATGGGTGTTGTAAAAGACCGCCGCTGAGCACCACACCTTCGTCACATAGATAAATACCCTCTGACATGACACCAATTGCGTCACAATTGAATCGGTACCATACAAAGAGTTCATATTAGCATTAGCAATAAGATATAACGTAGTTTATGACTACTTTTGGGTCCTTGACATTGGGATTTTCTTTAAGCTAGAACCTAAAGGTGTAAGCATCATATCGCTTGCAAGTTAATTGCATAAGCAGTCATTTAAAAACACTTTCCTTGCAACGTTATTAAATAATGAGAGGCCGTTTTCCTACACTGGCTGACTAATAACATCATTAATTCATATCGGATGGTATCGAATTTATAAATATGAAGCCAACCAGAGAAAATTAGAAAATCATGCGAGGGCATCAAATATCACATAAAAGGATATGCCAGCGTTATTTTCACACGCCAGATTTGTATGCCAATATGTTAAAGAGAGTACTTGCATCTTACATGTATTGTAGAGATAAGAAATTGCGAGTTTGGTAATCATGGGAGCGTGACTTTGGACAAGAAGTCAGGAACATTATTCTTTCCATCTGAAGGATATTTGATCTGAGATTATATAATTGAAGTGAAAATAATTTACCAATTGGGGCCAGTTACACCGAAATGTTTTAGTTAATTGATGCAAAGTCAATCTTCCTCGTGTATTTTTTTTTACGCAAATAAATTTTTGGTAAGGTTTTTCGATCAAGAGTTGCATCGGTTTGAAGACATAAATGCCGAAGTTCTATTGACGTCAGGCTAATAGATGAAATGTTGACTGTGAGTAATTTAAATCAAATTATACTGTGCTAAAGCAGTTAAAAAAATTAACAAACTTTACTGCATGAAAATCCTACAAATGCAGTAGCAGCTTTTGCTGCTAAATAAGCTTCTACAACTTCTGAGCAAGTTCTCAAGTCCTTAAGTAAAAAAAACCTTGAGACCGTCTACCGCAATTAAGGTGCTAAAGCTAATAAGCAGTGCAAATTAACAAATAACTGAAAACATATATTTGCTGAATTTGTAGCTGCTGTTTCCTTGACATACAAGATAGACACTTTTAAGTTGATCTGTACGCTGAACTTTGCATAGACAGCAGTAATCTGTATACTGGAAAAACATATTTTGCTCGATTTTGTTAGTGAAAAATCGTATGTTCTATAGGAGATAGTTTCCTAATTTTTGCATCAAAACATTATAATTATGAGTAGTAAGTAGTGTAAGTAAAAAATTATGTATTGGAAATGAGCAAAATAAAAATAAAAAATTGAAAGGGCGTCTTAAGAACTGTGTGTTACTATCTGTCTTATAAACTTCGTTTTTGATTACGAAACTTGTTGATAGTCTAACAAAATAGACGTTCACGGCCCAATTTGTCTTTATTTTGAAACTGGATAAATTCCGATTGCTTCAAGTGATTTGGTTTCGGTTTGAAGCGTTATTTAGTGCAATTATTGTCCGGTTTGTAAGTGATTTTGCAAAGACTTGGTGGATCAGATAAAGTTTCTACCGGGTAGCAAATGAAACAATGCAAAAATGATGAAAATTCTACATGCTCTCAGTTTGACAAAAAACATTTCAATTCATTTAAATAATTTAAAATAAACACCCTGTTTATTTAAAGAGTGGTCTTAAAAAATAAAATTTTTGTATTGAAACGCTAATTTATTTGGACCGATTACGATACGAAAACTTTGCAGTAGATTTGAGAAAAAAAATTGATAAACCACGTTGCAGGAATGAACGGAATATTTTATAGTAAACTTCACTTTAGTTGAAAGACCAGAATCACAGATTTGGAGAGAAATTCTGATTTGAATCAATTTTCATCCGATCCTGTGTGTCACATTTATCTCTTCAATTATCTATGCAGTTTTAGCTTCAACATGAGCTCTAAAACAAACTTGATTTTTGAGACTACCCTATAAATAGAAGAGTTTCCGCAAAATTCAACAACCAGTTCGACCTATTTGGTTTATCTAGAAACTTTTTGTGTTAAGATGCGAAATACCTTTTCTATGACTAACTAGGAGCATGCGAAACTTTCCGACATTTTACATTTCATCATTTGCCCTCCTGTATAAAATTTGACCTCCTGTAAAAATATTGACACACAAATGAAGCTCAATAACGCTCCGAACAGAAACCAAATCGCTTAAAGCAATCAGAATTTATCCAGTTTCAATTTGGCTGTGTAACCTTCATTTTCTTGAGCAGTTTGGAATAATATTACTGTATGATTTTGTTAATTTCGCGTCTTTATGTAAAATAAATGTATTAATTTTCAATAATTTAAATATTTTTTCCCATAACTGATGTGTAAATATGAGAATTGCAATTTCAACTGTCGAAGAAGCTCTAAAGTTTCAAAATTTGATTGCAACATCTCAAGCGACGTGGAAATAACTATCATTTCTCAAAAGAAAACACTGAATATGAAGGGCAGTGCTTTGCACCTTAAGAAAACCGAGACACTTGGAATTCTAAAGCAAAAGCATTTTTATAGAGCGTGCTGAAAACTGTCTTTCGAAATAAACAAAACTTCTATACTCAATAAAACTATGTTGTAGTGTGTGTATTTAATTCAAATAAATGAAAATTATACCCTTGAATAAAAAATATGGCTAAGTCCTTTCGACATTTATATCATCATTAACAAAGACACCACCCTCAAAAGCATCAAATAAATCAAGTCCAAGGAAGAGAGTCAAAATTTGTCGAAGAATCACGCTGACAAACAGATTTTAAAAACCGACGAGGCACAGCATTTTTACAAGCTAGGGACTAAAAGTGCATAAAAAAATTAAAATAAGTTGTGCAAACTAGTTGTCTGGTCATTTAACTGTGTGGACAACCATTTGAAAGCAATTTTAGTAAATTTGAGCCTATTTTAATTTAATTTTTGTTACTTTTCGTCTCTTGTCTGTTAACAAGGTTTAATGTCTCGTCAATCTTTACTGATCTGATTATCGACCAGATTTTTTGACAAGTTTCGACCTTTGAGCCGCTTTTTTGAACATTATTTGTTTGGTGCTCTTTTGTTGCGAAGCATCAGCAATATTTTCTTCTGGTTCATGCAATGGACGCGATAGTCTAACTTCTTTCAAAGAACATTCTTGTTCTCATTTTTGCATTTTAGCTATATTTTCTTTCTGGTTTAACCAAACAAAATCAAATTATTATGTTTTCAGCTCACTAATCTGCTAGCATTTTGAGAAACATTTTACATACATTAAGAATAAGAAATTCTCAGATTCCCTGAGAAGAAGCGAGAGACTTAAGTCAATAGTAATCGAAAAATTAAGCCTGTGTCTACACTTTATTCTTAATGAACGCTCCAATGTGATAATTCCGAAATTGAAATGTATAGCGATACAAATTTAAACCTCAAAATGAAATGAGAACTATCAAGAACGGTTGAACTGTATGCACGATTAAATTCTACTCTTGTTTTTCCTAGATCGAATTACTAAATCCTGCAGATTTCCAAGGCAACTCATAAGCTAAAGACCATTAATCGCCAACTTTCATAGATGCTGGTAGGTAGATTCTTGCATCCTTTTGCATAATAGGTAGGCAAATAATTATCGTCAGCGTCCCCATATAAATCATCGTTCAATTACTAAACTACCTAATACAACATTGCGGCTAAGTCACTCGGAAGAATGACTTTCACCTTCACCGTACCGAGTAACATCCATACAATGAGTGGGAGTGTCAATGACACAGGGACGAAAAATTATTTTTGATATGGATTTATAATGTTCCACCATGCGGGTTTGATTGGCTAGGTCAAATTCTTCGTGAATATAAAGAAACGATCGTTTAGAGCAAGCAGTAACTCGATCGGATATCTAAACTTATGAAAGGAATGCTTTTATATGCAATATGTTACAACAAGTTGGTTATAGGAGTGTAATCTTCCACTCGTAAGCATGAGAAGAATAAGAACCGATCTGTACAAGATAGTTGAACAAAGTGTTACATTTTGCAATTTAGGTTTCTGTTTGATACTCATTGTTAATAAGTCAGTCAAACGTAAATGCCCAAGAACTTGCAACTTTCATCTTTGCTGCCTTGGAACAAGCTTGTACTTTCTTGTGTAAAATTCAAAATGCTTGTCAATTTCCAAAAAAAAACATCAAATAATTACCTAATATTAAACAGCCACCAAATGTTTCTCTACTGATTCCAACACTGAATTCGAGCACTTAATACTATTGCTTTTTTGCATTTGTGAACCCCAAGAGCAACCCTTAATTTCCCATAAGGGTGAACTACATCCATCAATCTCAGCCCTTGCATCAGAAACGGAAATGATTAGCCACACTTGTCTTGATCATTTTTAAGTAGGTTCTACGGCAATTTAAGAAGCTTGCATGACTTGCACTGGGAGATTGAAAGAGCAGAGTGGAAATGTTTAAATTGGAGCTCAAAAGTGCAGAAATGATCAAAATTCGGAGCTTCATTTAGTTTCTCTTCTCCGATTTCCTATTCTAAAAAAGTTTTGATGAGAAGTCGTGACGTGACATAAACTTTACTTTTTATAGTTTCGTTCCTTGCCTACTCACGCAATGAAATAATCATTTATAAACGACTTTTGTGACTTTTTCGCCACTTTTGAATTTCAAATATTCCAATTTCGTTTTCAATTTCAAAACGCCATATGAAATTTAAATAAATTACGATCATACCGAGACAAATTGAAATATTTGTGGCATTGAAAAAAACGAATTTTAATTCTAAAAACAATATAAATATATTTGACCAGTTTCCTCTAGTATTGGCAAATGCGCAGACGTTTGGGGAGACGAGATGAACTGGGAGGAATAAAGTTAAATATAATACCACATACAGCCTCACTAGTATGCAGTATAAAATTAATCAAACATAGTAATTCCAGCTATAAACAAAAACTTATAACACTTTAAAAGCCATATTTCGACACCAAGTGCTTTGGTTATATTTTACTGGGCGATTTGTGTCGTTTAACAACATTAAAGCGTAGTTGGTAGATGACAATTTTGTGGTTGTGACAAAAGTATTGCACAAGCTCGGAGAAATGGCAGTTAAAAATGGAAATTATTATATAAAACTAATTGCCTCTGATTATGAAACGCTCTCGACGAAATGTGACAAACATGCAAAAGAAACCGCAAATATTCTTCTGTTTTAATTCACGCGGGTCCTAAAAAGTGTAAAATTTTTGTATTTTTATTTATTTCAAATTAAAAAAATATGTATATATATTTTATAGTATCTAAATTGCGTTAAGTTTCTATTAGGTTTTCACAGCGAAGCTAAAAATCTCCAAATGTTGTAACACTTGATCGCGATTGTGTATTTTGGTCATCTGTTTATCTTTAATTATTTATAAAATCCTTACTAAATAATGGTTCTTCCCACGGATTTAATTTATCAAACACATCATTTTGTATAGTAATTTAAATATGTACTTAAAGTAGTACCTCTTTAATTGAGCTTTTCAACCTAAAATTAGCTAAAAAGTTAGATTAAACAAGAAATAGAAACAGAGAACTTGGTGTTATTTTTAAGTTTAATATATTATTCTATATATGACTTTTAATATACATATATCATTTAAATTTGTCCGCTATTTACGATTAAAGTTTTTTTCGTATCTATTATGAGTCTACCAAAGTTTTGTTTAAACCCCACTTAAAAGCTCGCATATACTACTCTCCTGACAAATAAATATAAATTAAGTATTGGTTGACTCCCCGTTTGCTTGCATGGTGCACAATTGCATTAAAAATTACAATTTTTAGTGATTCCGCTACTTAAATTATGTGCTCTTCATCTGTCAGATCCATCTGTTTTCTAAATAAATCGTATGTCCACGGGAACATTTAATTTACCATCGAATTTCCCTTTTAAAATAGATTTACCATTTATGGGTATCCGGAAACAAAAGTGTAATTTAAAACTCGATACAAAGAAAACGAGTCGATAAAGCCGCGAGTGTTCTACACCCAGAAGCAATATCCATATCTTTCTGGTTGTTGCGTTTTGCATAAATATCCGGATTGTTCCGACGTTTGCAACAGGATAAATTACTTGCCAATCATAATTATCGTAGTTTAATCAGGGAAATTATTTTTTGCGGTAGGTTTAAGTGTTTGGGTGTTGATTTTGATATTTTACCTTTCCTAAATTTTTTCTGACTGACCATTTCTACTATTCTACCAACAAGCATAATGGACGACAGACTTTAACAATGGTTGATTGATTGMGATTTAATTATTTCAGTCATTGACAAAAATTATTTTTTACCTTAAGTAATCATATCTASTATATAAAGATTATATCAAATGGCAATGATTGTGAARATACTCATTCTGTAGGAAATGCGATAGAAGYCCTTTTTTTCCAAGTTGAATYTMATTAAAAATAGATTTTTTAATAAATGCAAAAGGTAGGTACTCAATAAACCACACCGTAAGTTTYTTCAACGTATTTTAATGGTAGAAATCCGAAATTGTGATATAAAGATCCCCCAAAAATGGAGTCCMCAACATTAATTATTGAGCAATAAAATAGCTGCACTCAAAATACATAAAAACCGGAAATTGTGTGGCACATGAAGTCCTAATGAAAATAAGCACAGTAGAGAATTTACATAAGCTTTGAGCTTACAAACATTGTTTTAGCAGCACTTGTCTTAAATAAGATCACAGCACGTTCCCTCTTTTGGGGGGATATTTTGTGAATAAGATGCTCGACTCAAAGAAGCAAACGAAAACATCATATGTAAATATGGTTGAAACTTTGCAACGTACCAACTTAAGCCATCTATTGAATAAGGCTCAAACTACATCAAAGCTTTACAAAGCTCCTGCTAACTGTTCACAAGTAAAAGCACGGCATGAGTGAAAGTTGAAATTCGATTATATGAAACGGAAACCTGCCTGCTCGTTAGCCGATATTGTTATTTGAAAGGAATCTGTACGTTTCGGATTAAAAAGAAACCTATAAATAAATTTGAAGAATAAACCATATTTCTTAAATACAAAAAAACATGTAGTATAAGTAATTGACTCAACTTGAAGACTTTTTTTGAAATGTAGTTTTCCTCCTACTATTTTACCTGCAAATATTAAACCGACCCTCAATTACTCTCAACAAGTATTGGAATATCTATACTGATAAATCCTTAAGGTAGAAGCTAACATTTATTTCGCAATCAAATCAAGGAAAAAAGCTTGACAAAAATTAAACTGAAGAAACTTTGCTTTTGAAACTCAGAATTTTTTAAAACACTTACTTTAATTCGATGTGGACGAAAATTCAGTAATAATAAGATGTCAGCACAGAAAGTTCAATTCTTTAAGAAAAGCCACTAAAATATGAAAAAAATGTACACCGGAGACCATTTCCAAACCACGCTCAATAACTAAATTAAAGAATTCAAAATAAACCTAAGTAAGCGCCTAGAAAAATGTGCAAACCAACAAAGGAAGTTGACAAAAAAATATATTTTTACTTTCAGCGGAATTTCTGAAATGAATGCAAGTTTTATGCCAAATTACAATTTGAAATGTCTGTTTACGTTACGACTTTATGGTTCATAAATTCAACAACAGGCCGGCGAACACTTTTAATATTCTTTTGTGTGGTACAATGGGCATGACGTGTTCGTACGTGCACAAGGTGCCAAGGTTTACTGTTTCGTTTTGCATTCTGTCCTTGAACCCACATGGTTCTCCATTGTATTTGTCGCAATATAATGCCGGTAATAAAATTGATTCCCAAAAGTGGAACGAACCAATAGCCGACCACTTACAGTTCAACTTATAAAGTGCTGGCTACTTCAATTTTTCTTTTTGCTCGTCTTTCGACGATTTTCTTGTGAACAAAAAGAATGATAATTATAAAAGATAAATTCAATAGATGGAGGAATAATAATGGATATCTATGCATCTACGAAATAAGAACGGAACACCATCCTTTTCCCCATGGGTCTAACGTGTTCAAACATGTTTTTAATTGTAGTTAAAATGAATGCGCCTAAATAAAATCATAAAATTGTTATTTATTTAGTGATATTGAATGAAGAAATGTTCCCACATTCTATTTTAGTGTATGTTGTTATAATACAAGACTTATTCAAAAGATTAAACTGGCAGACTAAAACAAATAGTTTATGAATATTGTAGTAAATTCGAGGCTTTGGTTATAACGTTCTTACACAAAACGAACTTAATTTAATTTAAACTGTGTTAAATAGAAAGAACTACGAAAACATTAATCACAAAGTGTGGAAATAGTTCCGCTTTCATTAGACGCACTCATTAAACAAAATATGGATTTCATAATATAAATAATTACTGAGTTCTTTTTCAGAATTATAAACCTCAGTTTAGCAATTCCTCCGTATTCCACAACAGACAAATTTTTTGTACGTAATTTTATGAAAATTTATATCGGTACCGGTTGAAATAAAAGACGCATTACGTAAAAATTTACGAACGCGAACAGTTTTAATTATTTAATGCTGCCTTCGCAATTGTGACAAATTTCAGTTGGAAATGCACACAAAGTTTATTGGGTTTTCATACATTCATAGTCTTCAAAAGTAAAAATTGCTAAAAAGCAAAAAAGTTTCCAGACATTTTTCCTCAGCCGCTAACACACCGTTGACCTGCTCTCCATTGATCCTCGGAAACAAAAATTAGGAGCACGTTGAAGACACATTAAAAAATATGCAAAAAGCAGAAAAATTAGTTTATAATATTATATTCTTATATTTTATATATATATATTTAATTTTTATACTATAATAAATATAAAACGTCCATAAATAAAAGCAGCAGAAACAATATATTGCTATACCACTAAAACAGTTTTTGAAGACCATTTCTAGCTGGAGTTTTTATATAAATAAATATAATAAATTAATAATAAAAATAATTAACTATGAAAAAGGGTTGTAAATACGGGATGGGATTTGGGAATGGAACCCCCGAAAAATAAACAGTATTAACAGTATTATTAAGAAAATAATAAGTATTAAGAATAATAGTCTATAAAAAGTATAAATTTATTACGATACATTTCAATGAGTCTGTATATGGAAAGAGCTTGTACTTTAAGAAATGATAATTGATGCGAAATTTTGATAGAAAAAATGGCATTTTTTTGGCAGACTTCTTCTAAAATTCTGGTTAATATTTCTTAAAGTAAATCAATACCATAAAGTTTTTAGCCAATTAATATCAATTAATTATTTGTATTTGGAAATTTGTTTGCAATATAATCGACGGAGCCAAAAACAGCAAAATTTAACTATTAAATTATATTAATGCTTTATGACTGTGAATGGTTTTTTAATTCGCATACACCTAGAAAAATGAACTAAAGAGTAAATTGCATATTTTTAACTGATGTACACCAACCACCGTGCCAAAGCTAAACCTCTATTAACAAAAATTACTGTATAGGAAACTTGGAAGTAATAAAAATCGATTAAATGTAGCCAACTAATTTTTTTAGCAGCAGACTAAGGATAGGAAAGCTGTTTTTCTAAAGTGAAAGCTTCACATCTGTATTTTACTCCTATTGTACAGTTGACCAATTGAGACCAAGAGTATTCTTGCACTTAGCGACTTCAAATTTATATGTGTTCGATTGCTTTTTCGATAATTATTATGTTTAAAGATGCAAATTTTCTTGGCACCAATGAGACAAAGACTTTTAAAATTTTATATTCTACTGCGACTTTGAAACTGCATTATGAGTAAAGTTGACTTGACTTCAGCTTAACGAATTTCACTATAAAACTAACTGGAAGTGAAAGCCAAAACGTGTCAAAATCAGAAAACTAGAAGTTTTCTAAAAGCCACATCTGTATTATTGGACACAGAAGCAGACTATACTTTTTTGAATTTGAACTGAAATCCAATTTCCCTCCTTTCTATATTATGCCACAATTATTTATAAAACCTTGTTTTCATCTCTAGTTACCAAACTTCCATCACTCTTCTGCTAATTAACAAGCAGGCAATAAATAATACATGGTAATATTATATGACATCATTCAAAGACACTAAAAGTAAAACAAACAACCGTCGTTAACAATGTTACTTCATTCTCGGTTTATTGTATTCGTATTTATAACCAGAATTTTCACCTCATGGTTTATGATGGTGGGCATAAAATGGCTCATTGCAACCAACACTTACCCATCTGATAGCAGGCACATGCTTCTGAAGGCTATAAAGATTCACACATATGGTATGCTAATGAATGTAATTCTAATTAATGGCTTATGCTAATTTTAATTTGAAAATAATAATTAGAATAATTGAAGATGTGAGGGCAAATTTGCATATGGTGCAAAGTGAAATGAACAATTGGAGCATCAAGGAGAGTTTACTTTGACACGATAATATTTGGATATAAAGCAACGACAACAAACATTCATTTATGTATCAAAGTTTTGATGGAGTAAAAAATGATAAATATTCAAAATAGATGTTAAAGCAAAGTGAAAAACAACTTAACTTAACTTAAAGCAACTGAAAAAGACCCGATCCACAATGTACAATATGTTAAAACAGTAAAACATAAAAAATAATTATTTATAGCAAAAATTGCAGTGTATATTCAGAAATTTTGAATTAATTGTAGAACATTGTTTCCTCTGGTACAAGAGTGACAAAGTACAACTTTTCAAAATTCTGCAGCTCTTATTTATTAACTTAGTCATGAATTATGCTTGTAAAATGCGTTTATTACTGAAAATTTCACATAGATGATATGAATAAGTACAACTTGAATGGATAGCTTTTATGATAATTTACATTTCAAGTAATATCTGACATAAATAAATATCTTAGGTTTCAACTTTCACACAAAGTATTCTTTACCAGTTTGAAAATCATGAAGCTTCAGTTAGTTTCGTGTATGTTTGTCTACTAAAAAGAATAAATTTATGGAAAGTTAGTTATAATTTTTTTGCTTAAAAAAATAGAATTAATGTGAAGAAAGTTGAAACTGCAGACAAGTCGATAACTAGAAGATTATTCAATGCCTTACTTACTTCTATATAGCCATCCTTAACAAAAATTAAGTGTTGTTTTGGGCCGTACAATAATATGCATTAATGCCATTTAAAACAAACGGTTTTCAAAAAAACTGTCAATCAGTATGGACTTTAAAAAGTATTTTAAAAAGTGTGTTTGTTTCACAAACGAATTAAATTATGTTGCCAAATTCCCAAAAGCAATAAACAAGACTTCAGTAAGTTAGACTCAAAAATAAACTTCAGAAATTCATTACTCGTAATATCAATTCCTGAACACATAATTCGGTTATGCAACATTACAGCGTAACTCAAGGAGTATTTTTAGCTACTTTTTGACAAATGCATATAAGCAATGTGGATTAGGCACCCAACAGAATTATTTTATTTTCGCTATTCACAAAACAAATTATTTTATATGTTTTGCTTTTGGAGTTTAACATTCCAAGTACATTGATAAATATTCATAATAAAGACGAAATAATTTGTAGGCGTTTAAAAATCTCCAATTCCAAATAAAACTGAATTTTTATAGATAACAATTCAGTATATTAAACAATGGGTTGGCAATTAAACGGAAAATATGAATTGAATGTAAATGAAACCTTACGTTGCATTCATATTCAATCAGCCTTTAGTAAGAAACTGATCAATGAGCTAACACAGTTGCTGTTTAAAACATATTTTTAAGTGGTAGAAAAGTGACTGAACTACAACACTCAAAGCAAACCCGAGCGCAAAGTACTTTTACGTTCACGAAAATGTCATTTGAATATTATCAAATGACTCATTAAGTTTATAGTCCATGAATGGCACACCTTCGGAATAATTCAGGGACTTCCTAAAATAGCATGGTAATTCATGAATATACACGCAGACTAGTCAAATCGATTCGGGATATGTGAATTAGATTAGTTACATAAAAGCAAAGTTAGAAAAAAGGGAAATCGATAAAATTAAACTCACTGTTTAGTGCGGGATTTTCAAACCAGCTACGAATACTTACTGTGAAAGTTAGAATGTGCATGAAATGTATTTTTTATTTTCAAACATGTCCTGTTCTTATTGATTCATTGATGTTTCTTGGTCAGTGATTAGTTGAAATGCAAATATTTATAAAAGTAATTCATTTAAAGTGTAGATATTATCAATTATTAAGTGGCAAAGCAAGAGAAATATTTTTTTCGCAAAATCTATGAATGCTACAAGATTTTACGAAGAGCACAAAATTGTGAATAAATGATTAGTGCATCAATCTAAAACAAATGAATTGATTTCATCCTCCAACTAAAAAGTTCTGGCAGTTTTTGTACCACGACACTCAATTCAAATTCACAGAGAGTTTCCATAAAATATATCGTACGGTTCTCCCGATATTTCAAAAAAGATAATTTTTTTTAAAGAACTTTGACCATAAACAGCAGAAGAGCAACATTTTTTTCTTAATAAAAGTTAGGTCAGACCGTCTTCCTTTGGTCCAAAGAGCTTACGGGACACACTGTATAAAGTGGCGCTTGCTCGAAAATCCAAAATATACTCATAGATTATTTAATTTCAGTCCTATACGCGGTTTGTGTTTTTGTGTGGACTTTAGCTCCAGAGTGAAGTATTTACTTTTATTTTTGACAATATCGAAAATTGTTATTAAAAAAAGTTGACCAGAACTTAGAGCTACGTCAAAACATACAATTCCATCCTGCTATAAACAACATTTTCCTTTACAATAACAACGCAAATGTAATTGCAGTTACGTAAACATTTACTTTTGTGAGAATTTCGTTATTAGTTTCTGTACGGAACAAAAAATATCGCGTTTGCAATAAACAAAAAGTATAAATGTTCGGTATCTCTAAGTAATTTGAGGCAAATATGTAAAAGAAAACGCTAGAATGTTATTATATATTTGAACTTAGTTTTTCGTTCTGATCAACTTTCTCAACAGTTCTCGATATTGCTAAAAATAATTAAGGTACATAACTCTGAAGCAAAATTCGTATGTTCTCATAAACCGCATGCACGACTTCAAAAATTACATATCTGCCGATTGTTTTTAGATTTTATAACATGCATAACTTTTTACAAAGGATAACTTTTTTTCAGTAACATTTTGATACAAAAGATTTCCATATGTTGTCAACTTAAGTAGACAACCGGCATATACAAATTCCTCTTCTATTACTTCATTAAAAAAAAAATCATTTTCTTTTAATCACTCTGCGTATCAATTAAATATTTGCATGTGTTTTCATGCAATAATTTTGTGTTTGTGCATGGAAAATAAAAAGTGAAAATCAATCATTTTTCCGCAGGAATTAACCCTACGGTCCTTTGCGTTGTATTTTTAAGGATCAAGAGAATTTTCCATTTCCCTTCAAGTTCAAGCGTCACTTAAGAGAAATGCGTTTTGCGTCCGCCCCAATTGCATATTCAAATTAATTTAATATTATTGATTTAGACCATTTTTATCACACTTGCTAAGATTGAAACTTTATATGTTTTCTAAATATTTGGAGCCTACTTCCGAAGAATTTCAATTTCCCATGTGAACTTAGAAACGTGCTAATTGGCTTATAAACCACACGCCAGCATCTTAATTTAAATTCAACACGGATTCATCCATTCTTCGAGTATTTTACGGTTGCATCATAAATTTTATTGTTCTCTTACCCAGTATCATCTGCTGAATTATAGATTTCTACGTTTTCCATTTTACTAGTCTGATCACTTACCGTTAGCCATTCTCACGTCTTCATTAAGCACCATCGTGCTATGTCTGACTTCTACCGGTAGCTTTACCACAAAAACTATTCGGGACTCGGAATAAGCACATTAAGCCGCTTACCCAGTTAATTAGTAAGTAATTAATATTTTGCTTTATTATCACGTTTTTCTACTGTATCGTGAGAATGTATTGAGTCCGTTTTTTGGTCGGATCATACGGTATTGTTTTAATATAAGCAATATCCTGTTCGACAGCGGACTAAAAACACGGTCATTTATTGCTTAGTCAGATGATTATGAGAGTAATTTAGAAGTGACAGCAAAACAACCTCAGTATATAGTTAATATATGTTTCATGCTCTATTTTAGTGTTGGTAAAAGTAACTACATTTATTTAAATTGAATTTGATGGTATCAGATTCAGAAATAAAACAATCCACTAAATCCGATACAGTTTTGTATGTGATATTCATTACATTTTTGATATCCTTCCGCAATTCGCAAAATAAACGCAGGTATTAATAATAAAGTGCGCTGGGGCACCGCAGGAATCAAGAAAGTGTTATTAATGATATGCTCGAAGTAAACCGAATACAGAAGCAGAATTAAATAATAAAATAAAAAGCGTGTGGTTACTGTGTAAAGGTAAATATGCAATATCATGTTGCCGGGTTTGCTTTCGTATTTAGCACTAATCAGATTTGCAATATGATCATTGCGTTAGCAGTGAAGACTTGCGAGCGTGTTCAGTATATTTGCAGCTTTCATTGAAAATCGGACACATTTTTAACACAACAATCATTTAATAACATTTAAGATTACATACCTGTGATTTGCCAAGTTCCAGCCTGATTTTGGTGTATTTCTTCATAACCACTCTCCAAACTACATAAGCCATGATGCGTGATATATCCAAACATTACAAAATGGTACCAAAAAATTTTACACTGAGTCTTTCACTGTAACTGTTCTTTATGAGAGGAAACTTTTCAACTTGAATCGTGTAGTACTGAAAAAATGAAATAAACGTGCTAAAGATAGTGGTGAAGCATTAAAAACCCATTGTACATGGTGTTTCTTAATAGCAGGTCCATAGTTTGGAGGATTTATCGCCAAAAATTCAAAAACCAAAGTTTGCCTCAACGTAAAATTTTGGTTTTTGAAATTTAAATTTTATATAGCTGATTAAATCAGCTGTATAAAATTGTATACATGTTTTTTGTAGACAAACCACAAGTTTTTAAGCGTTTTCCGAATAATTTTGTACAGCAATTTATTTTTTTAATATTGCAAACCTTGCGATAGCTGAAATGAGTTCGTTTAGATGAATTTTACTTCATATTTCAAACGTTTTCAAGCTTCAAAAAACCCTAAATTTTTCTGCAGAAATAGGTTATTTTTCTAATACGCATAGAAAATTTTTTTCAGGACCGCAAATAGGTTACGCATCTGAATAAGAACTAGAATGTAACTGCTTAAATTTAATTTAAATTAATATGAACAGTATAAAAAAAGATCCAAATATTCAAACCAAAAACTGTAGTATACATTTCCGCTATAAAAGCTGAGAATTTTTGGCAAAAAATTAAAATTTTGCGACCATTGCTGGAAACTGATCGGGTTTTCGGACATTGAGTCAGTGGTGGAAATTAATTTATTTCTGACGTTTCGCAAGCACGAGTCGCCTGCATCCTCAGACACGATTGACTCGAAATATTCCCTAAACTAATGTCAAATGACTCATAATTTCAGCGAAAGTTTTAAGAAAGATGTAAGGCACTGTGTGTGTTGGAAGTCTGGAACAATTTATTTTTTACAATGGCTTGAAAGCCCAAAAACCTTACCTGATTCACTTATTCTGCCATATTATTAAGAAATGCTTTCGTTTTTTTAAGTTTTCTAAAATGTAAATTGTTTGTAACTACTTAAATAGGACTAAAATGTTTATGCTACCTCTAATTCTCCCAAAAGTATAAACTAATAGATTGTTAGTATGTGATAGATTTTAATAATTGGAGAAAAACCACCAACAAATAAATCGAGAAAATAAACATTTTCCATCAACAGTGGACACCTCTGACTTCAGGTTTAACACCTTACGACTTTTAAGTTGGATAATTTTAGTTTCATTTTAACCAAGATGATTATTTTCCAAACAAGGCCATAAGACGTTCGCACACACTATTGTTTTTGAAATAATACTGTATACATTAAAAATATTTTGTTTGGAAAATTGAAAACAAGTCTCTTCATTACAGTAATCTGAAGCAGCCGAATCTGTAAAAATGCAATATATTTTAATATTAAGGAATATTTTTTACTTTTAATTTTTCTTAATGGGCACCGAAAAATGTATACTTGCTGGTAATTCTACATGCTACAAGATGGTTTCAAGCACTCAAAAAATAAATTGTTGTTAAAACGCGCTTGATCAATAACATAAACATTGTAACTTAATTTAACAAAATCATTTCTTATTTTCTTGTAAACAAATAACCTTAAACGATCAACATTAATGCTAGTATATCGTAAAGCCCCATTTCAAACCGACAAAAAAGTCGCGAGAATCGTTTAATTCGATATAATATAGTCCAAAGAAAATTAATATTCAATTTCAAATCTTTTTCTGGCTTCATGTCTAAGTAAAAATTAAAACACCATAATTCCAACCACGTTAAGCTATGCTAACTACCGTTTTACGATACCAAAAAAATTTTTCTCATGTCTGCAAATAGCGGACGTATTCTGAGAAAATTAATCTCTGATTTCAATTTCAGCAGCGGATCGTCCAATTTAATGGATATAAAAATGGGCAAAAAGTTTCTATGTAGGTACAGGCAATGGAGCAAAGCACGTTTTTAGTGTGCCATGCAGGTAATGTAAATATTTGTTTTGGTAAACATGGCCTACTTATTGTCAATGATGAGATTTTTCAGTTCGAAATGTGGGTAAAAATATCGACCTGTGTGGCAATAAATAGCCATGAATGGGCTCCTCCGAGCTCTAGTTGCAATCACAACCTACCAGCAGTAGTTATTGTGATTGTAATTAAGTAAAATTCTAGAATCATGCCTACGTATGAGTGCAAATGTGAAGTATCTTCACATCTTGCTTAATGCGTTCCAGATAACAAAGCTCAGTAAATATTTGCTCTTTATGCTGTATTTGGAGAATGCATGGTGTGTTAATTCACACAGAGATTTTCAGGTCAGTTGTAACGTCTTACTTGAGAAGGCAAATATGAATTCCAAACGAGCAAATTAGCAAAACAAGAGCATTATTCAATTAAGTTTTAATTAAGTAATAATAGCAAGTTTACCAAATAAAAATTTCGACAACAAAAGAAAACAACGAAGTTTAAATTGGCACAGCCCAACTGCAATTTGCACTTTTTGAAATTTGCTTATGATGCGAAATCGTTCATCACCTGATGGTCTGTTAAGCAATCACAGCCCGTTAGAGTATGTAGTAATCGTTAATGTTTAGGTGCAGTTTTGTTACTGACCTTAAATATTGATGTATTTCATGTAATTCGCTAATGAAATAGTCAACAATCGAAACCTATTTAGCTTCTTCAATTAATTTTGCTTCTAGGAATGTTTCCATTCAGTCATTATGTGCCACATGTGCTGTGTCAGATTACACAGCAAATTTATTAGAAGAGCGTAAACATAAATAAAAGAAAAGGCAGCCCACAATGCAAGAAATGTTCAAACAGATACCTGCAAAGATTTGTTGATTTTCGGCAAAGAGTGTTTAAAAATAACGCGAATGGAATGGAAGTGAGCACTTTACCCTCAGAACAATGCAAAAAAGAATGTTGGATCTCACAGTTAATGGATGAAAACATTATATTTGCGAAATAAACTAATAATACCGGTCGCTGCCTGGTAATTGACTAGAAGCAAAAGGAAGCATTGAAACAGTCCATTGTATTTTCGCAAGTAAATTGGCGGCATGGCATGTATAGCTGAAATTCCAAAAGTACATTTATGATTTGTCTATAGAAAATGTTTCGTTAGTGGCTAGCTGAGCAGGTAAAGTGTTATATCAGTGCAAAATTTGTTTCTTGCGCCAAAAGAATTTTTACAAAATATCTAAAAATTTATCAAATTATTTGCTTTTTTCAATGGTTTTCTCGTCCGAACGGTAAATTCTATTTTTTGAGAAAACCATCTCTTGAAACGAGTATTCTGAATACAAATTTATCAGAAGTAATTAAAAATGGCAACCTGCTTTTTTCTTCGGGTGTAGGAAGAATAAATTGTTTTTTTTTGTTAATTAAATTTTTTTTGTGAAAGGTAGCGCGCAAATTGAGTATTTTGAAAACGACCTTCTCATCAGGTACAATAAAATATTATTTCCTCTGGTTTTACAAGAGGACAAGGAGAAATTGGTTACTGGTACTTCAAAGTTTCATTACCTGCTCAAGTGCATATTCCACAAATTTTCCAAGTTTCTTGTAAATCAATCAAAACAAATGTATTAACATTTTTAAACTAATTTACCCATGCATTATTTACTTAAGATTGGATTTGAAGATCGAACGTTTTCCTTCACTATTTAGTCGTTTGCTGCTTTCGAATAATGGATGTCCCAGTAAAAAATAATTTCTGTCAAATAGTTTTACACTTTTTTCTGTTTTTGCAATTTTGGTAGTTTATAACTCTATGAATGTATGAATGTCTGCAGTTTATTCAAGTTAAATAAAGGCGCCATTTACTTATTCCTTCAGTTACTTATTGGGATTATGATTGGATATCATTCAATGCATTTCCAAAATATTACCTACTTACTGCTACGCCCACTGTTCTGATTTCACCTTCATTGCTTTTTTTTTTCAGTTAAAACAATCGTCTTCAAAGGTCTCATAGGCAGTAAGAGATTATTAAAATGTTATGGAATATATTTTTAACTCGCAATTCAAGCAAATATTTTCGAACAAGTAGGTACCTACCTACTCGAAAAATAGGAAATTTAGGCTAAACAATCAGACCCATAATTTTCCAGTTAAAAATTTTCCTTGTAAAACCTGTAAAACCCCAGATATCAAAACCTACGAATTTGCGAATAAGGCAAATTAAGCAAACTAGCCAAAATCTGTTAGACATAATCAATAAGTAAAATTAGCCACCTTAAGGGGACAACCCTGTACATCCCATGTAGCATTCTTTAATACATAGAGGTAATCAGCGTTTGAATCAAAAAAAATTACAAAATAGTTTTTAAAGGCAATAAAATAAGTGGAAACGTTCATACACAGATATACCCATAAACATTTTCCGATATAAAACAAGTAACAGATGGAACCAAAAAACAATTTTTTTTTCAATTTCAATAACTTCAACCCCTTATACCGTCGTAATAAAGGGTTTGCGAGCTATTTACGTGAAGTTTTTCGCTAATCTTGTGAGCTCTCACCTACTGATTTTTTTGTTACACAAATTAATCGCGTTGTATATACCAATACGTGTGTTCAATCTCAAAAAAATGAACAAAATCACATTAATAATCCGTGATCCGTTCCAGATTAAACGTTCATCGAAAAAAAGCGTTTGGAAAAACTCACATTTGATAGCGTTATGAAGTACTATTTTAGCGCTGCCAACATTGCATCGTTGCATCAGCAACTTTGCATCAAATATGTGACCTAAAGTGGATTTTTGAAATTCTTCTCTTTAAAAGATATTGCTGTACATCGATTTACACCCAAATATTCTTGGAACCAGACATGACCATGTTATCTATTTGTATTTTTAGTTCAAATTATTCCAAAGTGATTTTTTGAATGTTTGCTTTTGGTTACACTGTTCTGTTAATATTATTTAAGATGAATAGAGCTTGATAAAAAATGTACCTAAAAATATGGATATTTAGTAGTAATAGTCAATAAGGCTTAAATATACAAATTAGAATAAGTTATTATCATCGCGAGTTGGGAGGTAAAATACTGTATTCTAGTTTCAATGATCTTACTGATTTCCCGTGCTACATTTTGTAAAACTTAGTACTTACTTAGATGTTTTCTTTAAACGCGTTTTTCAAAAATTGCCTAATTGAAAAAATCCGTAATAATGCTTCGTCATTCGATCGAAGAGCTACTAACATTAAAATGTATGCGTATATATTCATAATTTCAGTTAATAACCAAAAAGCACTCGCTTCCAGCTTTCACAATTTTGTCGAAAATAATGGCAAAATCTTGCATCGGATTTGCTTAATTGGCAGGCGTCAGGTAAGTAAGTAGAACTAATCAAATTACAAAAACATTGGTAAGTAAGTAGAGCTAATCAAATTATAAAAACATTGAATCTCGAAAGCGTGTAGGGAAATTAACCTCCTGGTAACAATTAACTTTTTCGACGCATTTCCATCGCATTAAATGGGTGTAATGTTTGCTTTAAAGAAACAAAAACTGCAAATCTGAAATAGGCTTTCAAAACGAACAATGCAATGATAATAAAGTGGAATGAAATGAAATCGAGAATTTCTCTTAAATAAAACGCTAAAGATAATCAATATATCATGCTGAAAGAGAGCTTAATCTTATCTGATCCAGAAAGCTCGGTTTCCTCTGATCTCTGATGATCTGATATCTCATCAATCGTCAACCCAATGGGAAAAAATTGCTTCATTGATCGGTTTTGTCGAGCTGAAATGCTCGTTAACCCCTATTCATGTATTGATCGGGAGACACACTGTATATTTATAGAAGTGGCAATAAAAACTTCAATAAATGGAACTATCGCGGTCTTAATTACGAATGACTTCAAGTGTTTGCTGTGCAATACAAAAACGTTTATGCAGGCAAGCCAGGGCAATTGCTCACATTGTAACAGTATCGCAGAAAGCTAGCGTACCTAATAAAAATATTTACAAAATTTCTAGTTTCATTAGTAAAGTTTATTTATTTTATTAATGAAGAGAGCCATTTGCTGTACCATTACTTCGGACGCCAACCTCATTATTGAACAATTTTGAAGCTTTTTTATACGAAAATTATATACAGAGAACGAAATGTTTATTGATGTTGTGGACGCTATTTCTTGACTTTGAAATCTATATAGGATGAATTATTCTCAACGGTTAGAAATAGGCAGTAAGTTTAAATACTGCGTTTATTTTACAATCTGCACTTGCTAAAGTTGCTTTCACTCATACAGATTTGTTCCATAAAAACGATACTGCCACCTATCTTAGGTTTTTTAATTAGCAAACTAAATTGTGCCTTTAATTCTGCATTCTGCAGGTAATTTTAAACTGCTCAACAAAATAGATGTTACACGGGCATTTCGACTAAATTTGGAACTACATAAATTCTGATTGTTCTAAAAGATTTGGCTTCTGTTTAAAGTGTAATTTAGCCCCAATTCCTCTCTGTTAGTCAAAGCTTTGATAAAAGTAAGTATTTCAGATACACTTTTTACAGGATGGCAAATAAAAAATGCAAAATTTCGGAAAGTTTGGCATATCTCGCCATTTGGACAAAAAAAGTATCTTGGATCTCAACACCAAAAGTTCAAAAATGAACCAAATAGCTAGCAACCCTTTCTGATTTTTTGGGTCAGCTCTCATCTATTTAGAAGGTGGTCTCAAAAAATCAAGTTTTTGGACTTACAGCGATACTTTTTCTGCTCTTGAGCAATTGAGATTAGAGCTCAAGTTAAAGCTAAAACTAAAGACAATCAAAGGCAAMACTTCGAGTAACAGGGTTCCATGGAAAATGACTCAAATCAGAATTGCCCCTGAAATCTGTGATTCTAGTAGACTTTCAGCRAAATTTTTTTCAGTGAAATTCACTTTCAACCGCATCATTTTCTAAAGTCGACTGTGAAGTTTCAGCTTCAGCATGAGCCCTAGATTTAAAAAATCGGTTTTCCATATAAAATGTATCAACACGAGACTAAAAAGTTTAAAAAGTTAAGAAATATTTTTCTAGTACCATTGTGTAAAGAAACGAGATGCTCATCAAAATTAATTTTTTTTCGAGATATAAAGTGATATCTTAATCCCTAAGGTGTGAAATAGAAAAAAACGTTTTTTGTCCATCAAACTTTCACCAATTTCGCATTGCTTCATTTGATACCCTGCAGAAAGTTTATCTAAATCAAAATGTATCCAGTTCCAAAATTAGTCGTAATTTGTTCGTGTAACTTCTATTTTGTTGAGCAGTTTATTTTAACTGACTGCTTTTAAAGTGACAACTTTTAGAAACACTTTATTTTAAAACGTATAACATTTACCTCTTTTAATACATATAATGAATATGTATCGATAAAATATGTTCAGAATTATGGTTAACATTAAAAACAGATTACTTAGTTTTTGTCAATTGAATTATTAGAACTTTGAAAATTTGAATATTTTATGATTCAGAAAAAAGACACGTGAGCCGCTAATAAAACGTCGCAATAAAGAAACGAAATAATCCTTATTCTAAAAACCAAAAATAGCAGGTTACTATTTCTTACGCTCTCTGAGAAAGTATTTTTTAAAAGTCCATTGCGAAAATCTCCTGAAAAAAACAATTCTGGTCTATGACCCGACCAAACTGGCGACTGTGGAGTATGAAATAATGCAAATTTAATGCAGAATTCAGAAATGGAAGGAAATTTTGGGTCTACTATTTAAAAAAACCAAAGTTGACATCGGTAATGCTTTTGTGAGCCCTGTATGCTTAAAAATAATTCTATTATTGGAAGATAAAATATAACTCGAATAAATGTGTACATTTTAATCTAAATATATTTTTGACATGCTTTTGAATCTAAAAAGATAGAAGCCAGAGAACTTCACCATTTGACGCGTTTATTAATTTATATATTTTAGTTAAAAAAAATCCGAACTAGAACTGATTGGTTATTTCATATGATTAGCTATTAAAATATTTCTATATACTATTTTTCATTAATATTTTTAAGTGAGAAGGTTTTTTCCACCCTTTCGCGTAAATTGATTTTAAATTATATGTTTTAGAGTAAAATCAATGTTGAAATCAATAATAGAAATAAATGTCCAATTCAATTAGCGTTTTATTTCGTACCGTTATAATTTCGTGTTGAAACCTGTTTGTCCACCAGATCTTCTCTAGACTCTTGAATTACTGCTGGAATAAATGCAGGGTATTTTCAAATGTTTTGCGCAGCTTGATCAGATTCAATGCATAGATGCTAATTTTTTTAAATTCACATTTAAAAATGGCAAAAATCTGTTACTATTAATCTACAACATTAATGAATCCAGACCTCAGCTATCGCAAGCTAATTGCATTAGAATTAGTAAAATGTGACAAAACGCTACCACTCTTTTTAAGTGGAAATCCAAATAACGTTTTCATAAACAAAATTCCGATTTTAAATCCTTTTATTAACTAGAGCTCGAAGGCCGCATTTTAAAATTCTCAAATGACTTTAAAAGCTACTACAAATTATCGACTTTAAACCGTGCTTTATTGGGTAGGTAAAAACATCGAAAATAATCCCCCCGAATATAAGTTCAGATCTTCAAATGCTTACGGCAATAGCTTCCCCCAAATATCAAGAGAATAATAAGAAAATTCGCCACTACTATCTTTTGCACTTCACATGAAAAATAGTCCAAAATACACTGATCCTGGTTCAATTCTATTAGCACAAAAACTAAACAAAAACATTCCGAAACTGGACAAACCGATTGCACGAAAAACTGGAGCGTCGCGACGCCGAACAACTCGTACGAAGCGCTCCGTGTCCACGCGCCTTTCGAGAAACAATCTACTGACTGATATGCACGTGTTTAAGGTGAAACGCGCCGGTCGCGAAAAAAAAGTGAATTCAATCATCTTGATGTGAGGGATTTGTTCACTGCTAAACCATATTACAATACCATTGCTGTTTACTACAGGCGAATTGAATTTTTGCGCATTTTTATGCTCCAAATCATAGTCATTTTGTCTAAATGTTTACGGGAATGGAATTAAGCCATTTTTTCTTTAATAAAATGTAAATAGATTCCTGCGTAAACTGTTTCTTATTTACGGCCAGTTAATGTACATAGGTACCGTCATTGTGTAGCTTTTACTAGAAAAATGAAGATTTAACACCTTATTTTTGTTATTACGCGAATTTAATATTATTAATACATCACTCTCTAGGTTGCATTATTATTTGTTATTATTATCTTACTTTAAAATGTTTCTTTTATACTTTGACTTTCACTTACTTTTTAAGTCTTAAAATGGCTTGAAATGTTAAGTTTTTACTAAGGTTTATTGAAAATAATTCTAAAACGTCGCTTCAACAACCCAAATATATAAATATAACTTTTGACTTCTTCTCTTGAAATATTTCTGAATTGCAAAATTTAATTATAATTTGGTATGCAGTGAGCCCTAGACGTAATGTCTAAATTTAATTCAAATTCAACGGGCTGTTTTTTTGTAATGAAGATCGGACCTCTCAATTTTTGTGAAAAAATTAATTTTTTTTATAAAATTTATTTACACATGGCGGTGGACACCGAAAGCACGTGGTTTTTGTTTACTTATAGTATATTTGTTTACTTATAGTGCCATTTACCGCTTGACAATATCAAAGCCGATCAATAAACTCGTTATTCATCATTCTTGTTATATTGGTAAATAATTTTCTTTGGCCTCGTTAATTCTTCGTGTACAAAAATAGGTGCTACATTTTGAAAAATAGTAGGCAAAAATAACTGTAAATAAATTTACCATAAAAAACATATAAATAGAAATAAGTTTACGGTTATTTATTTCCTACCATATACAGGTGGCCATTTTCTGAATCTTTGTATGGGTAACTTCTACACTTTTAAAGATAGAGAATCCTTTAAATGGGCAAAATTGGACAGAACTCGATTGTCTATTCATTACCGTTTTCAAACTTTAGGTACCCGACTTGGTTCCTGAAATGTCCTGAAAAGACAAAAAATCAACACTTTTTTAATTATCACATATTGCGTAAACTGCTTAACTTAGAAAAAAAGTTAAAACTTCCGTCCGTTAAAAAGTCCGCATACGAGTATAAAAATATACAGATACAAAGGGCGAAAGTAATCTAAAAAACATGGCTAATGGTAAGAGACCTAATTTGTGATTAGGTATCTTTTAAATCATTTTATGTCATTGTTAACTATGTGATTAAATTCACTGTTAATTCACTAGCTTTGCTCTTTCTTCATTATATTTTATATAGTTTTTCGGCTTTTTTATGTTAATGGCTAAATGAATCAATTTATATTGTCGATGGCATAATGACTTTAATTCTTGCATGATTTCTGATTTGGTCATTAACTGCCGACTAAATTCATGTCTTTATTTAATATTAGCTACGACTAAGCGAATACCTTTTATTGACGGCTATTTTTTTTAGTATATTTTTACTATATTTGCTACTGAAGCCACTCTGTTTTCCCATTTAGAGCCCTTAAGATAGCTTAAGTACAGCCGAAACGTTGACCCAACAAAAATAGAGTTTTTATTTCTACTACTTACTATCTATTGACCGATAAACCCCCTAAATAAGCACCTTTCATCAACTAACATCACGCTCCCTAATAAAGCCCAATATCCTTTATTGAGTTCTTTGTTTAAACAATAATTATAATAATTGTAAATAAAATACAAACCTCGCAGAAAAGTTTCATTCCGAGCTCGAACTTCTGGAAATTTTCTCATCTCTAGGCAATAATGAGCCAGATTCCACTTTGTTGTGTTACACTTATACTGTTATTTTTCTTGGTAGGGCCATTGACCAATCAGCCCTTGTTGCTAAGTAAACTTTTGGTTTAATTACCAAAATAAAACCAAATTGCATTTCTACTTCGTTTTATAAAACATAAAGTTTTTTTTTCCAAACTCTAGTTGAGGATTAGTAAGCGGAAGTGCATAGTTTGTCTCATTAGGCAAAAATACTTACTTGATACAGTTGTGTGAATTACGTGTTTCATAATGTTATTCTCCCACTTCATCACTCCCGTGATCTTTAAGTAATTCTTATCCAATGCAAATCCGTTGGATGAATTGTATGGTGGATACTCAGGGTTTCTTAATTTTTTAATCTATTTTATCGCTGAAGTTGATCTGATCCACTACATTTTATATACAAAGGGAACATTTTGTATTGTCTGCCCAATATCCAGGTCCGATGTTGGAAATATTAGTTTTCCATCAACAATTGAACATATGCATTCTTGATTATACACGTTACGCAAATAGTTGAAAAATTGCATCCGGTTAAAAATAACTTCCATGCCACTATTAACATACCAACAAAACATTTTGCATTTGCCAAACAGCAAATTACATTCACAAAGTCTTTATTATGATGTAAGGATTATAAGGTATTCTCAACGTCGTCGAATTGTTCTGCATATATCATGATATTTTCTGAATGAGCAATTCAAGCTTAGCAAAGATTCCCACTGCATTAATTAATATAGTCTAATGGCAAACATTTTATTAGGAGCGATTACTTTTTCTTCTTAATTGGCTTTCTTAAAATTTCTACTTTAAACAAAGCTCGTAAAGATAAATGGTCAATTATTCGCTGGTTGAGATCAACATATTTAAATGATTTTTTCCTCGCACATTGTTAGTGCTAGAGAAAGTGAGATGATTCTGAAGGAAAATTAATTAAATAATTTTTTTCAACTTTAATCATAATTCAGCATTTTAAGTTAATTGTTTTAATTTACCATGAGAAACTACACTATCATTTTTAGCGAAATTAGTTTGCCCTTCCTGATGCCGTTGCAAATAAAACAGTAATAACTGCAACAAAGCGTCAATGATTTAAAATATTTCAAAATATTACAAATTTGAATAGAGTAGTTGCAACTATCTAATAAATAATCCGAAAAAGATTGCGGGCTTTCATTTATCGAACGTCCCGAGAGAAACATACAAAGTGCGAAGCCCATAAAACACCTCGTCATAATGCAATTATTTCAAAATAATCGTATAATTAATTGAAGCTAATACTTCTAACATTGCGTTGGAATGACCTGCAGGTACTCATGTTGCTCTATATTTTCTACAACCTACAATTACTATCAGTGAATTTATGGAAAAAATTATCTAACGAAAAATCTCAAGTATGTTAAGGACAATCGTTTGTCTATGTCTAGATCGAATACATTCCCAAATCAACTAACTGTTATGTGGAAGTTGTAAGAAAATTACATGAGAATATTTGGAAGCATTCAAGAAAATAAGCGAACAAATTACAATATAAAATATTATTTTACAAACTTCTTGTTGGGTATTTCGCCTCAAAAATTTTTGTCTTTAAAAAAGACAGAATTTCCTCACGTCTTCTATTACAGATTGATAAATAGTGCTCCTATTTCGCAAGCACACAAGAAGTTTGTAAAAAAATGAATCCTCCTCAACAATATAGAACTTATCTATAAAATATTATGTAATTAATTTTGCTTAATTGGGCTGTTAGCTAGGAATGGGCAAAAGCGATGGTAGAAATAAAAACAAAAGTTACTACACTGAATTATTTATGATGGAAATGATGTCAGTTGTTAATTAGAAAACTGATGGTTTGAATAAAAAATTGATTACACAGAAAAAGTAATTTTTTAATGCTTCTACCTATCCCTGAAACAGGCATTAAATTCTAGCCACGCTAGTGTTTACATGCATCTTATTAAAGAAAATAATCGATAGGCTTGAGGAGTGCCATTTCAGACAGGGTGAACGAAACTGATATTAGATTAGAACCATTAGGAACATTTTCAGACAGTACGTTTGTTTTGTAGATGGACACAAACTAGAATAATGAAGGCAAGGGGAAATAATTTTAATTTGATTGTCGGAAACATTTCTCTTCGATTGATTTGTTATTTATGTATAGTTGAACTCAGTCAGAACTTAGGTGTTCTGTAATGAGACTAAACATGTTTTATTTCATTCAAAATGAAAATTTGTGTTTATACTGAATTATAATTTATACTAAGAAATACAATATACTGATTTTTCGTTAAAGATTTGTAAGTTAGTTAGTTGTAAGTTCTTATCTTTGGTGAAAGAACAATACATATTCATAAAAACACTCAAAGTTACCTCCTCATCACTAAAATAAAAAAATACTTCTCGCTGTATATTAAACTGGCTTGCTTAAATTTTATGTATTTATTCCTGTTAACATCTGCAGAATTTTGTGAGCCGTAAAAATAGCAGACATTTTCCACTAGATAGGGAAGTAATTGCTTCTATTCAGTGTTTGAAAACATTCTTTGTTAGTCCGAAAATTAAAGAGAAACCCATATAGATTTAAGAATGTCCAAACTAGACAGAGAAATAAAATTATTAAAGAAAAAATGTGTGATAATGTAATGTAAAAAATGTGTAATAATCGAGTGTAACCAGTCAGTTCTGGACATAAAAAAAACTGCAAGACCAATATTCATTAAAAGTTCGTTATTATTAAGAAATAGATCATTAATTTGTCAGTTGCCACCTCATGAGGGACTAGAAAAGTATTGATCCCACGTCTGAGTTTTCGATTGGGATGCTGTTAACGGTCTTTAAAATCTGGCCCAAAGTCAAATTTTCACTTGGAAATTCCTCATGCTATCAAAGTTTAAGACATTCTCAGAAATAATACTATTTATTAAGAACGTGATTGAAAAAACGTTTCAACTCACAGATACAACATCAATTACCAAGAAAACCGTTCCTCTTCAAAAACTACACGCCAGGAATGTGGGAGACAATTCAACAAAAGCGAACACAATAAGTGTTTTAGTGAATAACTCACTTGTTCCTGCTCTAAATCGAATTAATTTTAATTCGTTAAACAATTAAGTAAAAGTTCGTATCCTTATGCCTCACAAATAAACATGAATTGCCCTTGATATATAAATAAATGATGGTGTGGAATATTAATAGATTTTGTACGCTTCTGACGCACATTAACAACAATGATGTTTTGGTAGTATATGGCCAGTAATAACGACTTACCTCATAACAGTAAGTGCAAGTACTTCCAACTTTAGCTAAAAGGTCAACAATGATGTCGGCGTTTTCTTCCGAGCACTGACCACACAACATTTTTAAAATCGCGAAATCACTAGATTTGCAGATTTTAGTCTCATTCAATGTGCACTTCACTAGTTACAGGTTTTTTTGCTAGATGCCGATTTTCGAAAAAAATCGCGAGATCTAACAGTGCTAGATTATGTTCTACTACTGCTACTATCAGAGAACATCTCAACATTTAGTTTACTTAGAGAGTCATTCCTAGTATTAGAAACTTCGATAATCGCTTGCGATTTACTCCTAACTTTTAAATAGCACATAGAAACAATGTTTTTGATACTAGACCTAGTTGTTGTATCAAAATGAATATAATTGATAAATATTCAGAGATTTTTCAAAACCAGTGCCATATAAACAAAATTTGAATATAAACTACATTCCATACAACTGAAATTTTATACGCGACTTTTGATTTTTTTCTAGAATCCCCCCGATTTAATTTTGGACTGTCCATTGATTTGCCGAAATCACGAATAAAGGTGCACTAACTCATCTTTAAAAATAGCCGCCTATATCCACAAGTATTGCATTAAACCTAACAGATGTGCAAACAAAATATCATATATAAATATTCGGCGGATATCAACACGGAATTCCTAAAATACACAGGGTGTTCCCATATATTTTTAGGCTATTATATATTTTGTTAGCAATTTAAACTTTGATTTTACCCTCTCACAACGTGACTTGTAATAATGATGATGTGTAAAAACTGTAGAAATGTTCTGATTAATAGTTAATATTCTAGATTTGATTTTTAATAAAATAAAGGTGTTTACAAGAAAGAACAGTTAGGTAGTAGATAAATTCTATATTGTTGAGGGGGATTCATTTTTTACAAACTTCTTTTTGGGTATTTTGCCTCAAAAATTTTTGTCTTTAAAAAAGACAGAATTTTCTCACGTCTTTTATTACAGATTGATAAATAGTGCTCCTATTTCGCAATAAGAACGAATTATTTATCAAAAACTAATCAAGAACTATCACCTAGAGGGTATCCTGCGACAAACTTAGGCTCAAGCTGTAAGAGAAAATTCCAATTAGTAGAGAAATTAATTTGAAAAATTACCTTGACGTTTCGATAGCTATTTTCTGCTATCGTT
>NW_026018611.1:7376462-7489615 GCF_020466585.1 Dendroctonus ponderosae
ACAAAAACGTCAGCAACCAAACTAGCTTCTCAACACATGAACAGCATGACCAAGGACTTCAAGTCTAAGACTCAGCAATTCGTTCAAGACATTATGAGCGATGTTAGCAAAAAGCAGCAGCAAACATCCAATGCGAAAACGGAAACTGATGGAGATGCCCAAGTTTACCGAGAAGAGTCGAGAGCCATGAGCCATGGTAAGTAACAAGTTTACATTAGAATTATATAAAATATAAAATTGACCAAACAATCAATAACTGGGGTAACATAAGGATGATAAATAACAAGCTGGAACTTAAAAAAAAACATGAAAAACTTCGCCTTTAACTCTGCTAAATTTCACGGTTTAACTGACTTCAAAAAGCAAATGGTTTAATTATTGAAGCATTTTTATAATTCTAATAAAACGCTAGATTCTACTAACTGCCTAACATCTAAATTATCTTCCCCAGGAACAAAACACGTGGATCCAGATACAGGACTAATTTATTTCAAATACGATTTCGGCTACGAGTTCGGAATTGTTTTACCGGGAGAATCAAAGTCTGGGGGAATTCCAGTGCCAAAGAAGACAGTGATCGAACCTCCTAAAAGAACCGTGGACATTGACATGCCTGTTTACCACGAAACATCAAACTTGAATAACGTAAACAGCTCGAATTCGGCCCCAACGCCGCAATTCAAACCGAAAAAATTCACAAACAAATGGGATCCGACTTCGGAGAGTGAAATGTCAGAATACGAAGGCGACTCCAAGAGGAAATCTGGATTGTCTCAAGGTTCGCGATGGGAACCGTCGTCGTGTAGTCCGTACTCGCTGTCTCCTAGTCTGCCTAGTACTTCTCCTGCTTTTAATCATACTTATGCAGGTATTTGGTGTGCTTTGAATGGCTTTGGGTTTTCTAGTCACTTGACTACTTTGAAGATGCTGGAAAGTTACTTAGATGATTTTTCAAGAAATTTAATTCTTTCATTTCTTTCTTTTCATTCTTTCAATTTAATTCTTTTCATTTTTCCAAGAAATTTTAAGAAATTTAATGACAGAGAAGATTTGTTTTGAGATTTGAGATGTTTGATCTATTTGAGATAAAAAAAGACAAGAAGCATCTGAATAAACGATGGTCTTCTGTGCTTCTCATGTTAAAAAACTGTCTATTTCGAGATCCAATGTTTTGGTGAGTTCTCCAACTGACATTTTTAAATAGATATATCGAACATAGGCAGAAAGTCAACAAAAAACTTGTTAAAAAAAACAATCATATCTGTATCATTGCTGGATCAATAATCAAGTTCTGGAACGCCAAGGAATGGTCAATTTTTGAGGAAAATAACCGAAATTCGAAGCCGTCAGCACTTTGCTTGAAAGTATTTGACCAACTTTCGTTTCTGAAATGATTAAAATTCCTTCTACTTTTCGATATGGCATTATTTTGCCTTGTATGCCTCATTGTTGAATTGCAACTTTTAATTGGTTTTACAGATCGTTTCGCCAAAACCCCATTTGATAATGACCCATTTTCATGTTCACGATTTTGTGTCCACCAGTTGAATAAACTGGCTAATTATTTTTGTCGCGAAACAAAATATTCAATTTTAATATACTCCAAGTCCGAAATAATTCACTCTTTCATTCTTGTATTTATATCCAARTCGMAAATCKCTAAATRATCGAATCTTTTTTTGTACAAMTGTGAAGTTTTTTCGACAYCAYTTYTTCTAAACGATTCAAATYGAGTCAAAAAATGTTATTATTTAATTATTTGTGAGATTCTAAATTCGACTTACATTTTCATATTTTGCTTGCGATTCGACAATWCTCTAAACCTTCTTCCCTAGATTCGTTTATTCTAACAAAAATCGAGGTTTTTCCTGCTTTAATTGGAAAATCTATGTATCTGCTGCAGTTGAAGTTATTAATAGATATACCACGTGTTCTTCCCTAGTCGTACGGCGTAAAATTATCCCCTAAGTCAGTGTTTTCTACTTATTTGTTAAAAATCGCAAAACAGCTCGCATTTCGTGGCCGATTTTAGGATTTAAGTCGAAACATTTCTAACTGATCTTGAGCATTATGTTTAAATTACTGTCACTCAACTGCATTTAATGAGATGTACTGAATCTTCTTGCGGTTCTGTTGCAATGTAAACCAAACATTTCATCTGACTTTGGTGCTTAGCTAAATTTTCTGATTCTTTTCTGCCCACTATTTCCAGCAGTTTTGCAGCATTGCAGTTAATTTTTTCTGCATTTAATTATCTTTAATGTGGCAAAAGTCTGTTAAATCCAATTTTCTTCATGTAGATTTTTAATTACAGATCGGGTTGGCGCGCAGACTCCACCCAGTCGCCCAAATACCCCCGGTGCGAATAAATTTATTATCCAACCTGGACAACCAAGACCGCCATTATTTATAACGGTGAGCTTAAAATTGATCTTTTGCGAAAATGATGACTCAAAATAATACGGTTTTAAAAAGTTTCAAAACTCACTGACAATTAACAATTAATAAACCCATTTATTTGCAGCCTTTACGTGATATTGCAGTTGTTAGTGGCCAAACAGCCAAATTCGAGTGTATAGTTCAGTCGGAACCACCCCCTAATATTTTATGGTCGCAGAACGGGAGAATCCTGGAGAACTCAAACGATCACCAAATCCACTTTAGGAATGGTGTTTGCCGCCTAATTATTAAGCAGGCGTACCCAGGTTAGTAGCCTAACAGACAAACATTAATTGCAATCCTAAAATTTTAAAAAATTTAAGTCAAAGACACTTAAGTAATAACATAACATTCATTTGAAATTTGCAGAAGATGCTGGCACTTACGCCTGTACAGCAACAAACCCAGTCGGTAGTACCAACACAACAGCTACCCTACAAGTACCAGGTGAGAGACGGTCTCAATATCTTAAGTAGTTTTGGAACCAAATGCTGGTGGTGGTTTTAACTCAACTCTAACGCACGATTCAAAGATTTTTTCAAAGAAAAGTTTCGAACAATCTAGCTCACTGCCGTCAAATGGATAACTTCCAGGAAAATACATTATTTTCTGTTTCCTATTTAAAGTGTTTGCTTTTAACGAACTTCCGACGCGTGCAAAATATTTATTCATTGTGCTGTATAGATTTAGATTCAGAATAAGTTTACAATTTATTTATCGAGCGCATTTTAGTCATATTGAATTTCATTCTGGTCATTACTCGTTAGTTTTACTGTTCATATTTTTTAGTGTATCATGCGTTTCAGTTTATCCGATGTCTAGCAATTAGATATAAATGTATCATTTTGAATTAAAGCTTTTTGCAGAATAATCTTGTAGTCAATTTGCACCCACCTCCTTTCCTAACTTGGTAACAGCCTTATTGGTACAAGGGTTTGATGTATAATTCCATAAACATGTATTATATGTATATATTATTAGTAATCTATGTTTTATTAATACTACAATCATAAAGCTTCAGAGCCATAACACCTGGATGAAATTTAACTACAAATTTTACTGATGGAATGGAAGGATATTAACAAAAAAAAATAGTTTTAGTAAGAGTAACAGTTACAAACACATCAGTATGAATATTTATTTAATTTTTACTCACGTTTGAGCAGTCAATTGTAGTTGATTTATTAATTTACAACTTTAATTATTGGCCTTTTTCAAAGGATACGTTTTCAAAAAGATCTTTTTAAGAGCGTGAAACGATCAGATTTTTGAAGTTTTTTCTAGATGTAACATGAGATTTATGTATTTGAATGTATCCATATCATAGAAAAATATTCACATTAAGAAAATACCTTCTTCAATAACTTGATTTGGAGCATTTTATCAAACAGTGAGTTGCTGGAATAGAACAGAGATTAACCAAAATGTATTTTTTTAAAGACAGTAAGAGACAGTAAAAACATTAAACCTTTTTCAACCATTTATTATTTTGAAACTTATTCTGTTTCAGATGTAAATATGTTCACAAACAAAGGAAAGCAAATTATACTTGAATGTAAAACCCTGTAATTTAAAATCCCGTTGCGATAGAAAATTATTCGGAAAACATGTCGGAATAAATCAATTAAAAACGATTTTCCCAATTACGAATCAAGAATTTGTACTATTTTTATATGTCTATTAACTGATGATTATTTTTACATTTAAAGTTCTGCATCTAGTTTTTTAGTTTTTTACGGTTGCAGGTAAATGAAAGATTCCACATTACTAAGGTTGTAAGGTTTGTATCAGATTAAGTATGTTTTTTTGCAGGATTGCTTGTATTTCAGTCCATTCCATTATTTTGGCTTTATTTTTGCAAATTATCTTAGACCTAGACCTAGAAATCTACTTTTTACTTTCAGTGGATTACTGGAATTCGAGTTTCGTATATGTTTTTTCGACTGAAAGTATTTTCTGTATTTGTGTAGAATGCATACTTATTTTTTCCTATCGGTCCTATTGAAACTTAGTTAACCTGTCGATGTATTGCAAATTCTGAAATGTTTGCTTTCAATTTATATTTTCGGCCAAAACTTTAAAATACATTAGTTCTTCGCATAGCCTGGAATGGATAAACTTGCTTCAAACGCAAGCGAAACAACCAGTAATAATGTCAATAAACCACCAATTTTCTGTCTAAGAAATACTAAACTTAAATATCTCTCGAAAATTTTAAGAAAATCTCATCATCAACATCATCATAACAAAATCCATAAGGATTATTTTACTGCCTGCTATTTTTAATCTTGGCGACTATATGAAATAATAAAAATTATGCTGCAAATTAATGCGCCTTCCAAAGTTGCAAATAATTTAATAGAATTGCTTTTGATTTCGATCTATTTAAAGATCTGTTTTGGGCAAGTTTCCATTATACGTGGGGGTGTATTAATCTCATACTGTACTTTTTCGAGTCTCCGAGGACGCATTTTCACTTTGACTGTCAAGGCTACCATGTGCTTTAAAAAAATCGCATTTGGTAATACAGTTGAATATTTTCGACTAATCTTAAATATCGAGAAGTAGATTAAAGGCTCTGCCCAAAAAAAATTCCGAGAACATCGAAATTAGAGCAGCTTTTAAGCTTGTAAATAATCTGTGGATAAATATTCCAGAGCAAGAAAAGTCAGGCCAGGGTCTCACCAATAAAATATACTTTTACATGATTTTATACACTATTCGATCACACGACGTAATAATAGTACCAACAAAGCTAATTTCTTTCCTTTCCTTCTCGATTTTAATATTTTAGTAAATAAATGTATGTAAAATGAAATACTGGTTATTTTTGAAAATTTTGGAACTTTTCATAGTCTAAACCGTTATGCTGCTTGTTGACTTTTGCCCTGGGCTTTTACATTTTGCTGAAAAGAAAGGTGGCTTGTTCTTTTGTAGATGGAAAGCTTTCACAAGATCAACAATGTCAAAACCAATTAACAAAAATTAGTAATACGTCGGCTAATTTCAAATTGTCATATATATCTTCTCTATTTTGGAACGTAAAGTGACCCAAATAAAAATAACACTGGAGATATATTTTCAAGATCTGAAAATAACTACTCCGCAGTACCTACAAATTTTACTTGAACGATGTCGCCTGTTAGGAACAAATTTGAAACTACGTTATTGCAGTTCCAATCCTCGTTTCCACTCATATTTCCAATTAAAGTAAAACAAAAAACAGATTCTTAAAAAATGTATGTATGATACCTATAGAAAAAGTTAATTTAATAAGGTATATGAGAAAAATTATATAAAATATAGCAAGCTTCACTCTAAGGTTCAATGTTCTTCTTTTGTAAAATTGACAAAATGCGAAATAAAACACGGTATTGATATTGTCATGCGAAAGGTCGCTTCTTAAAGTCTTGATCCACTTAATGTAAACTTTCTAGAGCAATTTTTAAATTGGGCATCTGAGTAAACAAACTTTCACAAATGATTTAAAAGCATTCGCCCGAACAACACACTTATTTTTAAAACAACTTGAACATTCCTACATCGAAAATAAATGAGTCGTCTACGATTGTTTTGGCCCCGTTGTAAAATGCTAGAATTTTCAGAAATGTAAAATAAAACCAAATTTTTTGTAAATTTTCCCGACAGTAAAGAAATAAAGTTCTAGTCCATTTTTGAAATAGCGGCAACATTTAAGGAAAATTGAATTAAATCGTTCGGAAATTGCAGAGCCCCAGTCAGTAATTTCAATAGCCACGAATAATTATAAGTGTCATTTATTATAAAATAATAAGCTTAAGAATAATTTTTCCCGTTTGTATCTCTCTGTGAAATTGGTTCAAATCGATTTTTTTCGGAACAAATTATTATTGGTTTCAAACCAATGAGTGTCCTTGATTGATAGATAATATTTTGTAATTAAATTAAACAATTGTTTGTAATTTACGACTCTAGGTGGGTGCTTTTTATCATCTTCCTTGGGTTAGCAATTCAGCAAATTTGAGTGACAAAAAGCTCATATTTGGAGCATCCTCAAAGCTATAACAATTATTTCGAAAATATTTAAAAAATATATTATATGTGACGTTTGAAGGCGTTATGGCTCAATTATGCCAAAATCACCAGCCATAATATTGTAGTTTGAATTTATTTTACATATTAGCCTAATAGCAAATATAGAATGCGCTATTTTTAACAACATCCGCTTTATGGCCGATTTATCATATTTTAAGATTTGAACCTAAACGAAATCTGGGCGGTATAGTAGCAAATAAATCAAAAACTGCGCAACCATTCGTAAGCATTTTACTAATTTAATTCTGACTTTCTAGTGGTGTTATAAACGAAGGCTTGATGGGCAATATTAAAAATGTATGTCAACGAATAAATATTGAATATTTTAAGTCGCAAAATGCACCATCGTTTATAATACTTTAAAATTGTATTTCAATTTAAGCAATTTATTTGTTGAAACTTGACCTCCATGATTTCCACATAAGAGCGTAAAATTATATCATGCAAATTCATACTCATCGGGCACATCATAAAACTAAAATTAGCCGACTGACAAAAAATCCGTTTTCAAAACAAGAAGCAGAAATAAGACTTTTGGCACAATTTTTAAAATATGATTCACCGTCAACTTGGCCACGCTAAATTTGTTTAAGATATTTTTAGGATTACACTCAGGTAAGCTGCAATGTAATCACATATTAATTTTATGTAACTTAGCTGTAACAAAACAAATAAATAATCCTGCCAAAAGGAGAAAGGAAATCTKAATAAAGATTAAATTAAGTAACAATGTGGAATYAYMAGAAATTTGCTTATTTATTTATTAACTTAACTTAATACTTATTAAGTTAATCGTTTYTGCKAGCTGGAATGMCGTATTAGATAATTGTTACTCAGAGTCAACATCAAGCTACAAATKCAGTCAAGCATTTTACTTTTTAGTYTAAAACTTAAGCTTTTCTACKTTTAAGGTATCGAAGCAAAATTGATGCATTATAAAAATATTTAATAATTTGGTGTAAGTTGAAGTATCGGACAAATGTTAACTATTAATGTGTTWWAAAGTTACATTTTGAACATAGCTAGAAAATATATTTTATCTTGATCATACAGATCGTGAACAAAATCTGCCAGCGAATTTTCAGATCTAAAATGTTTGAGAACACACAAAATATGGATAACTCCCATTTATTTCCATCTGTTTACATCCAACAAATGGAGAAATTCTGTAAACAGTAGAGTGTTTAATGTATGCAGAATAAAGTGCTTCAATAAGGAAAAAATATAAATTGCAAATCAGTTTTGAGATAGTTGCCGATCAACCGAAAACTCACTGACAATGTACGTGAAAAAAAATTAACGCGAACAAAAAATCGTTAAATTCGAAAACACTCTAAAACACTAAACGATCGAATGATTTTTACCACTTTACATACTTTAGGTTGCTGAACCTAAGGAAAACCGTATTTAAGATATCTCTAATAATCTTAGGGCTTTCAGAAAAATAAAGACAGTAAAATTGAGGGATGGTTTTTTGTCGACAAAAACAGTTTTATAAAAAATTCTTCCCAGGAGAAACAAGGCGTTAATATGAATTTTTATTCTGTTAATGTTACTGTTTATCTACCAGGATCAAAATTAGATTATTTGTTAATTCTGATTGGATAGATTTTACATTTTGATTTAAAACTGCTCTTTTAACCTGTAATTATCGGTATAATAATAGTTTTAATGATATTTCATTTTCCATCGACTTTTTTCCAAAATCAGGTTGAAAATTGCTCGTGTTCTGGATTGAAAATGTACTCCTGACTCAACGGGCTCAGATGATTGCGGAATCTATTTGAAATGTTTTTGCTTTCTATATGACAAATGCAAACTTTTTTATGCGGGTTTGTGAAAATAGTAAATATAAGTTTCGTTTAATTAAATTAAGCTAAAAACGAAGTTTGATCCTTTTATAGTAGCAGTAATTTCCAACAAAAGTCCGCGTTAAAGGAGCATCTTTATAGTTTTAAAAGTTCTTTTGCAGCAATTTTGGAGAGGGTCATTTAAATAAAATCCACATGAAACCATCTCTAGAACTTGATGCATTGACATGTCACTATTTTTCTCCTTGTAAAACAATTTTTAATTTGTTCTTCCAAGTTTTTCTCTTCCAAGTTCCAAGTTCCAAGAAGTGTTTGTATCGGTGACTCTTCTCCAGATATTCCATATTTGAAAAATTTGCTTTATTCTTCGCGTTTTTTAGAAATTTTAAGAGTTGCAAATTGGGAAGGGATTCGGATTAATTCCGTTAACCAACTAATGTTTCTGTTTAATACTGAGACTTTTGAACAAACTGTCCCAAACAAATAGTATTAATTGCCGCCTTCAGCTGAGAACGTTGTAATCGCTATCGATGCACTTGATATTTAGAATTTAGGTTGCAAAATAAAAACGTATTATTTCTGCACTATTATTGTTTGCTCTTTGAGTTGCAAATGAACAATTTGGACTAAACCTTTGTTGCAGAATAATAGTAAAGCCGATTATTGGAGTTATTTAATGTTTCCATTATAGTTTGAAAAGTTACAACGCCATGCTCATAACTTCCAATTTACCGTGTTGGAACGTATTGCATCAACCTCAGCTTTTACGTTACGGACCTTAATCAATTCCAGCAAGAATCGAATCAAACTGAAGAACTAAGTGAGGTCAAGGCTCGCATAAAATTAACTGGAACATAATTTCACTTGGGATTGAAATAATCGCATATAACTTGAACTTTACTAATGATGGTAGCAACTGCTGATTGATTGTCTAGGCATAGAATAGAAAAACTGCAATGATTGATATCCTGGTGGGACACGAAAATCACATATGTTCGTTAGTAAAAGTCATTTCAGCATTAACGGACATCATTTCCCCGTTTTTCTCCTTCAACATTCATTTTCGCTCAACTATCTAGGAATAAACTCTCTTAAACTTGTCTTTTTGTTTCAATCCGTACATGAGGAAGCCAACAAATTAGTTTATGACACGTCAACCACATTTAGTTGAGATGCCGCTAACAACGCAATTTTCTATTTTTTTTATAGGTACTTATTTTGGTTTCAGGGGTGCCATCTCATATGTATGGTACTTACCGCCAGCTCAATACGGGAAGACGTACTGAATCTCCTGAACCATATAGGAGGCCTGAGTCTCCTGAAGGACTCTTGCCCGCAGCGGGTAAGTGGAATGGCCCATTTAACCAATAGCCTGAAAAAAAGTTGAAAATGATAACAAAGCGAACAATTACTTGTACTAATTAGGTTAATTTGGATAAAATTTATGACTTAATATTTATGGATAATGTCCAATATAAGCCAATATGATAGTTGCATGCGCAATTGTAATAAAAATAGCTGTGAAACTTTGATCCGGGGGATTCGGAATTATGGCAGTAAGTATTAAATATCCGTTTTCCATGTAAACCTGCATTCTCATTAAAATGATTACTGATCCAAAAACGTTCTCAAATGTTTTTTTGCGCCAGCGCTTCGTTTTAGACGAGGTGATCTAGAAGAATTTGCTGAAATCCGTCTCATCTGATTAATAATCCCACCTGCACAAATACTTTCCAATAAGTCATCATATGGCTGTTTCGTTTGGAAGCGAGCAACTGCTCCCGCCGCACCTTATCCCTGTCGATCCTGTGATAAACGCCGGTGTGTTTTAGATGTGCCCGAATGTGTTCCATACAAAACGAATACTCAAAAAACTCATCGGGCCGAGCTGAACCAAAAATAACTCTGCAAGCTCCCTCCCGAAAGGCACAGCGGCGCAATGCGGGAGACGCCCGGGACGCCTCATTCTTCGCTCGCAACTCGTATTCGACCGACGTCTTAATGATTTCGGGGATGATGACTTGAATCCAGCTTTCAGGAGCCAAACGCAGGCCCAATCGACGAACAGACTCAAATCCAATTGATTTTTACTCATCTCGCTCTATCGTGTGGTGATTTAACGTTTATTATTTGTGCTCTATTTCTTAGTGTTATTATTTTATTTATTCTTTAATCGACTTTTTAAATCGATCTGTGTGAAATATTTGTGGTGACGAAATGAATCGACAACAGCAGCAACAATCGCAGCAGCAATCGCAGCAGCAAACGTCTCAGCAACAGCAGACATCCACCCAGCAACAACAGCAACGGGTGACCAGAACTGAGCAACATGTCACCCGGCAGGTTACTGGGCACATGACAGGTTAGGATTAGCGATTTTATCAGCATTGTCATGTCGTCTGATCTTCTAATCATCAAGCTGTTGCTTTGCTTTTTTGCCTGTCTGCGTGTCATGATCATCATCGAACAGATACCAAACGATCATTGGTTAAAACAAGAGCACGAATTAATCGCATCAATGTATTCTAGTCGTATCACTGAAACATATTAGCTGCTTGCTCAAGGCGGTTGTTGCGGTTGCTGCATGAAGTTTTACGAAAAACTGCTAATACGTTGAGAATTGTGAAAATAAAAACTGCGCACATCTGAGCAGAATCTGCTCCGATTCAAATCTAAAAGTTGCGGGTCCGTTGAGGCTTGTTGCGCATGGGATCATAGAGCAGACGAAATGTTTGCCCGAATGCGCCCGATCTTAATCGGGTCAAATCCCACTGCGTGCTATGCTCAGAATTTGGCATGCAAAATCAGTTATAAAAATACCGAATTAATGTTTTACGCCAAAATTTTGCCCTAGAAAATGCAAAGTAAATTTCATCACTGGCTTGCTGAAAGCCAATCAATCGTTTATTCATTAGGTATCCAATCAAACCTAAATAAAGAGCATAAGTCAAGAATGCCTAGTTGAAACTAACCCGAAATAATCAAGCTAGCACACTAACTCAACGTGTGATTTGCAAAATTCCATACCTTAAAATGCAAAATTCCTCTTCGAAGTAGTCGTATTCCGTTTGGAAATTGTAAATGTCATAACACTCTCAAGTGAAAACGTTCGCTTGGATCTGAGCCAATTCTCCGGAAATTTTAACCGACCCATAACTGATTATTTATCTTTTTTCGTCTACAGTTAGTAACACTCTATTTTCAGATGATGAGGGATTTTCATATCACTTTTCTCATAGTGTCGATATATTGGAATTATAAAAATTTAGACCAAAATTTTTCCATTTCTTTACTTCAAAAATTTGATTTTTAAAACACGCGGATGCACAAATTGTCCAAATTTTTCACTTAAATTAAGTTATTACACGGATAAAAACAGTGAAAAATTCCACCAAATTGAAACGCTGTAATTAAAACAATAAGAGCAGATTAATTAAAAATTGTGTCACTGCCACTGGACCAGAACCATGCAAAATAAATTAGAGCATTCCACAATTAACTAATTCAACTTTCTCGACTCACTTTTAATTGGGTTGTCAAAACATATTTATCAAAACTAACACAATTTCAACTAGAAAAATGTATCACAATTCACAAGGATATTTAATCTGCAAAAGATAACAGTTTAATGCATTCGATGCCTTTATTTCGATTGTTCCATACTCTACGTTTACACATAAATATTGCTAAGAAAGGCAAATAACGACAATATTAGAGTGGCGATTTTTTAAGCAATCAAAAAATTATGTTGAATATAGGATGAACCTGAATAGCCATACAAATGAAACTGTTTAAAACCTAAAAATGTTTAAAGATCTCAATATTTGAAACGAGAATGGACCAAAACACATATTTATTCTAGGTTTAATTTTCAAAGTTCCATAAAAAAACTGTCGATTTTCAAAAACATACATAATGCTAAATGGTCTTACACCAATCATATGAACTACTTGCCATGTTGGATTCCTCTGGCAACGAATAAGTTCAGAAAAAGCCACTTCAGAACGCACAAATGTAACTCATGTCAAGTATTCCAAAGAAACATCTAAACCAAGTTACTTTTCTCAAAAAAGATAGGCTTGAAAAAAATCATAAATACTATCACTATTCAAGAAATACCATGAAAAAAAATCAGTCAACGAAAAAAGCATTGTTGCACACAAAGTCTAGTACAACATAAAATGTTTTCTTGAATCAGTAATTGCTCAAATACGTACATATTTTTCAATGTTTTCCATATTACGCAAATTTAGATTATAACATTTTGTTTTGCAATAAATTACGGGTTTGCCAATTAAATGGCAGTTAGAAACATGCTCATCTGTACAAAGTGAAGTAATTTTTAACGCTTGGCAGCATTGAATTTATCGTAAATTCTACGCAAATTATATCTACTATATTAGCTGTTCCAATTTAACTTTAAAGCAAATTAGCAGATTATTAGTTGCAGCTGGACGTTTGGTATTCAACTTCTTATAATCTAAAGTAACCAAAAACCGAATATTAAGTATTACACATTAAATCGCACCTTCGACTAATGGTTCTTACTGAAATACAATTAAATGATTTGCTTCAAGATTCAAGACACTTTTTCAACAAACAATTTAGATTTTCTGTTAAAAGATTCCCGTTTTACTTTAAAGCCTATCTTATTATGCATAAAAAATGGTTGACGCACTTGGGGGAACTCCCGATATGAATTACTTAAGTGGAAACTCCAATAAATGTTGCAAAACTAGTGCACTTTCGGTTATATAATTGATTATTCCCTTATTAATGAATTAACAAATCAGATTAATATCCATAGTTACTTTCTCGGCTCATAATAACTTAATAATCGGATTTTCAAGCATGTAAGCCTACGAATTACAATGTAAAATAAAAACTTTAGATCTAAATCTGTGATAGTAATACACTTAGGAGGTGCAAATTTCTAAGTCACACATTATATGCACCAGCGTATAATTTGTCATACAGATTAAAATTTGTGATGAGTCAATAAAATATTATTCTAAAATGGACCAATGATTCAAGCAATTGGTATCTTCGAAAAATTGGCAACCTTATAGAAACTGTATTGCCAATATTTCGAGTAATGCCAATAAAAATTATAATGCTGTTTATAATGAACGTAATTACAGATAATGATAATATTTTTAAGCTCAAACGTTACAGTTGGGACGCGACTCGTCATACTTTCTCGATAGGTATAAAAAAGTATAAAATTCATGTTTCATTCCAAATAATGCCAACCGAAAATATTGCTACATTTCTCTCAGTCCAAATCTACACTTGTGAAATGTTGCTTTCCAGTTTCGGATATTAAAATTCTTGTATCGTTGTTTTTATATTTAAATTGTCTTATCTGTTTCTACTGGTCCTCATCTGGCAATTGCACACTTTAATAATTATTAAAATTATGGAACAAGCTAAAGTAGGTGAAAATATTTAGATGAGAAACGAACAAAAATAATAGATAATGTAACAGAATTTTTATGTTGACTTTGAAACTTTTTGGATCGTACGTCATAAAATTCAATTGGCTTTAAATGACAATGAAGTCGTAAGAGAATTAAAATGTTATCAAGATCGAAAGAGAGAATTACCAGAATTTGCTACTAGTTAAATTTCGATATCGTTGATTAAGTTTTGTAAAAAAGTATATTTAGACTTATTTGTTGAATAAAAAACATCAATAGTACGGTCGAAAATTTAAAGGTCGTCATCCTGAAAAATATATTTGACACTAATTAATTTATACAAATTGATAGCTTTTCCATATTGCTCTATAAACTTTAACCTATATTCCAAAAACTTCCAACCAACTGGAATCCGTTTTATTAAATTGGAATACCTAAATAATAAATCCCATTTCATGTTACAGGCAAACTATTATTAGGAACAAATGTTTAAGCTTTGAGCTAAAAATAAGCGTGCCATAGTTGAGATTAAGGCTACAATGTTGAGACATAATAAACCAATAAACACATCTGTAAAATTAGCAGTATCGGCAGTAAAAAACTGCAAGTTGGTCTCCATAAGATTATTACAGTTTTTACTGCTTTGAATTGTTGATCATCGGTGCATCTCATCAAGATCCTATTTGAAAATCGCCCTAAATTTAAACCTTTCAATTGAAGCAAGCCTGTAATTTTATAACTGAATTTAAAGATGCAAAATAATTAACTGTTTTTTGAATGCGAGTATAGATCAACGACTTTTTTAACTGAAAACTAAATAATTATTCGATAAAAAAGATAGATGTCACTTTATTATTATTTGCGCAGTTCATGAACAATTAATTTAGTAATTTGGCAAGTCAAATAGAGTATTAAACACCAAGTAGATTAATCAGAAGCAAGTTCACAAACACAAATAATATTTATATTTTTGATAGCCTATTTCTTCCTAAGTTCAGATAAGTTAGACAATAAGCTTCGCATTACAAAAGCCATAAAAAAATCCAAGCCATGTTTTTTTGCAAAACAGAAGTTCAAAAATATCTAAAATTTCTCGCCAAAATAAACAGCCAATTAGCAACATAGGAGCTATTCTGGCAGATACTTCAAAAGTTCGCATTTGAACTATCGTAACAATATTTCAGTACGGATGTTAATGTATCCCAGCTAGTTTTTACATAACAAATTATTGTATTCGTGCAAAAATTTGAGTTGTTGAAAATCATCAAATGTGTCGAGACTATTCTTTAAATGTTATTAAAATTTTTTTAGTTAATGATTTTTGTCTCACTTGAGTAGGACAATACATAGAGATTGCACTATCCACATAGTTGGAAAGCCGAATGCATGTGGGCTAGAGTATCGTTTTCAAATCCAAATTAAGTTTGTAATGATGACAAACATCAAAGATTCTTCTTTGAGCTTAATGCAGAACCTTCGAAAAATGACAAACAGAAAAATGTAAGTGGGTTCGAAAACGAACAGCGTCGGGACGAGCCGGGGCGTCGACAATTTTAGACCATTGGATCGCGTTTCAGGCGTCCATTTTAGGAGCAACTATTTTTACTGAACGAATCGGACACACATACTTAGCCGACTTATTTTTCTATTATGCGAACCGAAGCAGTGACGGTGCATTGGGAAATTGCAATGTTTCTTAAATCGCGCACACTTTTGTCCATATTTAGATCAAAATTTCTTACTCAATCCAGAATATTGGACAATTGGACTGGAAACAAGTATCATTTGGAAGATAATTTGTTACCACTCAGTTGGTAACCAAATGCAATTTAAAATATGTATAATTGTTATTAGAATTCCAAAAAACATAAAGAATTAAGTGACACAGGATGGTTGAGCGGAGATAAGAGTTAGAGGATGGATGCCCGATGTTTTAGTAGAAACGTTTGCTGCTTCAGACTTAGGAATTTTAATTTGCGACGTGTTGGCGAATTTGGCAATTGAGTTAAACGGTAGTACTTAAAAGCGTTCCCAGAAATATAGAAGGACTCAGTAAAAATCAGCTCACGTAAAATTTGCATATGAAAAGTTTTGTATGATTAAAACTATTGGAATAAAACGACATTTCCGAAATGCATCGGGATTTTACACAAATTAATTATGACGCAGAATTCAATTGCTTCCTTTTCTTAACTGTATACACGATCACTCGTTGCAGTTTCTTGCATTAAATTAATTTTTACATTTGTACACAATTTAGCTTAGAAAATCCATTGAAAAAAATGCCAATTGGCAATTAACTTTTTATTTTATTATTTTTTTTTCGAGATCTGCATAATTTTACACATTTTTGGCTTCTGATATTCATATTAGGCGGCCCAATTTTTGACCGAATTTTTCCTCAATGCTAACTTAAAAAAAATAATTTATCTAATAACTGCAAATTATTAATACTGCTAATGCGTGCTTGATCTCACAACTATTAAACGCCTTAGTATTTCTCAACTGAATCTGTGATTATTTTAATTTCCAGTGCAAGGTGGTCAGCTGACTCAGGAACAGATCCAGCAAATTCCGGGTTTCGGACCCAACGCTTCACCTCCAGTGTTCGACAAGGTATTCAGCAATGCCCGTTTCGCACAAGGAGGTGTTGCATCTTTCGAAGGCCGAATCACCGGAAAACCTCAACCCACCGTTTCCTGGACGAGAAAGGGCGCACCACTTCTCAGTTCCCAGAAACATCGACTTTCATATAACGAAACGACTGGAGATGTCACTCTCCAGGTAAAAATCCACAACCCATTTTCACTGATATCTTTAAAATCAATTAATATTGGGAGTGAAACAGAAAATGACTTATTCGATATGGAAACGAAAATATAGCGTATATAAACCAATCTCAATATATTTAATTATTACAAGTGCTGTTCAGAAGAATCCAGAAGGGAGGCAACGTATGAGGTTGCACTCCTTACGCGAAGAAGCGTTTTATTCTCAACTTAAAAATGGGTTTTACGTTACCGGAGGTTGGCTACCATTCTGGCAAAAATTGAATAACTTTCATATTATTTGCAAAAACTAACAGAAAAGAGCAAACTTAATCCCTTCGTTCGTCAGAGACAGAAATCAAATGTTAGAGACCATGAAATGCTCCCGACTCAAATTGTAAACGATGCAAAGGTTAAATCACTCTCGAAAATGACGCTATTACGTTAGTCACCATTCACAATTTATCAAGGCACTATTTAGAAAAACTTTGCAATTTGTTAATTCTAGAGTAATCGCAAGGGTATAAAAAGGCCAGTTGTTCTGCTGACCTAATATCCATAGATTTTCGGCCTATTCGACAAATTCAAGTTCACTTGCAAAAAGTTTAGAAAAAAGAAAATATTTATATCCAAATGAAAAACTTGCGATTTGATAATGGGCCTTTTCTGCCATTTTTGGAGGAGAGGCTGCAATAAAGAAGTTTTAGCAGATTATATCTACAGAATTGTATAATGAGTGGCATTGAATTGAATATTTTTCGAATGTGTCAGTCCTGGATATAGTTATTTTAATTTCCAGCTGGAAAGTAGTTCCATTCACAAAACCATAGAAATATTACTTGAGAATATAAAAATTGATGCCTCTTGTTCGATAAAATTTTAATTTTATCTACACCTTCGATTTCAATCAAAAACATTTAGAAATTAATACCTTTGTAAAGGCAATAATTAAATTTATAAGCACATAAAAAACGTGTATTAAGGCGCCGTTAAACTGTTAGGTTTCTGAATTAATTCGAATCAAGCTTATAGACTATTAAAATCTACATTTAAGAAAACACCTTGTTTCATCGCCTAAATGTATACAAAATTTTGATGACAAACAAGACTATTTTATTATTTCTTGGTAGAAAACGATAATTCTGTGTGTTTCGAAATCATTAGACCGCATCATGGCGTAGTTAAATTTACACTTCAAATTGCGTCCAAAGCAGAAATGTATTTAAAAGTTAATGCCAAACAAGACGATGAACTAAACGTAGATGATTGACTTAGAACTGTGAACGCCGAAAATTTCTTGCAGTTTTACTGTTTAGCAACTCAATGGATCAATTTTCACTCGGTTAGAGTATAAGCTAGAATGAATTTGAATTCATTTTCAGCATTGAAATCAATAATTCTGAGTTAACTTGCAAATTAAAATAATTTTGTAAAAATATTTCTCTAAAATTGCCTGTCAATGAGCTACAGACGCTGTATATTTATCAAGAGTATATTTATGCTAATCATCAGTTCTATTCTTGGTGTTTCCTAATAATGGCTAAAGTTTATCGATTCCCAAGCACAAACAGTTTTATTAGCAAACTTTCACTATTTGTGTTTTGCATTCAATGTTTTTCCCTCAAATTGATCTACAATCGTAGTCATCTCTTAGATAAATCAAATTGGTCCTGGAGACGAAGGCGAATACGTATGCACCGCCACCAACCAATATGGAGAGGCAGTGTGCTCCGTATACATTTCCCCAGAGGGAATGCAGATGCCTCAACGGTTTTCTCAAAACCAATTTGAACAAACGACTTCCTATTCAAACGGCACTGTAATTACCGAAGACTTCAAAATCGATACATTCGAATACAGGTAAGATGACTTATGATCATTGCTAAAAACGGCAAAACTGATGAGAAACTCTGCCAACTTTTTGCCACTAAACATGTTATCATGAAATGTCCGTTAACTTGCAGATTACTTAGAGAAGTATCCTTCCGTGAAACAATCACGAAGCGTTCCACTTACGAGAAAGATTCCGAAATATCAACCACCGTGGAAAGATCTCTCGGCCCAGCGGCCCCACCACAGATATCTCAAAAACCACGAAACTCCAAGTTACTTGAAGGCTCTGATGCGGTGTTCACATCGAAAATATCCGCCAACCCCAGACCAAGAATCACTTGGTTCAAGAATGGGCAGAGAATCGTGGAAAGCCAAAAGTATGAGAGTATCTTGCAGAACAACCAAGCTTCGTTGAGAGTGAAGCAAGTGGGACAGGAGGACTCCGGCCACTATACCATGCTGGCCGAGAATCCACAAGGATGCGTCGTATCATCAGCATATCTAGCTATTGAACCCGTTTCCACTCAAGAAGGTCTCATCCATGAATCGACCTTTAAATCTCAGCAAACCGAAGTGGAAACCACCGACACTGCCAAAACTCTTGCACCCAACTTTGTTAGGGTCTGCGGTGATCGGGATGTAACTGAAGGAAAGATGACCAGATTTGACTGCAGAGTCACCGGTCGTCCTTATCCAGAAGTAGCATGGTTTATTAACGGAAAGCAAGTGGTAGATGACCACAACCATAAAATCCTGGTCAACGAATCTGGTAACCATGCGCTGATGATCACTACCGTAAGCAGGAACGACTCAGGAGTAGTTACCTGTGTTGCCAAAAATAAAACCGGGGAAACTTCGTTCCAGTGCAATTTGAATGTTATAGAAAAAGAGCAAGTAGTCGCGCCCAAATTTGTCGAAAGGTATGCAATCACAGCGACGAAGCAAATTACTTCAGTTCTCATAACCAACTCACTTTTTAAGATTCACCACCGTTAATGTTCGCGAAGGCGAGCCGGTCCTTCTAAATGCAAGAGCCGTTGGAACACCAACACCTAGAATCTCATGGCAGAAAGATGGAGTGCCACTTTACGATAGTCCAGATGTGCGTGTTGCCATCGATGGAGGCGCTACCACTTTAGATATACCCAGGTAAAATTTCGTATAAAGCGCAAATAACCAGAAATTTATTGGTGCATTTGGGGCGTTTAGAGCAAAGGCACCCGACGCTGGTTGGTACCAATGCACTGCTCAAAATGTAGCTGGATCCACTGCCACGAGAGCTCGTCTCTTCGTCCAAACTCCACAAGGACCGACGCCTGAACCAAGACGCCTGCATCTACCAAGACCGACGAAAGTCATCGAACCTGAGTGAGTAAACTAGATAAATACAGGGTGATTAATTAAGAATGGGAAATTAGGAACCTGGATATACTGAACTGGTGGCCATTGTTGGAAAAGTTGATATATTCGGAAATACACTGTTCTTGTTTCATCTCGATATTTCGGCCCATTTTCGAAACAGCTAGATTGAACGAACGCTAGGTTTTTAAAAACGAAAAATGTAGCAACTCCTATTTTAATAATTGTTCAAAGTAAGTACTATTGACGCTGCGACACTTTCCACAACGCTTTGTGAGAGGCCTTCAACTTTGGAGCAACCTATTGGGATTGGCTCTGATTTTGTTCGCAGTGACTTCTAATCTTTACCACAGTTCTTCACGTGAACTAATAGGATCATTTTGAAGTATATCTTTTATTTGAAACCAAATTTAAAAATCCCGAGGATTGATGTCCGGCCTTCTGGATGGCCTAGCAATAACGCTCCCATGGACAACCAACGATTTCGCAAAGTTGCATCTAATAAAACACGCACCTACCGAAAAAGCTCCATCTTAAAAATTAATAACAATCTTTTATTCAGATCTAGAAGTGAAGCTGTGGCCCAATTCAGGATGAGTTCTTGTAAAAAAAATATAATAGAAAATACTTTAAAGAAACTGTATTATATGTTCTCCTTGTGGAGGAACGACGTCGATATTGAAGCAATATGCACACATGGACCTTGTTATGCATTACCAGAAACTCAGTTAATTGATTGGTTACAGACCCGAACCTGGCCCGGAGATAATTTACCTTCGTCATGTGGAGAGAGCTCGCCCACATGCACCTCCTGGAGATGAGGATCGCATTTATCCCCCTCCACGCTTCATTATTCCACTGCAAGACTCCATTCAATTTGAAGGTGGAAAAGTGCACTTCGAGGCTAGGATAGAACCAGTCGGTGATCCAACTATGATCGTCGAATGGTTCTTAAATGGAAGACTTATGGCAGCTAGTAAGTGGACCCCGAACCTTACTGAACTTATTTATACATGGAATTTCTACAGGTTCTAGGGCTACCTCAATTTTCCGCTTTGGCTTCATTGCCCTTGATCTCATCTCTTTGATCGAAGAGGACGCTGGCGAATATGTATGCCGCGTCACTAGTTCTACAGGACAAGCAGAGTCGCGAGCTATTCTGCAAATCAGACGTAGAGAATCGATTGAAAAAAGTAGCCAACATCCGGATAGTTTGCAACATATTCAGCAACTGGAGGATTATTCCAGGTAGCTAGCGCGCATTTTTATATACCACTCAGTGCTTATAATGAAAACGGTTCCAGATATCAACGACAAGAAAGCTTGGAAGAAACTACGAACCAAAAACCTCACTTTATCCGCCCACTTCAAGATCTAGGGGAGCTTCAGGAAGGTAGAAATGCCCACTTTGAGGCCCAATTGACCCCCGTCAGCGACCCCACAATGAAAGTGAGTTCACTCACCAAGCGACCATCAACCATACGAATAATCGGATTCTTCTGTAATTCCAGGTGGAGTGGTACAAAGATGGTCGACCAATTACCGCCAGTTCCAGGATCACCACCATCTTCAACTTCGGTTACGTGTCTCTCAATATTATGCACCTACGTGCCGAAGATGCAGGATCCTACACTGTGCGTGCTGTTAACCACTTAGGAGAAGCTATTAGCACCGCAACGGTTCAAGTATTCAGTAAATCGACTGTTACTGGAGACCTTGGAATACCTGAACAGCAACGCTACATCGAAAAGGTTTGACTCAGACTTCGCAACTAACTGAACTGCAGAAAGCTGATTAAATTTTTCGTTTAGGTCCAAGAACTTGAAGCCTGGAGACAACAGGATCAACAAAAATATGTCGTTGAAACGCCCGAAAGCTTGGCACCTCCAGAATTCAAAACTCCCATTAAAGACCAACTGGGAATTCGCGAGGGTGGCTATGCACACTTTGAAGCCCGCTTGGAACCAGTTGGTGATGCAACAATGAGAGTGGAATGGCTAAAAGACGGTAGTCCAGTCGAAGCCAGTTCGAGAACCACCAGTTTCTTCAACTTTGGCTATGTTGCCCTTACAATTAAAGACGTAACTATCCACGATGTTGGACATTACACTTGTCGCGCTTATAACGCTCTTGGACAAGCTACTACAACCGCTCAATTGAGCGTCGTGAGCAAGAAAGACATTATCTTCGATTCTCAACATCCTGGCGGTCTGGAGAAGATCCAACACTTAGAGGATTCCAGTCGCTATTCAAGAAAAGAACAAGAAGAAGTACAAGTTACACAAAAACCGCGGTTTTTGGGACCACTTAAAGGAACTAATAAAATCGTTGAAGGACAACGCGCTCATTTCGAAGCTCGCGTTGAGCCTCAAAGTGACATGACTTTGAGGATTGAATGGTATTTTAATGGAAAACCCATTCAACCTGCAAACCGAATCCAAACATACCACGATTTTGGGTATGTCGCCCTTGATATCCTCAGTGTCAGAGAGGAAGATGCTGGCACTTATACTGTTGTTGCTAGAAATGCTTTAGGTGAAGCTCAAGTCTCTGCTAGTATGGTGGTTGAAAGTAAGTAAACTATTTTTAAAATACAGCCTTGAATCTAGAAAATTGCTCTCTTTCAGCTCGTGCTAGCATCGACACTAGAAGCATGCACAAAGGAGCCTATGACAAAACTCAACATCTAGAACAGTCGAAATTCGTTGAGCCCCAGTATCAGATTGAAGAAATCTCAAAATCGAAGCCCATTTTTGTCGTGCCGCTTTCAGATCCTCAACCCTGCCAAGAAGGCCGCAATATTCACCTTGAGTGCAGGTTGGAACCAATGGGAGATCCCACCATGAGAGTGGAATGGTTCTGCAATGGTCGGCCTGTTATAGTCGGTTCCAGATTGAGAACTTATAATGACTTTGGCTTTGTCGCATTGGACATTCTCCAAACCACAGCTCAGGATTCAGGTGAATACACAGTTCGCGCTGTGAACCACTTGGGATCAGCACACACTTCAGCATGTGTAAGAGTAATAGCCAGCTCAGACATCATTACTGACACTCAACATGAGCAATCGTTGGAACAAATCCAGATGCTAGAAGATGCATCACGCTACCGAAAACACGTTCAAGAGGATGTAACAGTGCTTCAGGCCCCCCAATTTACTAGACCTTTGCACAACATTGAAACAGTGGAAGGAACAAACATTCACATGGAATGCCGTCTGCAACCCGTGGGCGATTCATCCATGAGAGTCGAATGGTTCTGTAACGGGTTCCCAGTGAAAACTGGCCACCGTTTCAGACCTGCCTATGATTTTGACTATGTAGCCCTGGACTTACTCAGCGTCTACCCGGTTGACTCTGGCATATACACGTGCCAGGCCAGGAACCAACTAGGCGAAGCCGTGACTTCCTGCAGTGTTAAAGTAATTGCCAAAAAAGACTTGCTTTTCGATAGTCAACATCCAGCCGGATTGGAAAAGATCCAACACCTGGAGGATTCATCGCGTTACAAGCGTACTGAATTCGTCGATGAACAAGTGACAGTCAAACCCAGATTTGTGACAAAACCAAAAAGTCTTGAAAACATGAATGAAGGCCAGCATGCCCACTTTGAATGCAAAATCGAGCCTGTAACCGACACGAACCTCAAAGTTGAGTGGTTCAAAAACGGCAGACCTGTGACCGTTGGACATCGATTCCGTCCAATTCACGACTTCGGCTATGTGGCTTTAGACATTATCGACCTGATCGCTGAAGATTCTGGAACCTACACCTGCCGAGCCACTAATTTGATTGGCTCAGATGAAACAAACTGCTCTCTGAGATGTAGACAATCCGGCCAAATTATTACGAGCACTGTGAATGAAACAGGCTTGCAGCAAATTCAACATCTCGAGGACAGATCTCGATACCAAAGACGGGAAGATGTGGAGGAAATCACCACTCAAGCTCCAATGTTCACAACATCTTTGAAGAACATTGACATCAAAGAAGGCCAAAGAGCCCACTTCGAATGTCGCTTGATTCCTGTATCTGATGCAACAATGAAGGTTGAGTGGTTCCACAATGGACAACCACTTAAATCTGGCTCCAGATTCACCGAAACGAACAGCTTCGGATTTGTTGCACTCGACATTCTTTACACTTATCCAGAAGATGCTGGAACGTACACCTGCAGAGCTACCAACGCTTTGGGCGAAGCTGTTACATCAGCAATTTGTAATGTGCAATCGAAGAAATCGCTTTATCTGGAATCAGTACATGAAGGCGCTTTACAACGCCTCACTGAGCTTGAAGATTCTTCCCGTTACCAACGCAAAGAGGTTCATGAGGAAACCATTAGCCAAGCGCCAGTATTCACTGTGCCACTCAAAGATCTGCGAACAGCCGAAAATCAAGCGGCCCACTTTGAGGCAAGGCTAATTCCAGTTGGAGATTCCAGACTAAAAGTTGAATGGTTGAGGAATGGTGTGGCAATTCAAGCGTGTAAGTGTACGCAAATATTTATGGCGAATTGAAGATTAATTTAATTGCATCACGTTTCAGCCAACCGTATAACAACCATGCACGACTTCGGCTACGTAGCCCTCAATATGAAATATGTAAATCCAGAAGATTCTGGAACTTATACCTGCCGTGCCGTTAATGATCTGGGAGAAGCTATTACATCAGCAGTACTTGATGTGAAATGTACGCAAAAGCTTGAAGCAATTGTGGATATAAAACTTCATAAATTCCTTGATTTTCAGCCAAAGCTTCTCTGCAGTTGGAATCCCAGCATGAAGGTGCCCTACAAAAACTTCGCCAGCTTGAGGATTCAAGCCGCTATCAACGCCGCGAAGAACAAGAAGTTCAAGTTACCCAAGCCCCATTCTTCTCTACCCAACTTAACGGCCCTACTGAAATCATTGAGGGTCAAAGCGCACACTACGAGTGCCGCATTGAACCCTATCCAGACTCCAATCTTAAAGTTGAGTGGTTCCACAATGGTAAACCCTTAGCTACTGGACACAGGTTCAGAAACGCCTATGACTTTGGCTTTGCAAGTCTTGACATTCTCACCGCCTACGCCGAAGACTCTGGTACATACACATGCAAAGCTACCAATTTAATTGGACAAGCTCAGTCATCTGTACAAACTTCAGTCAGATGTAAGTAATATTTGAAGAATTCCAGTTCTGGGATACACAAAATACTTCTTTAGTCATACATATTCATTATTAGTCCATTATTTGTATTTTATTTCGTGGTTTTCAATGCGTATATACAATTTGAGCATGTATTTGACTAGGCTTTTGTATCTTGAATCATTTTCATCTGCAGTGAGAGTCAAAATAAGTAAGTTTGTTGCAATTTTGCGTTTGGTCACTTCATATTTTCTTATTAATTTATTTACGTTCATTACTAAATATTCTAATTCCGAAGAAATCCGCACACGAGTCGGATATTTTCGGAATTTACAACCAACCCATTTATTTTCCAAATATCTTCCAAACAAAGTAATGGAGTGCTTGTGGTATTTTCTACATTCAATTTGTCAATTCAACCAAAAATATATCTAAGTGGTTCCATTCGGATATCAACATCATTTCTATTCCATTATTTGTATTATATTTCGTGGTTGTCATGGCGTATATACAATTTGAGCATATATTTGACTAGGTTTTTGTATCTTCAATCATTTTTATCTGCAGTGAGAGTCAAAATAATAACTTTGTTGCAATTTTGCGTTTGGTAACTTTATATTTTCTTATTAATTTATTTACGTTTATTACTAAATATTCTGAATCCGAAGAAATCCGCACCCGAGTCGGAAATTTTCGGAATTTACAACCAACCGATTTATTTTCCAAATATCTTCCAAACAAAGTAATTGAGTGCCTGTGGTATTTTTTACATTCAATTTGTCAATTCAACCAAAAATATATCTGAGTGGTTCCATTCGGATATCAACATCATTTCTATTCACTGATGTAAAATTTTAACCCATTTGATTCCCTTATAGCCAAAGCCTCAATCATTCGCGACACCCAGCATGAAGGTGCTTTAGAAAAGATCCACTACCTAGAAGATGAATCAAAGTACAGAAAAGTAACTCGCGATGAGGCTGTCATTCTTGAAAAACCACAATTTGGAAGAGGCCTGAAAACAATCGAAAACCTACCAGAAGGTCAAAGTGCCCATTTGGAAGCAACCCTCACGCCGGTAAATGATCCTACAATGAGAGTTGAATGGTTCTGCAACGGAAGACCGATCCAGACCGGCCATCGGTTCAAAACGACTTACGACTTTGGATTTGTTGCTTTGGATATTTTGTATGCTTACGCTGAAGACTCCGGAACCTACATGTGCAGAGCAAGAAATGCTGTCGGTGAAGCAGTGACAACTGCTGCAGTTTCAGTAGTAAAGAGCAAAAACCTCTACTTGGAAACTATGGATGAGCAGAGGCTGAAGAAGCTCAAAGAACTTGAGACATACGAAAGACCCAAGAGGGAAGAAGTAGAGCCATTGCCACAAAAACCGGTATTCTTGACCCCACTCATTAGCTTGGATAACTTGCAAGAAGGTCAACACGCTCACTTGGAGACACGCGTCGAGCCAATCAATGACGCCAACCTTAAGATCGAATGGTTCGTCAATGGAGTTAAACTGAAAACTGGACACAGGTTCAGAACTACCCATGACTTTGGCTATGTTGCTCTAGACATTTTATATGCCTATGCTGAAGACAGCGGCACTTACATGTGCAAAGCCACTAATCTAGTTGGTGAAGCTGTTAATACTTGCACCATTAAAGTAGGAGGTGGACGAGGCATCTTGCTTGATACTCAGCACCCCGAAGGTCTGCAAAAGATCAGAGAATTGGAGGCCCAAGGCCATCCTACCAGACTGGAAGTGGAAGAACCCGTTCCAACTGCTCCTAGATTCATTACTGAACTTCGTGGTACAACTGAAATTTATGAAGGCCAAACCGCTCACTTTGAGGCCCAAGTTGAGCCTATTCATGACTCCAGCTTGAGGATTGAATTCTACCACAATGGCAAGCCCTTGCCCCATGGAAACAGATTCCACATTACCTTCGATTTTGGATACATCGCTCTGGACATTACTCATGCTGTACCAGAAGACGCCGGCGAATACTCCGTTAAGGCCATAAATAATCTAGGCCAATGCGTATCTTCAATCAACCTTCGCGTCATTTCCAGAGACAACATAATAACTGAATCTCAACGACCGGAAGGTCTGGACAAGATCAGACAGCTGGAGGCTCACGAGCCATACCGTCGTCCAGAAGTGGAGGACCAGGTTACAAGACAAAGACCAGTTTTCACTCAACCGCTACAGAACATTGATTTCATCCGCGAAGGTCAAAAGGCCCACTTTGAGGGCCGGCTGATCCCAGTCGGAGACCCAACTTTGAAGGTGGAATGGTTCAGAAATGAAAAACCTTTGGAGGACAGCTCCAGAATTAGCAAGCTGCATGACTTTGGCTATGTGTCTTTGGATATACAACATGTGAGGGCGGAGGATGAAGGCATTTACCTCTGCAGAGCTTCGAATCCTCTTGGGGAAGCCGTTACAACTGCATCTATGAAAATTAGAAGTAAGTTTTAATATCAATTAACTTTAATATCAGCAGTGTTTCATCTCGTTTTCCATTCCACTATGCCACCTAAAGTAAACAATTACCAAGAAACCATTGGTCTAAATTCAGAGTCTCCGAAAAATTTGGATTTCATATTCATTTGTTGGACATCAAATTCCTATTAAAGGCAAAACTGTATTTAGTAATTGAATATTTCTTTACAGCCGAAGCCAATATCCAATTAGATACCCAACATCCAGAAGCTCAACGCAAAATTGCTCAATTAGAGCAACCACTAGCTCCTAGACCAGAAGCTCCCGAAAGAATATTCGAAAAGCCTATTTTCACCCAATTGCTTACTGGTCCTACAGAACTTTGGGAAGGCCAACATGCCCACTTCGAAGCTAGAGTTGTTCCTGTTGGAGACGCTAGTTTGAGGTTCGAATGGTACGTCAATGGGGTAGAACTTAAACTTGGATCAAGATTCAAAGTAACCCATGACTTTGGATTTGTGACTTTAGACATCTTGTCCACTGTGCCTAATGACTCTGGCGTTTACACTTGCAAAGCTATTAACAAATCTGGCGAAGCAGTGTCATCTATTTCAATGAAGGTAAAATCGCGCTCCAATATCATTGGAGAGCCACTGCATCCAGAAGCATGGGAACAAATCCGCCTGAAGGAAGCTGAAATGAACAAAGTGCCAGAGATGTTCGTTGATACCACTCCTCAGCAACCTCCAGTGTTTACCACTCACTTAAAGAGCTATGACAAACTGGTAGAAGGACAACATGTCTACCTGGAAGCCCAAGTTGAGCCCAGAACAGATCCAAACCTCAGAATTGAATGGTTCAAGAATGGAGTCTCACTTTCCACTGGTACGAGGTTGCGCAGCACATTTGATTTTGGCCTGGTAACACTCTCAATCAATGGATTGCGAGGAGATGATTCAGCAATTTACACATGCAAAGCAACCAACAAGCTTGGCGAAGCCATATCAACTTGCTCGTTGAAAATTGAAGATAAAGATTGGCTTTTGGGACATAGCTTGCATCCAGATGCCATCCCGAAAATTGAAGAACTGGAGCGGCCACAAGCACCTCGCCCAGGACTTCCCGAGCCCACTTACGAACTGCCTATGTTTATATCCCATCTTAACAACGTAGAATGTTTCGAAGGCGATAGCGTGCACTTTGAATGCAATGTTGAGCCATCCAAAGACCCAACTATGAAAATTGAATGGTTTGTCAACAACAAACCTCTTCCAACTGGAGCGAAATATAAATCTACGTACGATTTTGGATTTATTGCTTTAGATATTACCCACTCGTATGAAGAAGATTCTGGTGTATACACTTGTAAGGCCAGCAACAGCAAGGGTTCTGCAACCACCTCTGGAACACTTCGCTGCACTGGAAAGAAGAGTATTTATTACGATACGCAACATCCACAGGGACAGGCAGGTTTGGAGGCAATCGACGAAGTCGATCAAGCATTCGCAGCTAAAGCTAAACATCCAGGCTTTGCAGCTGACAAAGAGTTTCCCAAACCGGTATGGACCGTGCCTCTCAATCCCGAATTTACAGTACTCGAAGGAAAACCGTTACATCTGGAAGGATCAGTTGAGCCGAAGGAAGATCCAAATCTGAAGATCGAATGGTTCTTCAATGGCAAATCGCTAGATCACGCCTCAAGATTCAAACTCACCAGCGACTTTGGATTCGTCACTCTAGACCTGACTGATGTGTATGAAAGAGATCAAGGTGTTTACACTGCCAAGGCTTCGAACAAAGCTGGTGAAGCCTTTACGTCAACTACAATTTATTGCACAACGAAAGCCAATCTTATTGAGCGCACCCAACATCCTAAAGGACAAGAAGGTTTGGAGAAGATCCAAAATCTTGAGGACTCGCTGAACAGGCCCGAAATGCCGTTCCTTGAAGGCGAAGAAGGCCATGCCCCAGTATTCACTTCTGAGTTTACCAACCTGACCAACCTAGGAGAAGGAGAAATTGCTCACTTTGAAGCAGGCTTAACACCAATTGGTGACCAGACTATGGTAGTCGAATGGTTCTACAATGAGAAAACCATTGAAGCCTCACATAGGTTCAGAACTGTACATGCTTTCGGAATGGTTGTTCTGGAAGTTTTGGGAGTTAAGACCGAAGATAGCGGTACTTTTACCTGCAGAGCTACGAACAAATGGGGTATGGCTGAACAAAGCGTGACACTTGAATGCGTTGAAAGGGAAGCTGGCCAGAAACCCAAATTTACTACCCATATTCAGGATATTGTCGGACTTAAAGATGGCCAATCTGCACACTTTGAGTGCACTCTGATCCCAATTAACGATCCTCAACTTAAGGTTGAATGGTACCATAATGGACAACCCATATTGCATTCATCGCGTATCAAGACTGTGTCCGACTTTGGGTTCGTGGTTATGGACATTTCGTACATACAAGATCAAGATTCTGGAGAATACGTGTGCAGAGCTTACAATAAATACGGCGAAGACTTTACGCGGGCAACAATTTCCGCTCATGGCAAAGGAGGAGTATTTTCGGATAGTTTGCAACCGGACTCTCTGGCTAAAATCAGAGAGCTGGAAAGCTTCCAGGGACAACAAGCCCAAGCACCAACATCGCCAGTCACTGAACCACCTAAATTCATTACCCAAATTCAAGATATCACCAAGCTTGCTGAAGGACAAAGTGCCCACTTCGAAGCACGCCTCACACCAGTTACTGATCCAGACTTAGTTGTTGAGTGGTATTACAACGGCAAGAAACTACCCCATGGGCACAGATACCGAACCTTCCATGATTTCGGAATCGTCATTCTCGACATTCTCTACTGCTATGAAGAGAACTCTGGAGTCTATGAATGCCGCGCTTACAACAAATATGGTCAAGACGTAACTAAAGCAACGCTGAAATGCACATCCAAGACGAACCTGATCCTGGACTCGCAACTACCGCGGGTAAGTTGAGGAAGACATTGAAAATGTAATGTGCTCTAAGTTTTTCCCTTGTTGTTTCAGGGCATGGAAGGTGGATTGGAAAAGATCCAAACGTTGGAGGATTCTCTAATCCGTACACGAGATGAAAAAGAAGAAGTTACCAAAGGACGAGCTCCAGTATTCACTGTCCCGTTATCAAACGTTGACAGTTTACGCGAAGGTGAAAATGTCCACTTTGAAGCCAGACTCATCCCAACTGACGACCCTAAGCTCAAAGTAGAATGGTTCTGGAACGGCAAACCTCTTAGGACTGGATCCAGATTCCGCACCTTCTGCGACTTTGGCTTTGTCATCCTGGAAATTTCCCCAGTATATCCAGAAGACTCTGGCGAATACTCTTGCAGAGCCACAAATGAATATGGCGAAGCTGTTACAACTGCGTCAATGAAAGTATCTGGAAAACGCAGCATTATTTTGGAGTCGCAACTGCCAAAGGGAATGGAAGGCACTATTGATAAAATAGCCGAACTTGAAGGTTTGGGTTTGGCACCCTCCCAAGCAACACCTGAAGATGACACTGGAAAACCACCAGAGTTTATTACCACACCATCTGATTTGATCTTGGGTGAGAACTCGTTGGCTCACTTTGAATGCAGGTTGACTCCAATCAACGATCCAAGCATGACAGTCGAATGGTTCCATAACGGCAAAGCATTATGGGCCGGTTCCAGAATTAAGACTATTAACGACTTCGGTTTTGTTATTTTGGAAGTAGCTGGAATATATCAGCGGGACTCTGGACTGTACACATGCAAGGCCACCAACAAGCACGGAGAAGCAACTGTAAGCTGCACTTTGCAAGTGAAGGGTAGACAAGGAATTATTCTTGAGCCTCAGCTGCCTTCCAACTTCCGTTCAGGCACCCAAAGTATCCAAAAATTGGAAGAAGAACTGTACAAAAAGGAAGAAATTTTGGCGGAAGAAGAACAGCCTAACCCACCAAGATTCATCGTGGAGATCAAGGATAACATTGATGTCCCTGAAGGCAGTCCTGTACATTTCGACTGCAGAGTAGAGCCAAAGAATGACTCTTCAATGAGAATTGAATGGTTCTTCAATGGCAAGCCTTTTGCCACTGGCTCACGTGTACACCAAATAAATGACTTCGGTTTTATTTCTCTGGACATCGATTACACCTATACAAGAGATGCTGGAGAATATATTTGCAAAGCCACAAACAAATGGGGCTATGCCATTACTAAGGCCAGAGTTACTTCAAAATCGAAGAGAACAATTGATTTTGAAAGCCAGCTGCCAGCAGGCATGACTGCAGATAAATTGAAAGAACTCGAAAAAGGTCCAGTTTCCGTTGCACCCCAAGCAGATAAAGTGTACGGCCCACCAAAATTCATCACTCATATTCAATCTGTTACTGTTGAAGAATCCGAATCAGTACGCTTCGAGTGCCGGGTGGAGCCTAAAGACGATCCCAAGTTGAGAGTTGAGTGGTACAGAAATGGAAAGCTTTTACCTGCTGGACATCGCTATCGAACAGTATACGATTTAGGTTTTGTTTCTCTCGATATTCTCGATGTCTATTCAGAGGATTCTGGCGAATATGTATGCCGAGCGGTTAACGATCACGGAGAAGACTTTACCAAAGCACATATCACATGCAAGAAACTACCGAACATTATTCTGCAGAACCAAGTTCCAAAGGGCATGAAGAAATCAGAGGCCTTAATGCAGATGGAGGCTGCAATCAAGAAATACACCTCCGAAGTATATCTGACTGAAGATGACCTATTCGACGTTGAAAAGAAACAGCCTCCGCGTTTTGTTACTCAAATCTTAGAACAAACTGATCTGGTAGAGCGGCAGACCACCAAATTTGAATGTCAATTGGCACCTGTTGGCGATCCCAACATGAAAGTGGAATGGTTCCTCAACGGGAAACCTTTACCCCATAGTAGGTTACTCCGCTATTTTTTTGTAGATTATGCTAAATGAGACCTTCCATTTTAGAAAATAGGTTCACTCCTATCTACGACTTTGGGTATGTGGCTATGAACTTCGGCTGGGTATACCCGGAAGATAGCGGCGAGTACCTATGTAGGGCTACCAATTTGTACGGCATGGATGAAACGAGGGCGGTAATTCAAGTAGCTGGAAAGCCAGGAATTATCTACGAATCGCAGCTTCCCAAAGGAATGAAGAGTATTGAAAAGATCAGAGAAATGGAAGCTTCTTGGCTGGTGTAAGTGCATTATATTAAATTATATGAAGTATGTTAAAAGGCACTAACTGCAGACATTCACGAATTATTTTTTAGTACTCCTGAAATCGCTGAAGAAGAAGCGAAACCGAGATCGGCTCCAGTATTTATCAGCAAACCTGAGCCAGTTATAGTGGAGGAAGGCGAATGGGCGAGATTCTGCTGTAGAGTTACTGGACATCCAAAACCAAGGGTATGTGAAATTTCAAATTATAATCGTTAAGCTCGCTTAATCGGAAAAAGCTCACACCTGTTCAATTTATATTTGCAAATAAAAWAWWTTTTATATCAAATTTATTTATGTAAGGTGATCTAAAAACAACCTACGACCAWCASCYAATTTTTCTCAAATGGTAGCATCTGCCTTTTATTTCAAATSAATTCTAAGTACTCGTATGATTCAGGTAACATATGCTCATAAATTAACTTCAATGGTTATCGAGAAATTTAGGATGGAAGCTATCCATAATTAATAGCGACGATTTCTTCAAAATGTCTGCTTCCCTGAAATCGACCCATTTATTTCAAGAAACCGAACAACAATAAACTTAAATTTTATAACACACATCTGTGGAGGTATGGCAGGCACTTCTTTTCGGATCTTGTCTTTCAACTCCTGCAGATTGTTTCTATCTGAGTTAGGTTTGGTGATCTAAGAGGACATTCATAGGTCTCTCTTTCCTATCAACCGAATCGGAAAATTGTCATTCAAAAATTCACACAATTGCAGCACAGCGTCGAGAAGCACCATTTTGCTGGAAAATCAGTTCTTGGTCAGGAGTGTTTGGCGCTAGTAGATTTGGAAACATAAAATTCAAATGCTAGAATTAATTCAAGTTGGAGAAATTCTAGATATGATATTCCTATCTTTCCTGGGTTTCAGTCAAAGTGTGAAGTGAAAATTTTTGAAACATCGTTTATTTCATTACGTTTCGGCGAGACAACAGCGCCATCATCAGATTTAAAATTTTACACAAACTCATGATTGGTAAAAATTAACGTCCYTTTAGGTCTTTGCCTTCTTGAAAAGCTTGAGTTTGTCTGAATTATTGTCTACATTTTCATAAAATTCTAGAATTTTCTTGAATTTTTTTGAATTTTCTTGAAATTCTAGATATACTTGTCCAGTTCGTCCCTGTCCAAAGAAAAAAATTTCTATTACTACCCCGCGCACTATTCCACATTACACATTTATTTTGTGGGGGTACTGGCTGCGATCCTCCATCATTCAGTGCGGACTTTATGTTGCCCAATATCGATAATTCTATCAATTCACATGTCTAATCATAAGTCTAATGTTAGACTAATTCACAAGTCTAACAGTCTGTGCTTTCGACCTATTCGGCAAACCACAGACTTGAATATGCGTAAATTGGCCCCAATCTGCAAATGAGGGATACACGGATTTTTTTCCAATGAAAGTAAAACGACAAGTTTTTCACTTTCATCTCGATCAAAACGTCCAGACGCAAATCTATTTATTACAAAATTTTCTGAATTTAGCTTCTATCCTATTTGCCGACGTGTTCTGTTACGAAATTCAACAAAGCAGATATTTTCGATTTCTTCTCGTTTCGCCCACTCCATCATCATTTTCGAAAATATGTTTTTCTTCTTGTAAATTCCCCGAGTCCTGTTGAGCTTAAGCATAGGAATCACTTTTAAACTTTATTGGAGAATTGAAAAAAGAAAAAAGAAGCAGATTCTTCCATTTGAAGATTGAAGTTGATGCTCGTAATTTATTTTTGGATCACATCACATTTAAAACTATAAAATTTGAAGATCGAGCTGTTTTATAATAAACTGTCCGCTGAATCTAAAATTCATTGACTGATTACTTCTACGACTTGCTGGTTGTAGTACAAACTACTTCCGACTTTATAACTACAAGATCCTCTTAGCGATTTTTAACATAAATCAAGATCGAACTTTAACATAAATCTATAATATTTTAATTTTTTTTTCAGGTAATGTGGCTTATCAACGGACACACTGTAGTAAACGGATCCCGTTACAAATTAACATATGATGGTATGTACCATATGGACATCCCAAAAACCCGGCAGTACGACACTGGAAAGATCGAAGTTATTGCCCGAAGTTCTGTGGGCGAAGCCATTGCGGAAACAGAACTGAAAATCATACCAAGACAAGACGATTACAGAGGCGTGCTTAAGAACTCGCCTAGGCGTAAGTTTACCAAACAAGACTTTAGCACAAACATATTTTGGGTAATGATTTACACAGAAGATCGTTCAGATATGCGTTGATGTAAATGTTTGTATAAATCATTACTTGCATTTTTTACATGACTGAAAATACTAAACATTCTTTACACGATGCACTATTTGACCATTAATTTGCAAGCCAAGCACATGTTGTATACCTAAAAATCGCTCTAATACTCGTCAACTCCCACATGTTCCTCAAATTTGCCTCAAATTGAGAACTCGTTTCATTTGAACATTTAGACAACCTCCACATACCGATCACTAGATATCAGAAACCCTCTTCTAGAAACTTGATTCCCAAATGTTTTCATTTTTCTTCTTCCTCCCGTCCTCAATCCTATCTTTCTATCTGCTTCGAGGCATCATCTGCGGATGTTTTTATGCTTTCTGCACAAAAGGAAGTTTGAATCAGGTATGCTATTTTATGTCGTAAATGTTCGTGTAGTTTCGCATGCTTGTCAGCTTTACTTGCAGTGAAACCTATAAGAAACTTTCTGAAAAGCGGACAAAATGTCTCTCATTAAATTTTCTAGAAGAGCTATTTTGCATTGTACCTACTCAGCTTGCTATTTGTGTGTCATGTTACATGTTAATCGCACAACACCACGAGTAATTTAATAACACTTTACTATTTACCTGTAGCTTGGTATGACCTAGAACTATCTCAATATCAAAAAGAGCGTCAAGAAACTGAATTAGAGAAAGTATTCGACGAACGCAACAGTACGCTCCGAGAATCTGGATTGAACGTCTCAGGAGTTCATGTCCAATCGAAAGAATACTCTGAACCCGAAACTGAATGGCAAAAGCATATCAAGTCGAAGAAGGGAGAAGAGTATTACACAAAAATTCAACAACTCGAAAATGAACAAGTTAGCAAAGAAGTGCGACTTCGTGAAGCCTCCCATCAAATTACCATTCCCGGGGAGAAAATTGTAAGCAGTTCCTTGGCCAGAGGAATGGCCCAACAATATCAAGACAACTTGTAAGTATAAACACTGCATAACAAAAAGCTGTTGTTTTAAACCAACTCTTTTGACTAGGGAACAAGTACCTGAAAGGCCCCAACTTCAGTCAATTCCCAGACTACCCAAGGCAGAACCAGCAAAGATCACGCCACACAAAGACCAAGTTTCCCTCAGGAAAACCGATAAATCCAAAGAAGAAATGCAAATCGAATACGAAATCGACTCCAAGTCAGGAGCGTATCCTCCAGGGCCCACAGAATCTGGAGTACATGGACGAGAAGTTTACGTTACTAAGCAAAAGCAAACTCAAAAAGAACGTCAAGGAGATTTGGAGATTACTCGCAACATCACAGCCACTGAAACCACTGATGTGGAACACAAGGCTAAAACTCAAGAGCTCCTGGTGCAAGGACAAGTGCTACCAACCAACCCACCGCTGTTTACCAAGAAAATACAACCCTGCAGGGCATTTGAAAATGATTCTGCTAGATTCGAAGTTGAATTCGACGGAGATCCGCTACCTAAAGTAACTTGGTTCCGAGAAGACTTCCCTATTACAAGCTCGCCAGACTTGAAGATTTACACCTTCAGCACTAAGTCCATTTTGGTGCTGAGACAAGTCTTTATGGAAGACTCTGGAGTGTTCAGCGTTATTGCTGAGAACCGCGGAGGGACTGCCAAATGCAGTGCCAACTTAGTGGTTCAAGAAAGACGGCGACAAGGCAGAGGCGGAATAATTCCACCAAATTTCGCCACCACCATCCAATCAACATCGGCTAGTGCCGGTCAGCTTGTACGCTTTGATGCCAGAATCAACGGCACTAAACCCATAGATGTTTACTGGCTGAAGAATGGAAAGAAGATCACTTCCGATATCAGATACAAGACTTTGGAAGAAGACGACTTGTACACTTTATTGATAATTGAACTGGTTCCCGAAGACACTGCCAAATATGAATGCGTTGCAATGAACCAATCAGGCGAAGCGCGCTGCGAAGCTGACCTTACAGTACTATCGCCTACTGCCCCACAAAAGCCTTCAAAGCCCACCACTCCTGGAACAGAAAAACCTCCAACCATCGTGGAACCACTTAAAGACCAGAACATCCGCGAAGGCCAAGCAGTGGCTTTCAAGTGCAAAATCACCGGCAAACCTACACCATCTGCAAAATGGCTCAAAGCCGACAAAGTGATCAAACCATCCAGATATTTCCAGATGAGCAAAGAGGGTGACTACTGTACATTGAGAATCTCCGAAGCATTTCCTGAGGACGAAGGAGTCTACAAGTGCGTAGCCGAAAATCCGGCTGGAACAGTTACAGCTCAAGCAAAATTACGAGTTCTTGCACCTGAAACTCAAGAGCTAGCTCCTAGTTTAACACCAATGAAAGACGTGATCGTGCCTGAGGGTAGTCCAGCTCAATTTAAGACTTCCATCGCTGGGAAACCTAAACCTACCATCCAATGGCTGAGAGAGGGCTTCCTTATACCAGAATCACCAGACTTCCAGGTGAGCTTATTTTTTTCAAATTTGATCAATTTCTACTTCAAATACTCAACGTTCATATTTTGGGTTTGAAATATCTTACTTAATTAAAACCTTCAGTTGAAAAACATTTTCAGCACTTCAAACATCAAAAATTTAGAAGTTTGCTTGCCACATGCAATTAGCGTAAAAATACATTTAATTGAACACATGTGAGTAATTCGACTGAACAGTTCTATTCCAAAAAGTTTCCAGGAATGAGATGATACAGATAAACAGTTTTTAAAAATACATTTTAACTCCTGCAAAGATCAATTGCCAAAGGATTTCAATTCAATTCACACCTCATTTTATCTCAAAAGAAGGATTTTTTGGCATTTACTGTAGATCGTTGAATAAAGTTTTTCAAAATATGGTACTTTACGGAACTCGAACGTACACGCATAATTTGTGCCATCGTTTTTAATAATTTAAAAATGCGTTGACATGTTGACGATCTTAAAAAGATTGCCAAAAATCTTTTAACTTTTGAACTATTCATCATTTCTAAAATCAAACTCTTTCATTCGGATGTTGCAACAATATTTTCAAAAGTGATAATATCTCTTGTTTAGGGGTATTATCGATTAGATTGTGGATAATATTAGAATTACATTGGATGCAGCGATTTCAATTCGGTTTATCATTGGCTTTCGAAAAAGGATCATCTTTACATACCAGAGAATGAATAATAGGAAAATGTATCCTTTATGTATAACGCTATTCGAAAAATAGGCCCCGGATTACCCGGATTACTTAAAATAATATTTGTGCATCAGTTATTGTTTCCTTTTAAATTATGCGTTTTTTGGGCTCATCACGCTTCATGAACGTAATTAATCAATTACCTGCATCTCCAGCCAGTTTGCTCGTTTGCAATATTGAGCTGCACTAAAAAAAATATTTTTAATTTCACATCGATTTTTATAGAAAATATACTCTTGTTTATACTGAATTAAAAACAACCTATCGAAGAATTAATTTGAGCACTGTTTCACCTGTGTGGTTTTTGTATAAACTATCTTCAACGTAAAAGCCACTATTATAAGAATCGTTCCTTGTTTCAGATGATCCAAGAAGGTAGCAATGCCATCCTTCTCATCTCGACCACCTATGAAGAAGATTCTGGGGTATTCGCATGCCGAGCCACCTCATCAGCAGGCTCCGTAGAACAGTCCGCCAAACTTATCGTCAAAAGTAAGAAATAAGTTATCAGCTGTGTTTTAGTTTTGTTTTTGTAAACTGTCCTATTGGAGGTGCTGCTTTTATTTTCCATCCTCCAGTCTTACAGCAAAAAGGAGGACAGCTTTGTATATTTGATAAATTGAAGTTCACCTCCAGCTGACTCTAGAACGTTTACTAAAGGACCAATATCATATCAAATTTTAAAATCACCCAACAAAGATAGTCAATTAGAAGTTTTATTTGGTTCATTATATTTTATTTAGTTCGTGCTTTATTTATCAAGACGTTATTTAGTTTTTTCCTTGTTGCTTCTTTATAATTACTTGAAGCTTTTAATGTTGTTCGATTTAACATAGTAATTCCAAAAATCACTGGACTGAAAAGAAAAACAGCCCTTCCAGAATTATTTTCACGGACTGAAGTTTTTGGTGGTGGAATATCTTTGTTAAGACATTACGGCTAGAGTTAAGGTTCCAAGTGATTTAGTTTACATAGGATTGAAGTAAAGCTTTTGGCACTAAACAAAATGCTGAACGGCTTTATTCCTTGTTTAATTTGTAGGCCATAGAACTGTATATTTCATTATTGCATAATTTTGTTTAATAAATCGCTATTGTTAAAAACCCTGCGTTTCAAGTGACACACACAAGGCAAACACTCCCAGTATCTTCAAAAATAGATTCGGATCTTATAAATATTTTAGATGAGTCAAATGGCACGCAGATTTACGACGGTTTTGGACGCGCACGTGTCGGCAGCTTAAAATTTAATAGACATAAATGCATCTGGAATAGAGTTTTTAGTTCAGACTTTCAGACACAACACTTAGATTCCGTTACGCTTCGTGCAATGAAACGATTGAATACGATAAATGCCTCCTGTGAAGTTCTTATAAGCTGGAAATAGAAACAGCACAACTTTTACCGCTGAAAATAACGTGCATTTATTTTTCTTTATTTAGAGAAAATGTAATTTTTCTCAATTATTTCAATATTAAGTAGCATGTTTAGTGCTTGAAGCTTTGTAGGAGTTAATTCAGGTTTCGTAAAAAGATTTTCATTAAATATTGAAGATCACGGTTTATATTTGAAGTTTTTAGTTGATACAATGGTTTTACATAATCTAAATATAAAAATCAGCTGAGGAAATTCTCAATCAAACCGTTTTACAGCAGCGCCGTGAAATAGAGTCAAATTTCTCAAAGGGCTTCTAAGAAAAAATTACGTTTCATCTATTTAATACGTTTGTTTGAAAGTTCATATGATTGAAAACTCAGGCTAAAAAAGTCGAATTCAGTCGCGGTCAGTTTTGAATAATTGAATATATAATGGGCATTCTCCAACGTCAGTTATACGATCCACAGAAAAGCTTTAAAGTTTAAAACGTTTAAGCTTTTATTTTAAGGTGATAAAGAATTTTAATTGGAATCTTTATTTCGAAGCGAAACTATTTGGGCTCAACGAAATTAAAAGCGTTTCAATGAACGCAATTTTTAGCACTCGTTTTGCGGGATTTTGCAAAAACGGCTTTTCAAAAGTAATGTTGGTGTATGCCTAAATATATTAGAATCACCATCAAGGTTTCAGTTGTCTCATGATGACATTTTTTTGTAAATTGAGTTGAACTACATTTCTACATCTAACAGACATCAATTAGTCATATTATATATGCCAACACAAAATATCTTAAAACACACTAAAAAACTAGGTCTCGTGCGCAATTTTTTGGCAGACGCTTTTGCCAAATGACCAGTGAATGACTAATAACCCAAACTAAATGATTCAAAACATGTTTTTTTAATGGCAATTTGTCATGTCTTGCTAATGACTAATGAAGTGTTTTGAAAATCCCAACATCAATTATCACAGGTAGCTTCTGAAATGATTCACCTGGCAGGTTTTGAGTCAAGAGCAAATACAGTTTCTAAATAAAGTAAACAGATAGTTAATACGATTATTACACAGAACTAAATGACATTTAAAAGGAGCATTTGGCTGAGTATAATCTAGAAATTTTGATCTATTTGCACAGAAAAGATTTTGAGTGCAAGCCAACGTGAAAGGGGACAAAACTGAAATTACCTGCCAAGAAATTCAGCTCAACCTGGCCAAATTGGGTCAGATAAACAAGCTATTAATCATTTACCTATGCCATTTTCAAAAAAATGCAAAATGTTGAGCTTTGCTTCGCTTAGAGCAGTTTTGGAATACAAATTGGAAACGTGCCAACAATTATTCTCCTGTTATTTTAACGTTGCCGAAGTATAATCACAGGGAAAACTCTAAATAACTTTGGGGACGTGCGCACAGTTTACTATTTTAAACTTTGTGTAGATTATGTTGCTCACTATATTTGGTTCTGGCCGATGGGACGTGTGCAAAACTCAGGTGAAAGCTGTCGAAAAAACCTAAAAGTACTAAAAGGAATGAGGACATTGAATAAAAAAATCAACATTGACAACTAAAACAAATTTATTTACATGGAAAAATTGTTAAAACTTCACTTCAAAACGTGTTACTGTCACAGACAAAGTAAATTACTTCCAAAACTGCTCCCACTGATCAAGTATTGGAGTAACTCCAAAACATACGAATAAATCAGCGTTCGCCAACCAGTCTGACCTTTTATAATAAAATCCTTATTTCCGCCGTTTCCAACAAAATAGTTATCAAATAAGTATTGTGCTAGGTTAGTAAATAAATCTATGAAAAATATGGGTCACTTGGAACTTTAACAAAATTATTTATAATAGGATTGGGTCTAATCTGTTCAAATAAAGCCGCATAAAACACTGTTCAGTCTAAGCAAGGAATACTAACTTGATGAAAATGTTGCTAATATTACTTGCGACTGAACATGTTTTATGCGGCTGCAAACAACTGCTTAAAACTAACACAAACCGCACAAAACGCACTGAAACACTATCACAAGCACTACACAGGCACCACAAACACCGCCGGTATGGTTTATGATCGCGTTCATACTTTGGATACAGTTTCGAAAATAATGCACACATTTTCTTACTCACAAACGGCTACCAAGAGGCGGGGCTTGACGTCACTTTCACGTTAAAAATTGGAAACCTATGCGTGTGTTCAGTCACCTAAAGCATTGAGTCATTCTGGATAGAAATAGAACGAACGATGCTTTGGTTCCAAACTGTACTATAAGCCCCCGGAGCCTTCGTAGTTAAAATAACGTTCGTTAATATGGAAGTTATTAAGCAAGTTAATTTTAGATTGATCAATCAAAGCGAACATCTGCATGAGGTCATGTTTAGATTACTTGAAAATATACAAAGTGGGGTCAGGCGTTAAATGGGCTCCAATTAGAATCAGTTAGGGACAACGTCTGTACCAATTTAATTTAATTATGAAGTAAACAAATTTTCTGGATTGAAGAGACAAGTGTTAACTTAACAACTTTTTAAAAATGTAATCTCAATTTAAGAGTATAATAAAATTACAAAAATCTTATCGAGTGCACGGTGCACCATGTTACTTTACCGCATTCGCGGCCATTTTCTAGAAATATAAAATATTTGCAAAAAATTGCAATTTTCCAAATAAAATTATATTGTAGCCGCAATTCCGACTCATCCAGAAAACACTTTATTAACAAAATTACTTAATTCGCAATATTTGTTTTTTTGCAATGGAGATTTTTTCAAAACGTGAATCCTTTTTCTCCATGCAATAAATGTATGGACTTGGTCCCTTATCTCTGACATTCAACGCAATAAAGAATTACATACATTCCAAATAAAACTGTTCCTAAACCTTTTCTCAAGAATTTGATTTTTGGGTTTTAACAATCAATTAAAACTGTTGCAAATAAAATATTAAAACTCTTTTTTTAGTTTTGGGTGAAAATCCATCGGTTGTTGCGAAATCTGACATGCCGTTCTTTGCAACATCAGATTGTTAAAGTTACTTTTTATTAATGTAATATTTTTACAAACGTAAATGTACGATGTAATAGTTATGTGTCCTCTAATAAGAAAGTTAAAATAATAAAATATTAAATACCTAATTTAAAAATTAAATTAACTTTAAACTCTACTGACTTCTTTTACTAGGAGTAAGAAAAAAGTTTGCTGATTTTTTCAAGGCTTGGAACAAAACAATTTGGCTTCAAACATTATACAATCAAAATTACGTGTTTTTTAAATAGGGACAAAGTGAAACAGAAATTACAACCCTGAACAGCAATATTTCCCTATATATATAGATTTTTTAACTTTGATACGGCGACCAACATTTTTTCTAAAAATATTTATGTTCGAAAAACTTTATAAATCGCTGTCTTTTATTCAAAGTCTAATTTAATAAACGGAAAAAATCTATGGCGAATTATACAATGTGTATAAAAATATTAAAATTCAATAAACATTAACAATAACAATAACAGATAAATCATCAATAAATAAATTAAATGGGTACCTTTAGCTTTAGTTTGGACTGAAATGCTGCCAAAAAAATATCAAAAAATAACAAATCTAAATTGTTAGCAGTCCTGCATACTCTGTCGATAATCATAAAGTGACTGTAATTGGTGTTACGAGTTGCCCAGTAAAATATAGATTGACTTCTGACCGTTCTCTTAAGAACATGGAAATTCAATTTACTGAGCAAATAAGGGCAATTTATATTGTAGTTAATTAATTTAAATAAAAATATCATTTCACTTTCCAATCTTCTATGTTCAAGCGTTTGAATTTCTAATTAATGTCGTAATTGTTGGTAAACCAAATCATCTAAAGGTGTAGATGCCTTGTAGGCGCAGTATCTTTGAAATTTATTTTGAATACTTTCTATCTGATTTATATGTAAATGATAACTAGATATATATACTATATATATATGACCATACTTTATATACCATACATACCATAATATTGGCATACTCCAAGATACTCCTGACACAAGACATATACACCACTTTTATACATTTAACACTTCTTTTATACATTCAAGTCTTTAGTTGTTCGTTTAACATATCCCAACATTTTTAAGGCTCTATTTTTGGTAATTTGAATGGGGTAATTGAATGAAATCTTAGCATCAAAGTACACACCCAAATCCTTTATATGGAAATCATTTTTTTATTTATATCATATATAGTTTTTTTTCGTTTTATCATATATGGAAATAAAATTATCTGTTTTAGACAGGAGAACCGCATAACCTTGCACTTAGAGATGTTCAATTGCATAAAATTTACTTCACACCAGTTATTCAGAGCATTTAAATCCGCTTGTACATTTAAACAATCATCAGTACAGGATATTCTTGAATAAAGCTTTAATTATCAGCGAATAATAAAAACTTACAATATTTTACATTAACACATATATGATTGACATAGCAATTGAATAGCAAAGGGGACAGATGTCCACCCTGTTTTGAATTTTTTTTACATTTGTGTTGATTATTCTAGATGACTGTCTGAGTTCTTTTATGGCATTAAAATGATTTTCTAGAGATAACGAAAAAACGTTCAGAATGTTTCAGTGGTGAAAAGCGTTTACTAATAGCTAGTCTGTCTAATTGTTAAATGATTCGAATCTTTTGAGTTAGAAAATTAGGTAAAATCCTGATGTTTTTGCCTCAGTATTACCACAAGTATTTAACTACTCGCAATTCAAAACTAAACTCACAAAATTTACAACTGACTGAAAAAAAAATAGAAATTTACAAAGACAGAAATTTATAAAACAATAAAATTAAACATTTACATAAGTAGGGCATCGACAAGTAATTTAAACCATTCTTCAATGAGATTCCCAGATCGAATTAGTCGATAGATCAAATAATTATAGAGGGATCATTTACGAATATAGAGACAGATTAAATCACTCCCTAAAATATGGTACTTACTGTTGGAAACAAATATTCACTCCGGCACCACTAAACCCATACTCTGAAACAAGAAAAAACAACTAATGACCTAATTCTAAGAACTTTCTAAGCAATGTTTTGCAAAGTATTTCCACCGAAAACTATGTAAATTTTAACTGTAAGTGTGAGTGTTGCATGCCATATCGTTGACCTTCTAAAGGTAGGTTTATGGAGGTCAATAAATTGTACAACTTTTAGGACGTCCTGGAACGTTCCGTAAATCACCTTCCACCGCCGTTTCTTCCCAACCGGGAACCACCCCAATCGCCACACAACTTAACGGTGCACCAACTCCCGGTGGAGTTGGTGTTAGCTCAGTACCCTTTGCACCCGGCTCAAAAACGGGCCAACCCTTAGAACCCAATGAACTTCCAGTAGGGGACGAGTCCCTATTGTGGAGACGGTTTGCGCGAAAACAGCTCGAAACAAGTGAAGAGTTTAAAGATTTATCTAAACCCAAGCAAGTCCAACCGTGGACTGAAGAGCAAATCGTGTTAAAGAAAGCCAAAGTGGAACATAGGGAACCAGTGAAGGAGAAACTTGAAGAAGTTCACCTGAAAGTAAGCAAACCAGTGCAAAAAGAAATACCGAGAGCAGTGTTGGAAGATGTGGAGCTAAAGCCAGTCAGCTTAGAAAAACATATTACTGATTCATTCGTAGCGCAGAGCATTGAACAAGCTCAAGTCGCACAGCAAGATTGGCGCACCGCTCCAAAGACTCCAAGTAGTCAGATTAGGTCAGCTACTGAAGACAGTACTCTTCTAACATTGGATCAAAAACAACAAGAACACATAGTGAAAACTACTCCAGAGCCAGCACAGAAAGACTGGCGGACACCCAAACCTGCAGATATAGCAGCTGAACTTAAGCGCCAAGCATGGCGTCAAACTTTGGAGAAACAAGATTCAGTCGAAATAGACATTGATACTGTCCTAGCTAAAGCTCAACATGCGGTTCGGAAAATTCCCACGCCTCAGCCTCAACAGGCAAAAATAATTCCTTGGACGGAAGAAAAGATAACTCTCAAGGCGGCCCCTAAAGATCAAATAGCGAAGTTCAAAGAAATTCCCAAAGAGAAACTTGAAGATGTCGTATTAAAACCTGTTACTTTGGAAGAAATCCAAGCATTAAAACAAGCCAAATTAGAAAAACCTAGAGAACCTGGCGAACCTGTTCCATGGATTGAAGAGGATATCGACTTGAAACCAACGCCGCAAGAGAAGAAGGAAATCCCCAAAGAAACCTTAGAGGAGGTGCATCTTAAATCAGTAGACCTTACGGAATTGCTAGAAACCAAACTTACCCCTCTGAGACTGGAAGGAGAAGGAATACCCTGGACGGAGGAAGAAATTAGTCTTAATCCTACCTTGCACGAAAAGAAAGAAATTCCCAAAGAAACTCTTGAAGAAGTTGCCCTCAAACCAATTACCAAAATACCCGATATCAGAGATACTGAATTGAAGTCGCTAATTACGGAAAGAAAGCCCGGTGAACCGATCCCGTGGACGGAAGAAGAAATTCGCCTCAAACACGCCGTTATTGAGAAGAAAGAAATCACCAAAGAACAACTGGAAGACTTCTCACTTAAACCACTAGCGCAAATTCCTAGTCAAAAACCAGCAGAACCTCTACCTGTGCAGCAAGAAATACAAGAAAAAACGTTGGAAATTCAATTAGAACAACAAGAAATTTCAAAACAAAAATCTGCTGCAAAAACTGAAATTCGCCATGTTGAAGATCGAACGCTGCTAGACATTACAAAGCATACCTCTGAACTTATGGAATCCCAACCAGAGGTAAAAACCTGGGAAAGAGGAGCAAAACCAGAAGCAATAACCTCTAAACAAACCACAGAAACAACTCAGAAAACAATTATTGAGTCTCAACAAGTACAGGACACAGATACTAAAGCCTGGAAACGAGAAACAGTTGTCCAAAAAGAAGAGCATCAACATGCGCCTAAAGAAGCACCAGCTCCTTGGAATGAGCAACCAATAACTTTAAAGAAAACAACGATTGAAAGAAAGCAAACTGCAAAAGAAACCATAGAACAAGTAGACCTGAAACCATCCAGGCCAGTTAAAACAGGTGACACAGTTGTTCAAACTACAGAACAAACACAAATTGCTCAATTCGATACCGTTGAAAGAACGGCAGTTTTATCTGCCACAGAAGACACAACCCTACTACAGGTAACGGAGCATGAAAAGGTTTCCCAGTCGCTAACGTTGGAAGAAAAAAGTTGGAAAAGAGCTCCTAAAACCGAAAAACCAACTGTAGATGCCACTACAGTTCAACATATTGAAGATGCGAGTAGACTTATCTTTCAAGAGCGAGTGGAAGAACATGGGGAGACGGTGGAATCGAAAACGTGGCAAAGAGGAACGAAGGCTGTTGGGAAGCTGGAAGAACAAATAGCTCCTGTGCAGCACACTGAGGACACTACTTTGGTAAGCTTACAAGAAAAAGAAGTGGTGAAAGAAGAAATCGTTGAAGCAAAACCATGGAAAAGGGGCCCCAAAACAACAGAATTACTACCAAAAGAACAGCAAGAAAAACCTTTAATCCCTGAAGAAATTAAGCCGAAGGCAGCCCCCAAGAAAACACCTTTAGCGAGGGAAGACGAGCCCATTCCTTGGAACAAGCAAGAAATTAGTTTGAAACCTACTCCAAAGAAATCCGTAGAAGAAACAACTAAAATTGAGGAAGTTTCCCTGACTCCTATTAAAAAACCAGTACGTTCAGTCGATGATAAACAAATTATCACATCTGACGTACAAGAAGAAATAACAGCAGCAGTCCAAGAAAAACCAAGCGAACAAAATGAAAAACTTAGTTCGATTCATCATGTTGAAGATAAAACCGTTATTGAGATGAAAGAACAAGTTGAATCTAGAAAAGATACAAAGCTTGAAGAGAAAACTTGGAAACGGGGCCCTAAGCCTGAAGAAACTCCATTAGAAGCTACACCAGAAGAAGCATTTGTTGCCGAAAAACCTAAACCTAAACAGGGCCCCAAATCTACACCTATAACGCAACAAGAAGAGCCCATTCCCTGGAACAAACAGGAAATTAGCCTTAAACCGACCCCGAAGAAGAAGATAGAGGATGCACCAAAACAGGAAGAAATTTTGTTAACCCCTGTAAAGAAACCAGTTAGAAGCACTGAAGACAAAACAATAACCACGTCTGATGTTACGATTGAAGAGCGATCAAAAATAGAGTTAAAGCAACCGGATTTAAAACCTGGCAAACCTCAAGAAGACCTTAGTTCAATTCATCAAGTTGAAGATAAAATGTTTATTGACATGAAAGAACAAGTTGACTCTAAAACAGATACAAAACTTGAAGTGAAAAGTTGGACAAGGGGTCCGAAATCTGAACAAGCTCCACTAGAAGCTAAACCAGAAGAAGCGCTAGTTCACGAAGAACCTAAACCTACGCAAGTGCCGCAACAGGACAAAATATTGGAAGCAAAACCATGGAAGCGGGGTCCAAAGCCAACAGACATAAAACCAAAAGAACAACAAGAAGAACTTGTAATTCCAGAAGAAATTAAGCCCAAGGCAGCTTTAGACAAAATACCTTTAGCGAAAAAAGAAGAACCCATTCCCTGGAACAAACAAGAAATTAGCCTGAAACCGACACCCAAGAAAAAAATAGAGGAAGCGCCAAAACAGGAGGAAAGTTCACTAACTCCTGTAAAGAAACCAGTCAGAAACATCGAAGACAAGACATTAATTACGTCTGATGTCACGGTTGAAGAGAAACCGGAAACTGGTACACAGAAACGCGTTACGAAACCAGTGCACAAACCTCAAGAGAAAGAAGTTTCAACTTTCATAACGCCCGCAAGTGTAGTGGAAGAACAACTTGAACCCAAAGCGTGGAGGCGAGGCAAAAAACCTGTTGGCAAGCAACCCGAAGAAAGTGTGGAAGAAACAATTACTGAACTTCCTGAAGAAATTCGTGAAACAAAGACCGTCACTGATGGACTTGAAAAGAAAACAATTGAACGTACACGGGTTATTAAGAAGAAGAAAGGAAATATTGAGGAAACTACTCAGATTGTTACGGTTCAAGAAGAAGGCAAAACACCACAAACAACTGTAACCGTCGTCGAATCGATAGCACCAGAAGAAACGCAACCATTTTATGTTGTGGAAGAACTGCCCACCAAGGTCCAAGAAACCACTGTTATTGAACAAGGCATACCTAAAAAGATAATCGAAAGGAAACGAGTTATTGAAACAAAGAAGGGCGACAGAAAGGACGTAACAGAAATAATTGTCACACAGAAACCAGGTGATAAGCCAATAACTTCAGTTACCGTGAAAAACGTTCCAGTTGTCAAACAAGAACCAATTGAACCTGAATACGTAGTACAAGAACTGCCAGTTCAAATTCTTGAAACTGTGGTTACTGATGCTAGTAAAACAACCAAGAAGGTGGTTAAAACAAGAACGATTCAGAAACAAAAAGACGGTATAAAGGAAACAACACAAATTGTGACTGCTGTGGAAGACGGTAAGAAACCGGAGCACGTAGTTACCACTGAACAGCATCCGGCAATTGAAGAAGAATCAATATTTACTGTTCGTGAATTACCTCTTGAAATACTCGAATCTACAGTGATTGAAAGTGGAATTCCGAAACATAGGACAACCAAAAAGAGAGTCATTGAAAAGGTGATTGCTGGAAAGAAAGAAATTACTGAAATTATCACAACTGAACAAGACGATAAGCCAACCGAGACAACTGTAACGGTAACGGAGCAAGACATCAAGAAAAGACCAAAGAAACAGCGACAAGAACAACCGAAAGAGGAGGTGATTCCCTGGACTGAACAAGTTCAGCTTAAGCGTGCAAAAGCGAAGAAACCTCAGGAAAGTGAAGAAGAAGATAAGGTTGAGTTAAAACAAATACCTACGCAGCCATCCGCCCAAGCAATAATAGAAGAACTGCCCGAACAGATTCAGGTGTCCACTACAGTTGATAAAGGTAAAATTGAGAAAACCGTAACGAAAACAAGAGTTATAAAAAAAAGAAAAGGTAGTAAGGAAGAAACGACTCAAATTGTTACTGTCGAAAAGGAAGGCAACATCCCAGAGACAACAATTGTAACTGAAAAACAATCAATAACGGAGGAACAAACCACTCAGCCGATATATTCGGTTAAAGAGCTGCCAGAAGAAGTTTTCGAAACTACTGTTATTGAAGAAGGAGTTCCGAAAAAGATAACTGAAAGAAAACGAGTTATTAAAACCAGGAAGGACAACAAACAGGAAATAACTCAAATTACAACCGTAGAACGGGAAGACAGACCCACGGAAACTGTAGTAACAATTACAGAGAGCGAAGCCACTGATTTCGAAGAAATGCCAATTGAGCAAGAATTCGCAGTCGAAGAGCTTCCAACAGAAATCTACGAAACCACAATTATTGAGAAAGGCAAGCCAAAGACAGTTGTTGAAAAGAAGCGAAGAATTAAGAAGATGCAAGACGACAAAGTGCAAACTACAGAAATAATTACAGTAGAAGAACCAGGCAAAAAGCCTAAAACAACAGTTCGGACGTTTGAAGACACCACCCAAACAATTCAAGACCTAGAAAAACCGCTAATAGAAGAATTACCTGAAGACGTGCAGGAAGTAACAGTAATAGATGCAGGAGTAACAAAAAAGAAACTGCTCACAAAGAAAACGCTAAAAAAGACAAAAGGCGATAAGGAAGAAACTACTGAGATTGTTACTTTGGAAGAAGAAGGTCAGAAACCAGAGACAGTAGTCACAGTCACCGAGGAAATAATTGACAAGAAAAAGCCCCAAAAAATACCTGTTCCACAAGAAACAGTAGAAATTCCCTGGACAAAACAAGTTGAACTTAAACAGACTCCAAAGACAAACAAACCCGAGGAAGAAACACGTGAAGAAATTCGGTTAAAACCAGTCAAAAAATCGCAAATACCCCAGCCTGAGGAAGCTCCAGTAGTTCAAGAACTTCCTGAAGAAATTCAGCAAACGACCGTCATTGACAAGGGAGAAGCCAAAGTGCAAGTAACTAAAACGCGTGTTATTAAAAAAAGAACTGGGGATAAGGAGGAAACCACGCAGATTGTTACAGTAGCAGAAGACGGAAAAGAACCTCAAACGACTGTAACAGTTGAGGAGCAAGAAGTTCCTGAGGCAGTCGCAACACAACCAATCTATAAAGTAGAAGAACTTCCGGAGAAAATTTCTGAAAGCACTGTAGTAGTACAAGGTATTGAACGAAGGAAAGTAGAAAAAAGGAGAGTAATCAAAACAACAAAAGGCAAAACGCAAGAACTCACAGAAGTACTGACCACACAGTTAGAGGGCGAAAAACCAGAAGTCACTATTACAGTTCATGAAATTGAAGATACGCTTCCTGAAACACTAGACGAGACATTCGAAACTGTAGAAGAACTGCCAGTTCAGATCTCCGAAACAGTAGTTGTCGATAAAGGTATTCGCAAAAAGAAGGTCGCAAAAACGCGAACAATCAGAAAGGAAAAAGATGGAAAGCAACAAATCACAGAAATTGTCACTATTGAAGAAGAAGGCAAAAACCCGGATATTCAAGTTACGGTCCATGAAGAAGACAAACCCGTTGAAAAAACGGTAGAAAAACCGGTTACAGATTTACCGTGGACTGAACAAGTCAAACTCAAACGAACTCCTAAAAAACAACAAGAAGCCCCCGTTGAAAGTGAAATAATAAAGCTTAAACCAGTAAAACCGGAAATCACCGATACACCTGTGACTATTGAAGAACTTCCGGAAGAAATTCATGAAACGGTCGTGACTGATAAGGGAAAAATCAGAAAACAAACATCCAAAAAACGGGTCATTAAGAAGCGAGTCGGTGACAAGGAAGAAACAACACAAATCGTAACCATTCAAGAGGAGGGCAAAGCTCCGCAAACAACCGTCACTATCGAAAACGTGACAATTCCCGAAAAGGAGGTTGTTCAACCGATCTATAAAGTGGAGGAAGAACCCGAGCAGATACTTGAAACATCTGTAATAGAGGACGGAGTTAGAAAGAAACAAGTTCAAAAGAAACGTGTTATTAAAACAACTAAAGGCGATAAACAAGAAGTTACTGAAATCGTCGTTTTAGAGCAAGAAGGTAAAAAGCCTGAGGTAACAGTAAGAACAGAAGAAATTGACGCGCCTAAAATTCCATCTGAACAACCTGAAGACACATCAATTGAAGAACTGCCCATTGAAATTAGAGAAGACGTCGTTTTTGATCATGGAGTTTCCAAGAAGAAAGTGGAAAAGAAACGAACTATCAAGAAAAAACGAGCTGGCAAAGATGAAATTACGGAAATAATAACCGTAGAAGAAGAAGGCAAATTGCCTGAAACCAGTATTGTTACGTACGAACAGGTTCCAGAGGAAGATTCAGAAAAACCTTTTATTAAAGAGCTACCTGAAGAAACGCAACAGGTAGTGGTTGTAGATGAAGGAGTCACTAAACAGAAAACGATTAGAAAACGCATTATTAGAAAGAGGAAAGGTGATAAAGATGAGATTACTGAAATAGTAACACTAGAGGAAGAAGGAAAATTAGCTGAAACAACTGTAAGCATTACTGAAGACGATCGCAAGCCAGACCAAATAAAACCGAAGCGAAAGCCCAAAAAAGTGGAAGTTTCAGAAATCTTACCTGTAGTTGAGGTAGAAGAATTGCCTGAAGAAGTTCAAGAAACAATTGTTATCGATAAAGGGGTCGCCAAAAAGCAAATTAAAAAGAAGCGTGTTATTAAGAAGCGCAGAGGCAGCAAAGAAGAGACGACTGAAATTGTGACTGTCGAAGAAGAAGGAAAAGCTCCACAAATCCAAGTCCAAGTTGAAGAGGTGCAAATTCCGGAGGAAATGGCTGAACAACCTATTTACACAGTAGAGGAACTGCCAGAGCAAGTATCTGTCAGTACAGTGATTGAAGGAGGCTTGAAAAAACAAAAAGTTCAGAAGAAACGTATCATCAAGACACGAAAGGGCAATAAACAAGAAATTACTGAGCTGACCACTACAGAAATGGAAGGCAAAGCACCGAGCACCACAGTAACAATTACTGAAGTAGAAGCACCAGCTGATGAAGTTCCGGTTCAGACCGAGTATGTAGTCGAAGAATTGCCAATTGAAACCCAAGAGGTTATCAGTGTTGATGGAGGAGTTACCAGCAAAACGGTAATAAAAAAACGCACTTTGAAAAAAAGGAAAGACGGCAAAGAACAAATTACCGAAATCGTAACTGTGCAAGAAGACGGCAAAAAACCAGAAACAACGGTTACAATATCGGAAGACTTTATCCATCCAGACACTATTTTCCTACAACCTCTTGTTGAGGAGCTACCAGAACAAATATCAGAAATCATAGTTGATAAAAAGGGTATTAAAGAGAAACAGGTTATCAAGAAACGTGTCATTAAAAAGCGAAAGGGTAGTAAAGATGAGGTAACCGAAATTATTACGCTTGAACAGGAAGGTAAAAAACCTGAAACAACTGTGACTGTAACGGAAGAAGAAACACCACGAAAACCGAAAAAGCGAGTCATTGAACAAAAGAAAGCGGACCTTCCTTGGACGGAACAAGTCAAGCTTAAGAGAGCACCTAAGCAAATAAAGCCTGCAAAAGAAAAAGGAGAGACTGTCGAACTTAAACCCGTCAAAACGGAAGAAGTAATCCAAGAATTGCCTGAGGAGATCCAAGAAACAACAGTTTTTGATCAAGGTGTAATGGAGAAGAAGGTTACTAAGAAGCGCGTAATCAAGAAGCGAAAAGGAAGCAAAGATGAAACTCTGGAAATTTTAACGGTACAAGAAGAAGGCAAGCAACCAGAAACAACAGTTACAATCATCGACGAAACTCCGAAAGTTCCTGACGTCACCTTAAAGCGAGCGAAAAAAGAAAAAGTAAAACTGGCGAAGGGAACTGACGAGAAAATTGAAAAGCTCCATCCCGCCAAAATGGTTCAACCAGATTCGCTTCTTACCACAATGGAAGAATTACCTACAGAAGTTCGCGAAACCACAGTAATTGAAGATGGAATTACTAGGAAACAGAAAACAAGAAAACGCGTTATTAAAAAACGCCGAGGTAGTAAAGAAGAAACAACTGAGATAGTTACCGTTGAAGAAGAGGGTAAGGTACCCCAAACAACGGTAACTATCGAAGAAGACGTGGCTCCGAAAATTGCGGAAGAGCAGCCATTGTATAGAGTTGAGGAACTCCCAGAAGAAGTGTATGAAACAACTGTTGTAGAGCAAGGTCGACCGCAGAAGAAAATTATTAAGAAGAGGGTGATTAAAACTAAAAAAGGTGACAAACAAGAAATTACTGAAATTGTTATTACACAGAAGGGTAGAGAGGCACCCGTGACCGAAGTGATAATTCATGAAGAATCTATTCCATTTGAAGAGATAGAACAACCAGAATATGCAGTGGAAGAATTACCTGTGGAAATCCAAGAAACCGTTGTGGTTAAAGATGGAATTTCTAAGAAAAGGGTCGAAAAGAAGCGAACAATTAAGAAAAAAGATAAACAGGGAAAAGATGAGTTAACCGAAATTGTTACAATCCATGAGGAGGGTAAAAAGCCCCAAACAACGGTAACAGTTCAAACACAAGACACGGTGTCAGATATTCCGGATAGGCCAGTTATCACAGAACTTCCAGAAGAAATTAGTGAAGTCAATGTTGTAGAGCAAGGCGTCATCAAACAGAAAATTAAGACAAAGCGAACAATAAAAAAGAGGCGAGGTAGTAAAGACGAAACTACTGAAATTGTGGTTATAGAAGAAGAAGGTAAAGCCCCGCTAACAACAGTGCTGGTGACAGAAGAGCCTGTAGAGGATCAACAGTTAATTCCAAAACCAAAAATAAAGAAAACTAAAAAGCAAGCAAAAAGTGAGAGTCCACTGGTCACACCTGAGGGCTACCTTTTTGTCCCAAGTCTGGCACATCCAAAAGAAACACAACCCGACGATGTTGTCGATATGTTGCAGACGGAACTTATCAAAATGCGCCTTGCCAAAAATCTACCAGAACACGTAGTGCCTGACGATGTACCTAAATACACAGTCATGGAATTACCTGAGGAAGTCCAAGAAACTACCGTCATTCAAGATGGAGTTTCCAAAAAAGTTAGATCGCGAAAACGGGTTATTAAAAAACGTATTGGTGACAAAGAGGAAACAACGGAAATAGTTTCCGTAGAGGAAGAAGGCAAAGTGCCTCAAACTACTGTTACTGTAGAAGAAGAAACAATTCCAGAAGATATACCGGAACAACCGATCTACTCTGTTGAAGAACTCCCTGAAGAAATTTCTGAAACCACAGTCCTAGTTGAAGGAAGACCTAAAAAAAGGATTGAAAAGAAAAAGACTATTAAAACTCGAAAGGGTAGTAAACAAGAAATAACCGAAATAACCGTGACTGAGCAAGAAGGCAAGAGGCCAGTGACTGAAGTTAGTATTAAGGAAATTGATATTCCTGAATCGGAAATCCATGAAGGGCCTCAGCCAGAATATCTTGTGGAAGAACTCCCAATTGAAATTAAAGAAACTGTAGTAGTTGAAAACGGGGTATCAAAGAAGAAAAGGAAGCAAAGATGAAACTCTGGAAATTTTAACGGTACAAGAAGAAGGCAAGCAACCAGAAACAACAGTTACAATCATGGAGAACCGCATAACCTTGCACTTAGAGATGTTCAATTGCATAAAATTTACTTCACACCAGTTATTCAGAGCATTTAAATCCGCTTGTACATTTAAACAATCATCAGTACAGGATATTCTTGAATAAAGCTTTAATTATCAGCGAATAATAAAAACTTACAATATTTTACATTAACACATATATGATTGACATAGCAATTGAATAGCAAAGGGGACAGATGTCCACCCTGTTTTGAATTTTTTTTACATTTGTGTTGATTATTCTAGATGACTGTCTGAGTTCTTTTATGGCATTAAAATGATTTTCTAGAGATAACGAAAAAACGTTCAGAATGTTTCAGTGGTGAAAAGCGTTTACTAATAGCTAGTCTGTCTAATTGTTAAATGATTCGAATCTTTTGAGTTAGAAAATTAGGTAAAATCCTGATGTTTTTGCCTCAGTATTACCACAAGTATTTAACTACTCGCAATTCAAAACTAAACTCACAAAATTTACAACTGACTGAAAAAAAAATAGAAATTTACAAAGACAGAAATTTATAAAACAATAAAATTAAACATTTACATAAGTAGGGCATCGACAAGTAATTTAAACCATTCTTCAATGAGATTCCCAGATCGAATTAGTCGATAGATCAAATAATTATAGAGGGATCATTTACGAATATAGAGACAGATTAAATCACTCCCTAAAATATGGTACTTACTGTTGGAAACAAATATTCACTCCGGCACCACTAAACCCATACTCTGAAACAAGAAAAAACAACTAATGACCTAATTCTAAGAACTTTCTAAGCAATGTTTTGCAAAGTATTTCCACCGAAAACTATGTAAATTTTAACTGTAAGTGTGAGTGTTGCATGCCATATCGTTGACCTTCTAAAGGTAGGTTTATGGAGGTCAATAAATTGTACAACTTTTAGGACGTCCTGGAACGTTCCGTAAATCACCTTCCACCGCCGTTTCTTCCCAACCGGGAACCACCCCAATCGCCACACAACTTAACGGTGCACCAACTCCCGGTGGAGTTGGTGTTAGCTCAGTACCCTTTGCACCCGGCTCAAAAACGGGCCAACCCTTAGAACCCAATGAACTTCCAGTAGGGGACGAGTCCCTATTGTGGAGACGGTTTGCGCGAAAACAGCTCGAAACAAGTGAAGAGTTTAAAGATTTATCTAAACCCAAGCAAGTCCAACCGTGGACTGAAGAGCAAATCGTGTTAAAGAAAGCCAAAGTGGAACATAGGGAACCAGTGAAGGAGAAACTTGAAGAAGTTCACCTGAAAGTAAGCAAACCAGTGCAAAAAGAAATACCGAGAGCAGTGTTGGAAGATGTGGAGCTAAAGCCAGTCAGCTTAGAAAAACATATTACTGATTCATTCGTAGCGCAGAGCATTGAACAAGCTCAAGTCGCACAGCAAGATTGGCGCACCGCTCCAAAGACTCCAAGTAGTCAGATTAGGTCAGCTACTGAAGACAGTACTCTTCTAACATTGGATCAAAAACAACAAGAACACATAGTGAAAACTACTCCAGAGCCAGCACAGAAAGACTGGCGGACACCCAAACCTGCAGATATAGCAGCTGAACTTAAGCGCCAAGCATGGCGTCAAACTTTGGAGAAACAAGATTCAGTCGAAATAGACATTGATACTGTCCTAGCTAAAGCTCAACATGCGGTTCGGAAAATTCCCACGCCTCAGCCTCAACAGGCAAAAATAATTCCTTGGACGGAAGAAAAGATAACTCTCAAGGCGGCCCCTAAAGATCAAATAGCGAAGTTCAAAGAAATTCCCAAAGAGAAACTTGAAGATGTCGTATTAAAACCTGTTACTTTGGAAGAAATCCAAGCATTAAAACAAGCCAAATTAGAAAAACCTAGAGAACCTGGCGAACCTGTTCCATGGATTGAAGAGGATATCGACTTGAAACCAACGCCGCAAGAGAAGAAGGAAATCCCCAAAGAAACCTTAGAGGAGGTGCATCTTAAATCAGTAGACCTTACGGAATTGCTAGAAACCAAACTTACCCCTCTGAGACTGGAAGGAGAAGGAATACCCTGGACGGAGGAAGAAATTAGTCTTAATCCTACCTTGCACGAAAAGAAAGAAATTCCCAAAGAAACTCTTGAAGAAGTTGCCCTCAAACCAATTACCAAAATACCCGATATCAGAGATACTGAATTGAAGTCGCTAATTACGGAAAGAAAGCCCGGTGAACCGATCCCGTGGACGGAAGAAGAAATTCGCCTCAAACACGCCGTTATTGAGAAGAAAGAAATCACCAAAGAACAACTGGAAGACTTCTCACTTAAACCACTAGCGCAAATTCCTAGTCAAAAACCAGCAGAACCTCTACCTGTGCAGCAAGAAATACAAGAAAAAACGTTGGAAATTCAATTAGAACAACAAGAAATTTCAAAACAAAAATCTGCTGCAAAAACTGAAATTCGCCATGTTGAAGATCGAACGCTGCTAGACATTACAAAGCATACCTCTGAACTTATGGAATCCCAACCAGAGGTAAAAACCTGGGAAAGAGGAGCAAAACCAGAAGCAATAACCTCTAAACAAACCACAGAAACAACTCAGAAAACAATTATTGAGTCTCAACAAGTACAGGACACAGATACTAAAGCCTGGAAACGAGAAACAGTTGTCCAAAAAGAAGAGCATCAACATGCGCCTAAAGAAGCACCAGCTCCTTGGAATGAGCAACCAATAACTTTAAAGAAAACAACGATTGAAAGAAAGCAAACTGCAAAAGAAACCATAGAACAAGTAGACCTGAAACCATCCAGGCCAGTTAAAACAGGTGACACAGTTGTTCAAACTACAGAACAAACACAAATTGCTCAATTCGATACCGTTGAAAGAACGGCAGTTTTATCTGCCACAGAAGACACAACCCTACTACAGGTAACGGAGCATGAAAAGGTTTCCCAGTCGCTAACGTTGGAAGAAAAAAGTTGGAAAAGAGCTCCTAAAACCGAAAAACCAACTGTAGATGCCACTACAGTTCAACATATTGAAGATGCGAGTAGACTTATCTTTCAAGAGCGAGTGGAAGAACATGGGGAGACGGTGGAATCGAAAACGTGGCAAAGAGGAACGAAGGCTGTTGGGAAGCTGGAAGAACAAATAGCTCCTGTGCAGCACACTGAGGACACTACTTTGGTAAGCTTACAAGAAAAAGAAGTGGTGAAAGAAGAAATCGTTGAAGCAAAACCATGGAAAAGGGGCCCCAAAACAACAGAATTACTACCAAAAGAACAGCAAGAAAAACCTTTAATCCCTGAAGAAATTAAGCCGAAGGCAGCCCCCAAGAAAACACCTTTAGCGAGGGAAGACGAGCCCATTCCTTGGAACAAGCAAGAAATTAGTTTGAAACCTACTCCAAAGAAATCCGTAGAAGAAACAACTAAAATTGAGGAAGTTTCCCTGACTCCTATTAAAAAACCAGTACGTTCAGTCGATGATAAACAAATTATCACATCTGACGTACAAGAAGAAATAACAGCAGCAGTCCAAGAAAAACCAAGCGAACAAAATGAAAAACTTAGTTCGATTCATCATGTTGAAGATAAAACCGTTATTGAGATGAAAGAACAAGTTGAATCTAGAAAAGATACAAAGCTTGAAGAGAAAACTTGGAAACGGGGCCCTAAGCCTGAAGAAACTCCATTAGAAGCTACACCAGAAGAAGCATTTGTTGCCGAAAAACCTAAACCTAAACAGGGCCCCAAATCTACACCTATAACGCAACAAGAAGAGCCCATTCCCTGGAACAAACAGGAAATTAGCCTTAAACCGACCCCGAAGAAGAAGATAGAGGATGCACCAAAACAGGAAGAAATTTTGTTAACCCCTGTAAAGAAACCAGTTAGAAGCACTGAAGACAAAACAATAACCACGTCTGATGTTACGATTGAAGAGCGATCAAAAATAGAGTTAAAGCAACCGGATTTAAAACCTGGCAAACCTCAAGAAGACCTTAGTTCAATTCATCAAGTTGAAGATAAAATGTTTATTGACATGAAAGAACAAGTTGACTCTAAAACAGATACAAAACTTGAAGTGAAAAGTTGGACAAGGGGTCCGAAATCTGAACAAGCTCCACTAGAAGCTAAACCAGAAGAAGCGCTAGTTCACGAAGAACCTAAACCTACGCAAGTGCCGCAACAGGACAAAATATTGGAAGCAAAACCATGGAAGCGGGGTCCAAAGCCAACAGACATAAAACCAAAAGAACAACAAGAAGAACTTGTAATTCCAGAAGAAATTAAGCCCAAGGCAGCTTTAGACAAAATACCTTTAGCGAAAAAAGAAGAACCCATTCCCTGGAACAAACAAGAAATTAGCCTGAAACCGACACCCAAGAAAAAAATAGAGGAAGCGCCAAAACAGGAGGAAAGTTCACTAACTCCTGTAAAGAAACCAGTCAGAAACATCGAAGACAAGACATTAATTACGTCTGATGTCACGGTTGAAGAGAAACCGGAAACTGGTACACAGAAACGCGTTACGAAACCAGTGCACAAACCTCAAGAGAAAGAAGTTTCAACTTTCATAACGCCCGCAAGTGTAGTGGAAGAACAACTTGAACCCAAAGCGTGGAGGCGAGGCAAAAAACCTGTTGGCAAGCAACCCGAAGAAAGTGTGGAAGAAACAATTACTGAACTTCCTGAAGAAATTCGTGAAACAAAGACCGTCACTGATGGACTTGAAAAGAAAACAATTGAACGTACACGGGTTATTAAGAAGAAGAAAGGAAATATTGAGGAAACTACTCAGATTGTTACGGTTCAAGAAGAAGGCAAAACACCACAAACAACTGTAACCGTCGTCGAATCGATAGCACCAGAAGAAACGCAACCATTTTATGTTGTGGAAGAACTGCCCACCAAGGTCCAAGAAACCACTGTTATTGAACAAGGCATACCTAAAAAGATAATCGAAAGGAAACGAGTTATTGAAACAAAGAAGGGCGACAGAAAGGACGTAACAGAAATAATTGTCACACAGAAACCAGGTGATAAGCCAATAACTTCAGTTACCGTGAAAAACGTTCCAGTTGTCAAACAAGAACCAATTGAACCTGAATACGTAGTACAAGAACTGCCAGTTCAAATTCTTGAAACTGTGGTTACTGATGCTAGTAAAACAACCAAGAAGGTGGTTAAAACAAGAACGATTCAGAAACAAAAAGACGGTATAAAGGAAACAACACAAATTGTGACTGCTGTGGAAGACGGTAAGAAACCGGAGCACGTAGTTACCACTGAACAGCATCCGGCAATTGAAGAAGAATCAATATTTACTGTTCGTGAATTACCTCTTGAAATACTCGAATCTACAGTGATTGAAAGTGGAATTCCGAAACATAGGACAACCAAAAAGAGAGTCATTGAAAAGGTGATTGCTGGAAAGAAAGAAATTACTGAAATTATCACAACTGAACAAGACGATAAGCCAACCGAGACAACTGTAACGGTAACGGAGCAAGACATCAAGAAAAGACCAAAGAAACAGCGACAAGAACAACCGAAAGAGGAGGTGATTCCCTGGACTGAACAAGTTCAGCTTAAGCGTGCAAAAGCGAAGAAACCTCAGGAAAGTGAAGAAGAAGATAAGGTTGAGTTAAAACAAATACCTACGCAGCCATCCGCCCAAGCAATAATAGAAGAACTGCCCGAACAGATTCAGGTGTCCACTACAGTTGATAAAGGTAAAATTGAGAAAACCGTAACGAAAACAAGAGTTATAAAAAAAAGAAAAGGTAGTAAGGAAGAAACGACTCAAATTGTTACTGTCGAAAAGGAAGGCAACATCCCAGAGACAACAATTGTAACTGAAAAACAATCAATAACGGAGGAACAAACCACTCAGCCGATATATTCGGTTAAAGAGCTGCCAGAAGAAGTTTTCGAAACTACTGTTATTGAAGAAGGAGTTCCGAAAAAGATAACTGAAAGAAAACGAGTTATTAAAACCAGGAAGGACAACAAACAGGAAATAACTCAAATTACAACCGTAGAACGGGAAGACAGACCCACGGAAACTGTAGTAACAATTACAGAGAGCGAAGCCACTGATTTCGAAGAAATGCCAATTGAGCAAGAATTCGCAGTCGAAGAGCTTCCAACAGAAATCTACGAAACCACAATTATTGAGAAAGGCAAGCCAAAGACAGTTGTTGAAAAGAAGCGAAGAATTAAGAAGATGCAAGACGACAAAGTGCAAACTACAGAAATAATTACAGTAGAAGAACCAGGCAAAAAGCCTAAAACAACAGTTCGGACGTTTGAAGACACCACCCAAACAATTCAAGACCTAGAAAAACCGCTAATAGAAGAATTACCTGAAGACGTGCAGGAAGTAACAGTAATAGATGCAGGAGTAACAAAAAAGAAACTGCTCACAAAGAAAACGCTAAAAAAGACAAAAGGCGATAAGGAAGAAACTACTGAGATTGTTACTTTGGAAGAAGAAGGTCAGAAACCAGAGACAGTAGTCACAGTCACCGAGGAAATAATTGACAAGAAAAAGCCCCAAAAAATACCTGTTCCACAAGAAACAGTAGAAATTCCCTGGACAAAACAAGTTGAACTTAAACAGACTCCAAAGACAAACAAACCCGAGGAAGAAACACGTGAAGAAATTCGGTTAAAACCAGTCAAAAAATCGCAAATACCCCAGCCTGAGGAAGCTCCAGTAGTTCAAGAACTTCCTGAAGAAATTCAGCAAACGACCGTCATTGACAAGGGAGAAGCCAAAGTGCAAGTAACTAAAACGCGTGTTATTAAAAAAAGAACTGGGGATAAGGAGGAAACCACGCAGATTGTTACAGTAGCAGAAGACGGAAAAGAACCTCAAACGACTGTAACAGTTGAGGAGCAAGAAGTTCCTGAGGCAGTCGCAACACAACCAATCTATAAAGTAGAAGAACTTCCGGAGAAAATTTCTGAAAGCACTGTAGTAGTACAAGGTATTGAACGAAGGAAAGTAGAAAAAAGGAGAGTAATCAAAACAACAAAAGGCAAAACGCAAGAACTCACAGAAGTACTGACCACACAGTTAGAGGGCGAAAAACCAGAAGTCACTATTACAGTTCATGAAATTGAAGATACGCTTCCTGAAACACTAGACGAGACATTCGAAACTGTAGAAGAACTGCCAGTTCAGATCTCCGAAACAGTAGTTGTCGATAAAGGTATTCGCAAAAAGAAGGTCGCAAAAACGCGAACAATCAGAAAGGAAAAAGATGGAAAGCAACAAATCACAGAAATTGTCACTATTGAAGAAGAAGGCAAAAACCCGGATATTCAAGTTACGGTCCATGAAGAAGACAAACCCGTTGAAAAAACGGTAGAAAAACCGGTTACAGATTTACCGTGGACTGAACAAGTCAAACTCAAACGAACTCCTAAAAAACAACAAGAAGCCCCCGTTGAAAGTGAAATAATAAAGCTTAAACCAGTAAAACCGGAAATCACCGATACACCTGTGACTATTGAAGAACTTCCGGAAGAAATTCATGAAACGGTCGTGACTGATAAGGGAAAAATCAGAAAACAAACATCCAAAAAACGGGTCATTAAGAAGCGAGTCGGTGACAAGGAAGAAACAACACAAATCGTAACCATTCAAGAGGAGGGCAAAGCTCCGCAAACAACCGTCACTATCGAAAACGTGACAATTCCCGAAAAGGAGGTTGTTCAACCGATCTATAAAGTGGAGGAAGAACCCGAGCAGATACTTGAAACATCTGTAATAGAGGACGGAGTTAGAAAGAAACAAGTTCAAAAGAAACGTGTTATTAAAACAACTAAAGGCGATAAACAAGAAGTTACTGAAATCGTCGTTTTAGAGCAAGAAGGTAAAAAGCCTGAGGTAACAGTAAGAACAGAAGAAATTGACGCGCCTAAAATTCCATCTGAACAACCTGAAGACACATCAATTGAAGAACTGCCCATTGAAATTAGAGAAGACGTCGTTTTTGATCATGGAGTTTCCAAGAAGAAAGTGGAAAAGAAACGAACTATCAAGAAAAAACGAGCTGGCAAAGATGAAATTACGGAAATAATAACCGTAGAAGAAGAAGGCAAATTGCCTGAAACCAGTATTGTTACGTACGAACAGGTTCCAGAGGAAGATTCAGAAAAACCTTTTATTAAAGAGCTACCTGAAGAAACGCAACAGGTAGTGGTTGTAGATGAAGGAGTCACTAAACAGAAAACGATTAGAAAACGCATTATTAGAAAGAGGAAAGGTGATAAAGATGAGATTACTGAAATAGTAACACTAGAGGAAGAAGGAAAATTAGCTGAAACAACTGTAAGCATTACTGAAGACGATCGCAAGCCAGACCAAATAAAACCGAAGCGAAAGCCCAAAAAAGTGGAAGTTTCAGAAATCTTACCTGTAGTTGAGGTAGAAGAATTGCCTGAAGAAGTTCAAGAAACAATTGTTATCGATAAAGGGGTCGCCAAAAAGCAAATTAAAAAGAAGCGTGTTATTAAGAAGCGCAGAGGCAGCAAAGAAGAGACGACTGAAATTGTGACTGTCGAAGAAGAAGGAAAAGCTCCACAAATCCAAGTCCAAGTTGAAGAGGTGCAAATTCCGGAGGAAATGGCTGAACAACCTATTTACACAGTAGAGGAACTGCCAGAGCAAGTATCTGTCAGTACAGTGATTGAAGGAGGCTTGAAAAAACAAAAAGTTCAGAAGAAACGTATCATCAAGACACGAAAGGGCAATAAACAAGAAATTACTGAGCTGACCACTACAGAAATGGAAGGCAAAGCACCGAGCACCACAGTAACAATTACTGAAGTAGAAGCACCAGCTGATGAAGTTCCGGTTCAGACCGAGTATGTAGTCGAAGAATTGCCAATTGAAACCCAAGAGGTTATCAGTGTTGATGGAGGAGTTACCAGCAAAACGGTAATAAAAAAACGCACTTTGAAAAAAAGGAAAGACGGCAAAGAACAAATTACCGAAATCGTAACTGTGCAAGAAGACGGCAAAAAACCAGAAACAACGGTTACAATATCGGAAGACTTTATCCATCCAGACACTATTTTCCTACAACCTCTTGTTGAGGAGCTACCAGAACAAATATCAGAAATCATAGTTGATAAAAAGGGTATTAAAGAGAAACAGGTTATCAAGAAACGTGTCATTAAAAAGCGAAAGGGTAGTAAAGATGAGGTAACCGAAATTATTACGCTTGAACAGGAAGGTAAAAAACCTGAAACAACTGTGACTGTAACGGAAGAAGAAACACCACGAAAACCGAAAAAGCGAGTCATTGAACAAAAGAAAGCGGACCTTCCTTGGACGGAACAAGTCAAGCTTAAGAGAGCACCTAAGCAAATAAAGCCTGCAAAAGAAAAAGGAGAGACTGTCGAACTTAAACCCGTCAAAACGGAAGAAGTAATCCAAGAATTGCCTGAGGAGATCCAAGAAACAACAGTTTTTGATCAAGGTGTAATGGAGAAGAAGGTTACTAAGAAGCGCGTAATCAAGAAGCGAAAAGGAAGCAAAGATGAAACTCTGGAAATTTTAACGGTACAAGAAGAAGGCAAGCAACCAGAAACAACAGTTACAATCATCGACGAAACTCCGAAAGTTCCTGACGTCACCTTAAAGCGAGCGAAAAAAGAAAAAGTAAAACTGGCGAAGGGAACTGACGAGAAAATTGAAAAGCTCCATCCCGCCAAAATGGTTCAACCAGATTCGCTTCTTACCACAATGGAAGAATTACCTACAGAAGTTCGCGAAACCACAGTAATTGAAGATGGAATTACTAGGAAACAGAAAACAAGAAAACGCGTTATTAAAAAACGCCGAGGTAGTAAAGAAGAAACAACTGAGATAGTTACCGTTGAAGAAGAGGGTAAGGTACCCCAAACAACGGTAACTATCGAAGAAGACGTGGCTCCGAAAATTGCGGAAGAGCAGCCATTGTATAGAGTTGAGGAACTCCCAGAAGAAGTGTATGAAACAACTGTTGTAGAGCAAGGTCGACCGCAGAAGAAAATTATTAAGAAGAGGGTGATTAAAACTAAAAAAGGTGACAAACAAGAAATTACTGAAATTGTTATTACACAGAAGGGTAGAGAGGCACCCGTGACCGAAGTGATAATTCATGAAGAATCTATTCCATTTGAAGAGATAGAACAACCAGAATATGCAGTGGAAGAATTACCTGTGGAAATCCAAGAAACCGTTGTGGTTAAAGATGGAATTTCTAAGAAAAGGGTCGAAAAGAAGCGAACAATTAAGAAAAAAGATAAACAGGGAAAAGATGAGTTAACCGAAATTGTTACAATCCATGAGGAGGGTAAAAAGCCCCAAACAACGGTAACAGTTCAAACACAAGACACGGTGTCAGATATTCCGGATAGGCCAGTTATCACAGAACTTCCAGAAGAAATTAGTGAAGTCAATGTTGTAGAGCAAGGCGTCATCAAACAGAAAATTAAGACAAAGCGAACAATAAAAAAGAGGCGAGGTAGTAAAGACGAAACTACTGAAATTGTGGTTATAGAAGAAGAAGGTAAAGCCCCGCTAACAACAGTGCTGGTGACAGAAGAGCCTGTAGAGGATCAACAGTTAATTCCAAAACCAAAAATAAAGAAAACTAAAAAGCAAGCAAAAAGTGAGAGTCCACTGGTCACACCTGAGGGCTACCTTTTTGTCCCAAGTCTGGCACATCCAAAAGAAACACAACCCGACGATGTTGTCGATATGTTGCAGACGGAACTTATCAAAATGCGCCTTGCCAAAAATCTACCAGAACACGTAGTGCCTGACGATGTACCTAAATACACAGTCATGGAATTACCTGAGGAAGTCCAAGAAACTACCGTCATTCAAGATGGAGTTTCCAAAAAAGTTAGATCGCGAAAACGGGTTATTAAAAAACGTATTGGTGACAAAGAGGAAACAACGGAAATAGTTTCCGTAGAGGAAGAAGGCAAAGTGCCTCAAACTACTGTTACTGTAGAAGAAGAAACAATTCCAGAAGATATACCGGAACAACCGATCTACTCTGTTGAAGAACTCCCTGAAGAAATTTCTGAAACCACAGTCCTAGTTGAAGGAAGACCTAAAAAAAGGATTGAAAAGAAAAAGACTATTAAAACTCGAAAGGGTAGTAAACAAGAAATAACCGAAATAACCGTGACTGAGCAAGAAGGCAAGAGGCCAGTGACTGAAGTTAGTATTAAGGAAATTGATATTCCTGAATCGGAAATCCATGAAGGGCCTCAGCCAGAATATCTTGTGGAAGAACTCCCAATTGAAATTAAAGAAACTGTAGTAGTTGAAAACGGGGTATCAAAGAAGAAAGTTCAAAAGAAGCGGACTATTAAAAAACGCAAAGGTGATAAAGAAGAAATTACAGAAATCGTTACTACTGAACAAGAGGATGAAGCGCCCAGAACCATTGTGTCCATTGAGGAAAAGCCGATTACGTCCCAATTAGAGGAGGTACCAAAAATTGTGGAAGAATTGCCAACAGTGATTCAAGAAGTCAGGATAATCGAAGATGGTGTACCTCAGAAATGGACCATTAAGAAACGCGTCATTAAAAAGCGACGTGGCAGTAAAGAAGAAAAAACTGAAATTGTGACAGTTGAACAAGAAGGTAAACTTCCCGAAACGACCGTCACTGTTGATCAAATAACAGTCATCGAAGAGAAGAAGCCCAAAGTGAAGAAGCCAAGAACAGAAAAGGTCGAAGAAGTACCATGGGCGGAACAGGTTCAACTGAAACCATCCAAACGGAGGCCAAAGGCTGTAGAAAAAACACAGTTGGAAGAAGTTGAGCTGAAGCCATTTGAAGTGCCAGAGAAAGAAGAAGAAGTATTTAGAGTGGAGGAACTTCCTGTGGAAATAAAAGAAACCACAGTAATAGACCAAAAAGGTGTATCTAAAAAGAAAATAGTTAAAAAGCGAGTTATTAGCAAACAAAAAGGCGACAAACACGAACGAACTGAAATTGTTACCGTTGAGGAAGAAGGCAAAGCTCCAGAGACCACTGTAATCACGGAAGAACTAGATGCTCCAAAGACTGGCGGTCCTTTGTACATCGTTGAAGAATTGCCAGTGGATGTCCAAGAGTCTACCGTCACTGAGCGCGGTGTTTCCAAGAAGAAAATTACCAAAACCCGTAAAATTGTTAAAAAAGAAGGCGACAAACGAGAAACCACTAAAATTGTAACAGTAGAGAAGGAAGGTGAAAWACCAACCACTGTGGTWACGGTTGAAGAAGATGTGGCTCCAGAAGAAGCTCGCGAGGAATCCCCCAGTTATAAAGTGGTTGAAATGCCCGTTGAAATACAGGAGACTATAACCATGGAGGGAGGAAAACCAAGGAAAACTGTTATTAAGAAGCGAAAAATACAGAAACAGAAGGGAGATAAACAGGAAACTACCGAAATAGTTACTGTCGAGCGAGAGGGCAAACAGCCCGAAACTACCGTGACTGTATTAGAGGAAATTGTAGACCAACTCCCTGCAGAAGTAGTAGTTGAGGAAATTCCAGAAGAAGTAGAACAAACTACTATTATTGAAGGAGGAAAATCTAAAATCAGAACCGTGAAAAGGAGAAAAATTAAAACTCGCAGAGGTGACCAACAAGAAATCACTGATATTGTAACTGTAGAAGAAGACGGTAAAAAACCACTTACAACAGTGGAAATTACAGAAGAACCAGTTCCAGTGGATGAAAAACCTTCTGAAAGCAAACCTAAACGAACTGTGAAGAAAACTAAAAAAGTAACGGAAACTTCTTTGTTAACAAAGGATGGTTACTTGGTGGTGCCTAGCTTAGAGCAACAAGAAGAAACGCAACCCGAAGGTGTTTTAGATCTTTTAGAGATGCAACTTATCAAAATGAGACTGCAAAGAGATATGCCTGAGCACATTGCACCAGAAGAAGTGCCTGTGTTTGAAATAAAAGAACTTCCGGAGGAGATTCATGAATCCATAGAACTGAAAGATGGCATTCGAAAGAAAGTTATCACTAAAAAGAGGGTTATTAAGAAAAGGAGAGGTGATAAGGAGGAAACCACAAACATTGTTTCCACCGAAGAAGAAGGTAAAGCTCCAGAAACAACGGTAACTATTGAAGAACAGCAGCTACCGGAACAAGAAACTGTGCAACCAATATACACAGTTGAAGAACTTCCAGAGGAAGTTTCTGAATCTACCGTGCTAATTCATGGAAAAGCGATAAAAACAGTTAAAAAGAAGAGAGTTATCAAAACTCGTAAAGGTGGTAAACAAGAAACAACCGAAATAGTTACCATAGAACAGGAAGGTCAACAGCCAATCACTACTGTGGAAATTCAAGAAATAGAAGCACCTGAAATTGAAAAAGTACCTGAATCGGAATACAGAGTCGAAGAGCTGCCCATTCAAATTCAAGAAAGTCTAGTAATTGAGGATGGAGTCACTAAAAAAAGAGTTCAGAAAAAACGAACGATTAAAAAGCGGAAAGGAGATAAAGACGAAACAACTGAAATTGTTACTATTGAAGAGGAGGGAAAGCAACCAGAAACTTTCGTTACTATTGAAGAAAGGCCAACTAGTGGAGATGTTGAGGATATTCCTGAAATTCTGGAAGAACTACCAACCATTACTGAGCAGGTAAATGTAGTGGAAGACGGAATACTTGTACAACGAAATGTTAAAAGGAGAATCATAAAGAAGAGGCGAGGAAGTAAAGAAGAAAAAACGGAAATTGTTACAGTAGAAGAAGAAGGCAAAACACCCGAAACCACAGTGACAATAGAAGAAAAGCCAAAAAAGAAAAGAGCAAAGCGCGTAAAAGCTGAAAAAATTCCGTGGAACCAGCAGGTTCAATTGAAACCTACTACAAGGAAATCCAAAGACATTGAGAAGCCTGAGATCGAAGAAGTAGAGCTACAGCCATTCGAATTACCCAATAAAGAGGAAACAGTTTTCAAAGTGGAAGAACTTCCAGTAGAAATTAGAGAATCTACAGTTATCGACCAAAAGGGTATTGCGCGGAAAAAAGTAGTTAAAAAGAGAGTTATCAAGAAGCAAAAGGGAGATAAACAAGAAAGGACGGAAATTCTTACTGTCGAAGAAGAAGGAAAAGCCCCTGAAACATCTGTTACTATAGAACAAATTGAGGCTCCAGAATCCGACAGTCCTCTTTATGTTGTTCAAGAGCTACCAGAAGAAGTTCAAGAAAGTACTGTTGTAGATCATGGCGTGTCTAAAAAGAAAATCACAAAAACTCGCAAAATTGTGAAAAAAGAAGGGGGTAAAAAGGAGGTTACCAAAATTGTCACCGTAGAGAAGGAAGGAGAAATACCAGAAACTGTCGTAACCATAGAAGAGGGACAAACTACACAAGAGGCGCCAGAAGAACAGCCAGAATATATAGTAGAAGAATTGCCAATTGAAATTCAGGAAACAACCGTACTATCGCACGGTAAACCCACGAAAACCATCGTTAAAAGGCGAAAAATTAAAAAGCAAATAGGAGATCAGCAAGAAACAACAGAAATCGTTACCGTGGAACGACCTGGTGAAAAGCCAGAAACCACAGTCACGGTCTCAAAGGAATTGGTTGAAGAGTTGCCAGAAAAATCAGTAACTGAAGAACTTCCGGAAGAAGTGGAGCAAACTACGATTATTCAAAACGGCAAATCAAAAGTAAAAACAGTTAGAAGAAGAAAAATTCAGTCGCGTAAAGGAGACCAACAAGAAACAACTAATATTATAACAGTTGAAGTTGAAGGAAGCCAACCAGTAACTACTGTGGACACTACAGAGGAATTCATTCCAGAACAACACGAAAAGCTGAAACGTAAACCAAAGAAGACCAGAACGGAAAAAGTAACTGAAACGGCGTTAGTGTCGAAGGAAGGTTATCTTATTGTTCCAAGTTTAGAAGAGCAAGAAGAGGTAACACCTGAAGAAGTTTTAGACTTGTTGGAAATGGAATTGATTAAAATGCGACTAGAAAGGGATATGCCTGACCATGTGGTAGCTGAAGATGCACCCAAGTATATTGTCAAAGAACTGCCAGAGGAAATCGAAGAAACGACTGTATTTGAAAATGGGGTTCCAAAGAAAGTAGTAACAAAAACCAGAGTAATAAAAACACGAAAAGGTGACAAAGAAGAGACTACGCACATAGTGTCAGTAGAAGAAGAAGGCAAGCTTCCCCAAACAACTGTAACCGTTGAAGAGGAAACGGTAACGACAAAAGTAACAGAGCAACCAATTTATACAGTAGAAGAACTTCCAGAACAAGTTTCTGAAACCACAGAAATTATTAACGGTAAACCAACAAAGACAGTGGAGAAAAGAAGAGTTATTAAAACTCGAAAAGGTAAAAAGCAGGAAATAACAGAAATTGTCACTAGAGAACAGGAAGGACAGCAGCCGACAACCACTGTTGAAATCGAAGAAATTGAAGCACCATTAATTAAAGAAGAAGAACCGCATTACGAAGTTCAAGAGCTGCCGGTTGAAATACAACAAACAGTAGTAATAGAAGATGGTGTGGCAAAGAAGAAAGTGCAAAAGAAGCGAACGATTAAAACTCGCAAAGGTGACAAAGAACAAACGACCGAAATTTTAACTCTTGAAGAAGAAGGTAAGAAGCCAGAAACTATCATTACCACAGAAGAAAAACCAATTGCCGAAGCTGAAGATCAATTATCGGAGAGCATAGAAGAACTGCCTACAACTGTTCAACAAATGACTATAATTGAAGACGGAATACGAAAGACTCGCAAAATTAAGAAGCGGGTAATTAAAAAGCGCCGTGGTAGCAAAGAAGAACAAACCGAAATTATCACCGTTGAACAAGAGGGCAAATCACCTCAAAGTACAGTAACAGTGGAAGAAATTCTAGTACCGGAAGAAGATAAGCCTAAGAAGAAAAAGCCAAAACACAAAAAGGCTGAAGAAATTCCATGGACTGAACAAGTGCAATTAAAACCGACTAAAAAACCAAAGAAACCTACAGAGAAACAACAAATGGAAGAAGTGGAGCTCAAGCCATTTGAGGTTCCCGATAAAGAAGAGCCCACGTTCAAAGTTGAAGAGCTTCCCCTTGAAATTAAGGAAACTACTGTTATCGACCAAAAGGGCGACTCCAAGAAAAAAGTTGTTAAAAAACGAGTCATAAAGAAACAAAAGGGCGACAAACAGGAACGAACTGAAATAATTACAACAGAAGAAGAAGGTAAGCCAAGTGAGACTACAGTTACCATAGAAGAACTAGATTTCCTTGAAGACAAGTCCCCAATATATGCAATAGAAGAATTGCCAGAACAAGTTCTAGAAACAGTTATAATTGAGAAGGGTGTACCTAAAAAGAACGTCACAAAGACTCGTAAAATCGTGAAGAAAGAAGGTGGCAAAAGAGAAACAATTAAAATAGTCACCACCGAAAAGGAAGGCGAGCAACCGGAAACAATTGTAACAGTCGAAGAAGATGTAGCTCCCTTGGAAAGTGAAACAGCAGAACCAATATACGCCATAGAAGAACTGCCCATTGAAATTCAAGAAACAATAGTTATTGATAAGGGCATTCCAAAGAAAACAGTTATTAAGAAGCGCAAAATTAAAAAGCAGAAAGGGGATCAAGAGGAACTAACTGAAATTGTAACAGTAGAAAGAGAAGGTGAAAAACCAGAGACTACTGTGACTGTGGTGGAAGAAGACATTCTTGATCAGCTTCCATTGAAGCCATCCGTTCAAGAACTTCCAGAAGAAGTCGAACAAACTGTAATCATGGATCAGGGCAAGCCTAGAAAGAAAACCATTAAGAAAAGAAAAATTAAGAAGAAGGAAGGGGATAAAGAAGAAACCACCGAAATCGTCACAGTGGAAGAAGAAGGAAAAACTCCGGAAGTCACTGTCTCAGTAGTTGTGGAAACAATAACTGAAGTTGAAGACACCATTGTTCTGAAAGTTGACGATGATAAACCCAAGAAAATTAAACCGAAGAAACATACTATAGAACAACAGCAAATGAAGCCGGAAGAAATAAAATTGAAGCCTACCCAACTGCCACAAAAACCGGAAAAGGCCGAAGTTGAAGAATTTGCATTGCCGGAGCTAGTTAAACTGAAACCTGTTGTTAAGATCGAGCAACCAGACAAAAGCGAAGACTTGGAAAAGGTTATATTAAAACCAGTGGAGCAGCCCGACTTAATGGAAGCAAGCATAATTGAAAAGAAAGTGAAGCCAACGAAGAAGAAGAAGCACGACGTTGAACTGCCAGAAATTCCGGATGCTGAGAAATATATTCCTGAGGTTGCTGAAAAATATGAGTTTGAAGAAAGTCCTAAAGAGCAGGAAGATATCCCTGCTACTCCTTGGAGGCGACAGCCAAAACCAAAGGTAGAAGCAGAGGCTGTTGAAATGCCAGGCTTAAAACTAGGCAAAGGAAAAGTTCCCAAAGAAGAGGACGTTCAGGAAGTAGTAAAGCTAAAGCCGGTTAAGAGGGATAAAAAAGGAGACGTTGAAATTCCCGAAAAATCGAAACCTATTAATGTTGAAAAATCCGAATTCGAACCAAAAGAATTCGAGAAGATTCCGATCACTGCACCTAAACGGGAAACTGAAGACACTCCTAAAGAAGACGAAATAACTGTCATTGAGCTGAAACCTACGGAAGTCACCGAAGAAGAGCACGCTCCTGATGAAACAACACCATGGAGAAGGACACCTAAAAAGAAGAAGGACGAAGTTCCCGAGGTAAAGGAATGGCCTCGGGGTAAAAGAAAACCTTTACCCGCGGAAGAGGTGGAAGATATTAGTCTTAAACCAATCGATAAAGTTATACCTGAAGAACCAGTGCATAAAGTTATCACCAAAGACGTAAAATCTGAGCTTGCATACGAAGTGTCTGAAGGGGACTTTACTGATAAACTGGGTCTGAAACCGGAGGACAGAAAAGAAATTCCAGAAGAAGAGGTAACAACAATAACAAAGAAGAGAAAAATTAAACAAAAAGATAAGCCGAAACCGGAGAAGCCGGAAGAGGTTGTTTTAAAACCAATCCCCAAAGAAGAAATTCCGGTAGAATTAATTTCTACCAAACTGGATGATGTTGAAGAAACTCCTTTAGTTCCCGAAGTATCAGAAACTGAAATAACTCTTATGGATAAAGAGAAAAAACCAAAAGAAATATCAGTCCCCGAAAAGCCATCTATCAAAGAGAAAGAAGATGAAGAGTTTAAAAGAGACATTGATGTCCAAATAGTGTCCAAGAAGGTCAAAATTGAGAAGAAAAAGCGCACTGTAAAGTTCGACGACAGCCAACCTCTTCCCGAGCTTGAAATCATTTCTCAGAAACGTACTACTGAAGTGACCGATAAAGTTCCAGATGAACAACTCACGGAACACACTGGTTTGCATGAGGAAACTACAATTCAAACATCCCTCGTCCAAAAAACACTTGGCAAACGCGTTAAAACAAAAACCGTCGCTCCACGATTTATCAAAAGGGTTGAGCCTGTGGTGGCCGAAGAAAGCCATCCTACTCGCTTGGTGTGCAAAGTGGAGGGTACTCCTTTCCCAGAAATAACCTGGTATAAGAACGAAGCTGTCTTCCGGGGCAATGAGCGCGTTTTTATCACAGTCGTAGAGAATACCGTCACTTTGGAGTTTACCAAAGTGGAACCACAAGATGTAGCCGTTTATTCGTGCAAAGCTACCAATCCGGCAGGAGTTGCTACTTCTACCGCTAATCTGGTTATCTTAGGTATGGTCGTGTGGAAAAATAACGGCTTCAGTGTGTTTACGCTAATTTGCCTTTCGTTATTTGCGCAATTTGTTAGTTTAACTGATATAGGTTCACTTGGCTGGGCCAAGGATTTGGATTTGCTTATTACCGATAATAAAGACATTTTCATTGAAAGGCATAAATTTGCAGTACCATAAAACAGCCCATCGGATTGTTTTCAAATGCATGACACGTATATCAATTTAAAAAACTAGGATATTTTGATGATTTGTTGCTAATAAGCAATACTTTTTGTATCAACTGTTTTCTTATTTTAATGCTTTTCTAGAAAAAGAAGAATCAGGAATTGCTCCTCGATTTACCAAACCGCTCAAGCCAAAAATTGTTGAAGAAACAGCACAGGCAATTTTGGAAGCTACTGTCATCGGTCAACCAACTCCAATTGTGAAGTGGTTCAAGGAAGATGAAGAAATCACGCCGCAACCCGGAAGGCAAATTACCTATGATACCAAGACTGGAATAACAACTTTGGAAATTCTGGAGCCGTCACCCGATGACGAAAAAATCTATAAAGTAATGGCTCAAAACAAATTCGGAACTGCCGTCTGCAGAGCCAACCTCATCGTTTCGAAGGCTGTAGAAGTTCAACAGCCTGTAATAATGCAAGCCCCAAAGATTACAAAGCCTATTAAAGCTGTTGTGGCCAAACCGTCAGATGAAGTGGTGCTTGAAGCTGATGTTGAAGGTATTCCCAAACCTGAAATTGCGTGGTACCGGAATGGCAAAGAAATTAAACCCGATGACAAATATGATATTACGGTAACAGAAAACACGACCACACTGGTGATCAATAAAAAAGTGCCGAAGAAACTAAAAGCTGGCAAATATGAAGTGCGTGCCACTAATCCGAGAGGAGAAGCAAAATCGGCAAGCACCGTAGTGATCACCGAAGAAACCAGCGAAGCCAAAGCACCAAGATGGATCAAGCCCATCAAACCTCAAATAGTAGAAGAAGGAGAGGTCGTAATTCTGGAATCCATTGTTGAAGCCATTCCGACAGCCACATTCCAATGGTACATACGGGACACTCCCGTTACCTCTAGTCCAGATGTTCGTATTGTAACCAAAGACAATAAATCAACACTTCTCATCAGCGAAATCACTCCAGAATTTGCCGGTCCAATTACATGCAGAGCTGAAAATGTGGCTGGATCCATAACTCACACAGCCTCGGTCAATATTGTTAAGGAAACTCCTTGGCAGGAGACTGAAGAGCTGGTATATCCAAGATTCGTCAAACCCATATCTCCAATCAGCGTTATGGACGGCGAAAAAGTTACCTTCAGCTGCGTGGTAATTGGAAAGCCAACTCCAAGAGTACAATGGTATTTTAATGACACACCCATTCACGAAGCGCAAGACGTAGTGGTGTCTCAAGATAACGAAGGTGTTTGCAGCTTAGCTATTTCGGAAGCTTTTCCAGAAAATGCTGGCGAATACACTTGCAGGTAAGCTCAACCTGCTTAATTATTTTAATACTTCTTGAACAGAGTTCGATTTTCAATTAAATTTGCTGATCAAATTATATAAATGTTTGTTCCACAGAGCTATCAACAAGATTGGTGAAGCAGTTTGCAAAACATCATTAGTGGTGGAAGCCTACGAATACGTTCCAGATTCCGAGCTCGGTCATATGACCGGCTCGGAAGAAGACTTACTAGAAGATAAGACGATAAGTGAAGGCCTCATTACATCAGATGAAGAAGAGTTTGCCCCCAGAATAATCAAGAAATTACCTGAAGTTGTGCAAACTCAGGATGGCCAAGTTACAAGGTAAAAATCATGCTGTACAGAGGGCTTATAATATAAATCATATTCGTGCCAAATGATACTTTAAATTATCAGTAATATCGAGAAATACTTAAATTCAAATGTTTGGTGTTAAGTTAGTGATTTCAAAAATTGAATCTCCACTATCTACTGTAAAAAGCTTCCGATTGAACAAAACACAAAATGCCACCAAAAAGAATAACATAATTCATTCACATTCTTCAAAAGAATGAAAACAGAAAACTGGAGGCACGAGTTGACAACAATCGCCTGAAATTATAATTTAACTACGAGGGCTTGCTGCACTTGCTGGGCACAACAAAACTTTCGAAAACGTGACTCACAAACTTAAACCCTAACGAACAAAACGCTGTCATTGTTCTATAAATAGGGACTTACATCAAACACTAAAAAAAAATCAACTTTGGCTCGCAAACCACAGACTTAAGACTAACGCCCCTAGAATCATTGCAGACGGTCAAATCACAAACCCAAAAAGCGACGTAAAACTCGTAGGAATCGCAATTGATTACAAACTAGAAGTCACTAAACACACACGAAACATCAGAACACAAACAATAAATAGATCAAAACAAAGGCAAAGAAATTAGCACAAATACCGCCACAAAAATTTACAAAGCGATTTGCAGACCTCAGACTACGGAGATATATTCTAGTCAAACGGATCAGGAACGACAAAACAATTTATGCAAATAGCAAAACAAATTGCACTAAGAAAAATAACACGAATGGGACCCACTACACAACCCATCAAATAAATTACTGTACCAACTCACAAACATGATCAGAATAACCAACAGATTAAAGCAAATACACAAAATGGAAAAACAACCTGCATAATTGGACTATCTTGTTTCCTATGTTACTTGAACACCTTACGCTACAACTGACTCAAATTGTAACTACAAGGGCAAAACGGTAAAGGTGGTCGATGGCCTGTTTTGATGGAACTAAAAGTTGATCATTCATACAATATTACATTTTACAAATGATTAAAATGAACTAAAACAAATAATAAACTTATAATGGTCGATATCGGCAAGGGCTATTCCACTTAATTTACTTACCACCAACTTAAACCCTTAGATTTCAGACGATAATGAAACTAATTATCTCTTTAACTGGCATTCTATAAATACGGGATGAATTCATCTAAATTAAAAACATTCTGGCTTTGTAATACTTACTGAGCAACTTGATTAATGCAGCTTCAATTGCCAAATTATTAACTGATTCAGATTGGAGGTCAAAGCTATTGGTAGACCCAAACCAGAAGGGAAATGGCTGAAAGAAGGAGACGAAATCCTGCCATCGAATGAATTCATCATTGAAAACTTTGAGGATGGAACATCCATCTTGACACTACCTGAGACGTATCCAGATGATGTCGGAGAAATCGTTTACGAGGCAGAAAACCCGCTGGGTGTCGCATCCACAGTGACACACTTACTTGTGGAAACTGTCGAAGGTAAAACAGCTAGTTTTTCTCGGAGCTACAATACGATAATCGAAAATTTCTTTCAGTCAGCCTCAGAAGCATTTTCTCTCTATTTTTACTGTCCCCTTGCCATATGTCTTTTACAACATTTACACATCTCCAAAAACACAACTTTATGTTGTACTGTCCGCGATTATCTGCTTGTATATATTTTTAATGATTTTGTTTCGACGTTTTAGGTATTGTCGGTACAAAAATGTACCGCAAACCCGAATGGGTCACCCATATGGAAGAACTATCGACAGCTCTAAAAGGTAAATATGAGCCTAGCGTGTCTTCGCATGCATGTTCTATCGATATATCAGCTGACAGCTTAGAAAAAATACCCAACAAAAAGTCCACGAAGAATTTACATGAAGGTAAGATATCTTCTAAATCATTGAGTAGCACTTGCAATGAGGACCGGCCGTTTTACATGGAGATTGAATCCGGGTCCAGAACCAATTCCCAAGGGTCCATCCAGAGCGAACCTTCACTCGAAAGATCCAGATGCAGGGATGATTTCATTACAGCTACAATGGCTGATTACCTCAACTCACATAGACACTCCGTGGGGTCAGTCATGGAATTGTTGTCTTCAAATAAACCCTCAGATTCTCATTATGAGAGTTTTGATGTCGTTAATAGCGACTATGAAGAACTCGAGCAACCAAGTGTGCTTACTTTGGAATCTCAGGAAATGTATGAGGAAGATAATGAAAACGAGCCGTTCTATATCTTATCGCCTATAGAGGAAAAAAGTGAACCGTCGACTAGATCGAGTAGTTTTCGGGGTAGCAGTGGGTCTGAGCAACGAAGACAGTATTCGTCTTCTTACAATGCGTTACCAAAGGCGTATGAAGATCCAGATTTTCTACAGCAAGAACGCTATCACACAATACCGAGAATGAAGAACGATTCGAGTTCGAGCAAAGATTTAAGTAAAAACTATTATGATAACACCATGTATCCTTTAGAACCTCGAGAAATCGATCCCAGCGCGTTCTTTCAATTACATACAGCGGATTCTCAAGAGGAGCTGCAGGAGTTTCTACTTCTGGAAAGTGAATGTATGAGTGATAGGGGCAGGGGGCTTGCTTCAGCGTTCAGCCCCGTGCCCGATGATTCTGAGTATGAAAATCAAGGTAACCTAACAGCGTGTGTTTTTGTGTGCTGCTTCACTAATTGATTGTGTTTCGTCTTGTTGCATTTGTTTAGACCAGTAAGTTCCTCCCTCCAGCATGAGCAGGCAAGCAAAAGCATTTGAACAACCAGGTAATGACCCGACCCCGTATGAGAAATGTTTGACATGAATTATGCTGTGTTTTCAAATCTCAATAAATTATTGAATTTATGTAATTAATTCAGGCATTTGAATAAATCAGTTTTTAATTGTCGTCATGGAATGTTGATGTAAACGTCCTCGTAAAGCGACATTTAAAGTAATCAACTATTTATTGTTTTTATGTTGTGCATCTTGAAACATGTCTGAACCCAATTTGAAAAATGCATTATCATGCCCCTCCTTAACTTTCCCCAACAATTTTGCAACAATTTACCGCAGAAATTGTCATGAGTTTTCAAATTTTTAGCTGTGCACTCCGTACCTACCTTCGTCAAAGAAATCACAGATATCCGAACAACAGAGGCTGAGACTATTGTATTTGAATGCATATTCACTGGAACCCCATCCCCAGGTAAATGTGCAATGCTGAATCCAAAACAGTCAATTAATTGTTGCATATAATATAACTTTTCAGATATCGTATGGTACCACAACAATAAAGTGCTACGCAACGATAATCATGTGAAAATCCGAATTGAAGACAACAAGACTACGTGTACGATCACTGAAATCACTAAAGATCATGTGGGTACCTATGTCTGCAAAGCCATTAGCGATATTGGTGAAGCAACTACAAAGGGGCAGCTGTTCGTCCAAGAAATTCCTGAACAGGCTAAGAAGGCCATTCTCGTAAAGAAAGCTAAAGAGGAAGAAGAACGAGTCAAGAAAGAAAGAGTTACTATCGAGAAAAAGCGCGAACTGAAGAAGAAAAAGCGCGCGTCGCTGCTCACAGAAGAAGAAATCAAACCACTGGATGTAACAGAAATCCAATCAAGTGAGGTGACTGAAGAAATACCGTTGTCGACTACAGAAGAAGCCAAAGCAAAACCGATTTTGGATATTCTAGAATCAGTAAAGACTGAAGCAATAGCCTCGTGCAGGAAAATTGACGAAAAAGAGGAAGAGTCTCCCCTGAAAAAGGGCACAGCAAAACTTTCTCCCACTGAACCACTGCGTATCGATGAAGTCCTGGCTGAAGAAATTATTAAAGATATCGAGAAGATCTTGCCCCAGGTCGAAAGAGCCAGACCCACAACTCAAGAAGGGCCGGAAGAAACCGTGAATATCACCGAGGTGAAACTAGAACAAATAATTGAGAGGTGCGAAAAAATAATACGAAAAAGTGAAGTGAAAATGGCCAGAGAAGTCACTCACTTGTTAGAGTTGATCAACGCTAAAGAATTTGGCGTAGGCCAGGCACCTCTTCGCGAAATTGCCGAAATCGTATATTTGCTGAGGAACGGAATCACCGTTAAAGAGGTCACAGTTCTCTATGATGACAACAAATTTCCATCGCTAAAATCCCCAGAAGCTCAATCTGCCATGGTCAATGTGGTAGAAAGGAAGGGCCATGGGGCTCTAATATCGGAAGTTTTGACTGAAGAAACAACCATCGACGAAAGCCAGTTAGCGGCTACTGTAGGATTTAGAGCCATGATGAAGATGGTTGAAGCCAACTATGTATCCGTAGAGGAGATCCTCACTAATTTCACCCCAGAAGATTTTATGCAAAGGGTATGGGAAGCAACTGAAACTGTGGAGGTAAGTTTGGAGATGATAAAAATCACATTTCAGAATTATACAGCCCATAAGAACTCAAAAATGTTCTTGCATATTCGATTTCTATTATAAATTCAGGGAATCGACCAATCGGCTGTTTGATAAATTTGTTTTATGGAAATCTGATACTTTAGACTCACTCTACAGGATGACTACTTACGATTTACTTAATGAGTAGGGTAAAATGATAAAAATACAAAATTTCGTTTATTTCCGGTAAATATTGTCAGTTGTACTTGCTCAATTAGTGTTAATACCGCTACTTTTCTGAGAATGAATGTACTCAAAAATCGTTCGACTTTTGACGAATTACACTAATTGTGAATCACGCTGCCTGGTCATTGGCCTGCACAATTATTCAAAAAAATCAATTCAAACAACAGACTTAATGTGTTTTCGTATCTGTGTAGGTCCCGAAAGAAGTTCCGCTTCAAACGACCATTTCCTCACAAGTGGAAGTTCACGAGGGTGAGTTGTGTTTTTACGCTTAAGAAGTATGTGCTTTCAAAAGACTGTTGGCGTCGCTATTAATTAGCCTGCAGAGTGCTTAATACCTTGTGTCTGTGCTGTATATTTTTGTCTGCTGCTGTACATTTGTCTGTATATATGTGCTAATTATGTTGTGTAATAAAATGCTCTTGATTTGTTTGTTTTAAGTTTGTTAACCGATTAGTGGAATAAATTATTTTTATACAAATAGTAATTTTCTTGTTTCAATATTTCTTCTAGATACGACGACGAAAATCGTAAAGAGAAAATCTAAAAAGAAGGGAGAAAATGAAGGTGAGTTCATAACTTGGGTGACGCTTTAAAGATTAGTGTATTTGAGAGTCGTGTAGAGTTGAAGCATTTTGAAAAGTCGTTGGTGGGTCGACTTTGGCCGCGATATTATTTCATGGCATAATACTAGTGTACTCGCCGATCACATTTTCAGTTTCTCAACCGCTTTCCGCACAGCTTCTAGTGTTAACACAATAATAATTAATATAAAGTGATTTAGGTGCGACTAAGGCAATATTTCTTTGCAACTTTAAGTAGCCGCACAGCAAGTCAGTGTCATTTACATTTAGCCGCATGGCTTATAGTTTTTTAGCGCTTGAAGGTATGTAATTTTTATATTTTTATATTTTTATTATATTTTTCAATACCTCTCATCCAACCATCTATCACTATACTTACACAGTATGCCAAAATAAAATTCCCTACTCTATAACAAATACTGAAACTAATGCTTACAACACTACTCTTATTAAGACACCCTATGCTTCTTAGCACAACGTATAGAAGGCAAATTAGTGATTACTTTAAATATGAGATTAGACACACAATCCTCTATCATACAAACACTTTCACAGAATCCCTCGAAATCAGCGAAGTCCGTGAACGTACCGTGCAGGGTGACAAAGCAACATTATCTAAGAGACACTCCGTTGAAATTACCGAGATCATAGACACACCTGAGACCCGTAGAAAAACAGACGTAGAAATCATAGAAGAGATTGACAAAGAAAGGATCGTAAAAAAAGTATTAAAAACGCGACGTCCTCATTCAGAAGAATACCTTATAGATGAAGAGGATGTTGACAAAATCCTCCCTATCGACTTCCATCCTCAAACTCAACTGCCCCAAAATATACCGTCGGTGGTTTCCGAAGCCACACATAAAGACGAAATTACCCAAATTGATCGGGATTTAGAAAAAGTCAAGGCAACAGTAGGAATTCTGCCCTTAAATGCTATTTCACAAGAGCAACCAATTTCTCAAGAATCTGAACAACCGAAAGCAGAGGTTACAACAATAACGCAACAAGCTTATCAAACCGTTGACCAGTTCGAGGCCTATGAAACTTCCGAAATTAACTCGCAAAACATTCCAGCACATTTTGACTCAACCATGAAACCGCAGGCATATAATGCGGACCGAAATATTACAATAACAGAGAGCCTAGTGATCGAAGAGATTTACGCAGGCGACACTTCTATCACCTTGGAATCCAAGCAAGTATCAGAAACAAAAGCTGAGTTTAGCATAATTGAACAGAAAGCGTCCAATATTCAAGAAGTCGAAGTGCACCAAAAGGAAGAGACTTTCAAACCTCTCGAATATGATCAGAAATATCCTTTTGAAACTCACATTCCAAAAGACAGTTCAGAAGCTTCATCAACCAGCCAAGTAACTCAAATAGATCATACTGTGGAGCAAGCAACAGCCGACATCAATATCTTACCACAGATGGTTCCGATACAGGAAAAATGCGAGGCTGACGAAAAAGAAGGAGATCATAAACAGTCTGCCACTGTTTTATCTCAGGCGTCAAGAACCATCGACTCAGTAGAAGCGTTCGAAACAACCGAGCAAAACGTCCAGAATCAAGTGGGAGAATACGACAAAACATTCAAGCCCTCATTTTCTAATGCCCAACCGGCTTTTAGTATTTCAGAGAGCATAAACATACATGAAATAAATCTTGGAGACATTCCCGCTACATTATCAATCGAAGGCCAAGTTGAGGGTCAAGCCTTTGTTTCAATACTTGAACAGGAAGCTAAACATATTCAGCAGGTGGATGTTTCAGATAAGGAAAAAGACTTAGAAGCTTTTGCTGCTCCTAAAGGAGTTGAGGCTACAAAAGCATTCATTACTCAAGAAGGAATTTCCATTGAAGAAGTGCAGCAAGCAATGTCGGAAGATAAAATGGACATTGTCAAACCTGTAGGAGTCAAACCGAAAATGAACATTGATACTCAAGAAAGCCTAATTGTTGAACAAGTCCTTACTGGAGATAAGCCTGGAAAATATCTTCCTCAGGCATTTGTAGCTACCGAAGTGGCTACAAGATCTATCATATCCCAAAAGTCGATTACACAGTCCCATATTCAGGCTCCAGAGCTTGAAGGCGAATATACTCCAGGAAAACTGCCCCCCACCCAGGTAGCAAATGAGAACATCTCATTGACAGAAGGAATATTGATTTCTCAAACTCAAACTGAAGACAGGGAGAAGGTATTTTCAAAATCCAACAGTCCCGAACGGGCCAACGCCCTAGAAGACATCCTTCTACACGAAAGTTTGGTAGTCCGAACAGTAGATAGCCAAGCACCGCAAGGAGACATTACAACTGAAGAAACTGAACAATTTACTGCTACCGTTGATATCACTGAAAAGCAAACCGTTCAAACTGAATCAGTTGTAGCTGCAGAGTCTGAAAATATTTATGAGCAGAGCCAAGTCGACACCAAAGTGGCGACCAGTGATTTTAGACTACTTGAAGTAAGCGAAAATGCGTTTATCACCGCACATGAGTCAGAGAATGACTTGGCACCGGATGAACATAAAACCAAAGTCTTGGCCACCTCAAGTATTGGTCCTAAGGAATCTTTGGTTGTGGAAGAAGTGGAGACTGGAGATTCACCCAGTGAATTTACCGATCACCTGAAATACAAAACTGATTCAGCCGAAACCAATATTCAAACTACGGAAGCGCAAGTTACTATTGAGACCCAGGCTGGTGAGAGTGAAATGCCATCAGAACAAAGTCAACCAGAAGCGTACAATATTGACACAACTATAACCAGAACTGTAGACGAGATTTGCATAACTGAAAATCAAACGATGGAAAGTGAAAAGTTATTAGAACAGTTTGAAACACCAGAATCTCAAAAGGGCAAACAGACAAGATCACACTTACTTCCAACCGGAATAAGTGAAATAGTCGAAGTAGATGATAGCGAGAGTAATTTGAAAATTGACAACTTAGAGCAAGGCCCAGCCAGTTTCAATCAGCCAACATTCACAGAAACTGTTATTTCTGAAGCTGTTGCTGATGAAGGTTTGAATGACATAGAAAGCGAAAAACCTGAAGAAAAACAAGCTTCGTCTGAGGTCCTTCTCCAGCAAGCCGTCAATATTTCCGAAGTAGTGGCCGATGATCGCGAAAAGCCATATAAATCATCTGACGTTAATACGCAAGAAGCTACAGTTAACATTTCGTTTAGCCAAGTGGCCAGCCAAACTATCACCGATTCGAATATTGCACCTGAAGATCTAATGGTGTCAAAACCGGTGGAAGAAACGGCGCAAGTTGATCAAAGTACAATAGAACATGTTTACACTTTGCAGCATGAAACAGGGGAAAAGGAATCTGAATACATAAAACAGCAGCCCGATGCTAAATCAGCTTTGTTCGGTTTAACTGACGGGCTTAGTGGTCCCAATGTAATGCAAGTAACCATAAATGAGAAAGAAGATGAATATTCTCCACATATCACTCCACTTGAAGGGCTGGGGCAACCAAATATTACAGCTCACGATGTTGCGGTGAAAACTGAAGTGGAACTGGTGGTTCATACTGATGAAATAATCGAAGATGAATTGCTTACTGGTAAAGCCAAGAAATATACTAAACCATACAATGAACTAATTGTAACTGAATCCAATGCAGTGGATGTTCACAAGGATTTACCAGCTGATATTCATCCATATTCCAAGCATGCCAATGTTGACATCTTGCCAGGTCAGGCTCTGTCCGTTACTGAAACCAGAGCTGAGCAAAATGAAGAACAACTCACCGTTTCAGATGTAGATAAGTCCAATGCCGTTGTTGGGATTGAAGAGCAACAAGTTGCGACTAAAGAACAAATAATCGCGGATAATCAAACCGGCGTTTTCGATCGCATCTCACCAGAGAAACAGTTAGGTATCACTAGACAAGATCTATCGCACCCTCTCGTTCAAATGGAAATTGCCGCAGGAGAAACTGAAGGATACAGTAGCGAAGATATCAAACCAAACTCTAAACAGGCAGACGTTTTATTTGGTGAAGCTGAAGGTATCAATGTTAGTGAAGTATTCGCTGGAGAAGCAGAATCGAATCTGCCGCAGGATGAATCTCCCCAAGTTGATCGGGGAAATGTAGCTATTTCATCTCACATAATTGCTGTTAAAGAAGAAGTCCAACCACAAGATTCCACAAATGCATTGAAAGAAGAGGAACGGAGAACAGAAAATGCTAAAACCCAATTTAGTCCGCTGGACACCATTATTACGACCGAGTCAGTAGTTGGAGAACAAGAATCCAATATTGAGAGGGAACATCGTGATACTCAAACTGCTACTTCTGAGTTCGAAGAAGCTATCCCCATTTCTGTAACCTCGATAACAGCGGCAATAAAAGAGACAGAACTCATAAAAGACGAAATCAATTTGAATCAAGCAGAGCAGATCTTATCACCACAGGAAAATATACAAGTCGATGAAGTACTAGTGAACGACTCATTTACAGATTTTGATCGATCCTCGCCAACCAAATTTATTGCATCATCAGTGCATTCGCAAATGCGATCAATTACTGAAACTGAATTAATTACTGGGGAAAAGGAAGCAAACCTAGAAAAAGATGTTCAGCCTTTGCAGCAAAGCGCCGAAGTTGAATTTGGGGAAATTACTACGGCTGAGACTACTGAAACCGTGATTTCAGAAAAAGAAGGCAAACATGATACTGAAGAAGCTACAAGCTTAGTCGCCCTTACCTCAATTGATGCACAACCAGTTGCTGAATCTAGCCAACCTGAAAGTCAAGATCAAGTATCATCACTAATTGAGCAAAAGCCGGCCTTTGCAAATGCTAATCCAGAAACATCGTTGATAGAAGGTTTAACCCAAACTGAGACACTAGCACAAGAGAGCGAAACCTACTTCGAAAAGCCCGTTTTAGATACGAAATCTGCTACAGTGGACTTCACATCTCAGCACGCCGTATCAATCAGTGAGGTAAAGAGCAATGAAACTGAAACCAATTTACAAGTAGAGGACAAACCGACCGGAAACCAGGCTACTGTTGGACTACTAGGACATGAACTTCCTGTGAGAAGCGAACTAGAGATTAACGAAAACACTGGTGATTTACAATCCAGTCAACCTGAGCATTCATCAGCACAACCAGAAATTTCAGCACTGAGTACTGCCTTGCAAACTGAGACGCTTATATCGGAAACTGAAGGCAAAAGCCCCGAAGCAGAAAAAATCGACCAGCGACATGTAACGGTGAGCATCGATGAAGATGTGGGAGTAGTGGTAGAAACAGTCACTGTGGCAGATAAAGAAACAGATTTGCTAACCGAACGACCCAGCACCAAAGAGGCTGAAGTGAATCTTTCAGAAAGCAACGTCATTGCCTCACAAAGTGAAGTTAACCCCAACGAAGGAATTCTAGACCTCGAAGAACTGAAACCAGATGAAACAACAGCTTCAAGCAGTATAATATTTTCAAATACACTAACCCAAACGCAACAGACAGCAATCGAGGCCGAAACTGACTTAGCCGACTTCAAAAAGCCCCTGTCAACGGCTGCTATCATTGGTGTAGAAGCAGTTGAAGGAATCACAAGCGAACAAACGACTGTAGCTGAAAAAGAGCAGCATTTGGCCGAATTTCAACTGCCGAGCAGTAAAACTGCTCTTCAAAATATTGATATACCAGGAAAAGTGGCAGGATATGAAACTACCGATATTCGCGAAAATCCAGGTTTCTTCCAACAGTCGCAGTTCGAGCAGTATCAGGCTCAGCCTGCCGACGAAGTTTTACATAGTCTAATTGTAACGCAAAATATGTCTGAAGAAAAAGAAACAGACTTTCAAGGTGAATTTAAACCAGAAACTTCCACAGTAGAACTCTCGTTAGAGAAAGGCAGAATTGTGGTGAATATCTCGGAAGTAACGACCGAAGATAAGGAAGGATATATTGCCGATTTGGAGAAACCGAACGAACAATCCGCTATTGCCGCAATAGATGCCGTACAAGTTCCGGTAACTGCCGAAACGATCAGCAGCGACAACACCGGAGTTTCTGAGTATCAAGCACCGCAAAGCTCTTCGGCAGTTTTGAGGCAAGATGAACTATGCCAGCTGGTTCAAGAAAGTCCGCAACTTCATGAGCGTGAAGACGTTTTCGAAAAGACTGTACCTTTGAACAGAAAGCAAGCATCAGTTGCGTTCGATGAAGAACAAACTGTTGAGACTAGTGAGGTCGTCAGTGCCGAACGTGAAACTGCCTTTGATAAATCCCCTGCTCCAGACACAAGTACTGCTGATTCTTCAGTTTCTGGACACATAACTGCTCAGGTGTCGGAAGTTCAGACCTCCGATCAGACTAGCGAGTATATAGTCGAAAAACCAAAAGAAACTACTGCCGGTGAAGATCAACCCACTTTTGATTATCTAAGTCAGGGGCAAAACTTGGTATTAGAAGATTACTTAGATCAGGATACGCCGGACGTTGCAAAAAAAACAGCTGAGACCAAAATTGATGAGATTAATTACCTCGATATATCTGAGGTGGTGCTGGGTGATGCGTATGGCAAGGCTTCGAAGGAACCCTTGCTTGTAGAAAATGCTTATGAGCAAATAGACGAGGCAACGGCCTTGGTTCAAAGTCATGTGGTTCCTCATGATACGTTGACTGATTTAACCGAAGATGTTCAAAACACCCAAGTGGTTAATATAGTGCAGGAAATGTTACAAAGTATCACTCAATCGCAGAGCAATGTTCAAGATTCAGAAAAGCCAATGGATCAGCAGCTAAAGCCCGACACCAAACAGGCCGATTTAAGCATTGGAGAAATGTCGTCGGTCGAAATATCTCAAACTGTTTCAGATGAAAAAGAGGGACGATTTGTGCCTGGAGAACTGCCCGAAGAAAAGTCTAGCTTATCCATTATGCCCCATCACTCGCTAGTAAGCAGTGAAGTGCAATCAAGTGATGATCTTGCACAATTAGCACTTATTTCACCTAAGGAAACATTAGCCGAAATAATTCGCGATGAGCTAACTGCGATTAGTACTCACGAACAGAAAACTGAAGAAAAAGAGGTGCCATTTACCGACCAGCCTGCAGTAGCTTCTACAGCCGACCGTACAATAATGCCTACTCAGTCCGTTAACATTACTGAAATTATCACTCAAGATAGTGAAACAATTTTGCACAAGTCCATACCTCTAGAAGCACAAGCTGAGGAGAGTGTTCTACTGCAGGAAGCTACTGAAATCCGTGAAACCAAAAGCGAACAAGACATAGATTTACTGAAAATTGAACAACCTCAGGATTATCAGGCCTCACTAGAAACGTTGCCGCTTACATCCATTACAGTTACAGAAAATGTCTCGGTGGAGAAAGAATCAGAACATGTAAAAGATAAATCACCTCTATTAAGTAAAGCTGATACAAATTTGGAAAATGCCAACAAGGTGGCAAGCATATCTGAGATATTAACTAACCAGCTGGAAAAGGATATGATGCCAGACCAACCTCAAGAAGGCAAAGCGGTTCTAGAATTTACAGAACACAACGTCATCGAAGAAGCTGACGCTAACGCGTTAGAGGCATTAGGTAAATACAACAAAGACAGCAAACTGACTACTTCCCAAGTACATGTTGATTTAACAGAAGCCAGACACGTAGCAAGTGTAGCAGAAGTACTACAAACTCAAGCTGAATCTGAATTTATTCCGGGCACTACAAAAACAGAGTTAGCCTCAGAAGCAATTTCAGAACACAAAGCAATCGAAGAGTTACAAATTCGATGTCTAGAAGCTTTGGGTGAAAAACCCAAAGCTGAAAGCCCAGAATCATTTATGGCTGGCTACGTGTTACCGGATTTGGCTTCCGCAGCAAATGTAACAGAAGTCTTAAGCACTCAGGCTGAGTCTGAATTCACTGTTCCAAAACCCAATCAAGAAACTGCACATCCCCATTTACTAGGACTAGAAGTGGTTCAAGAACAGGAAGTTAGGGTTCTTGAAAGTTTGGGTGATCATGTAAGGGATAAGCTTCCGTTATCAGGTATTGCGGATATTAATATGGAAAAAAGCAATCAAGCAGTAAACATAACTGAAATACTGACATGTTCCAATGAAACCGAGTTAAAAGTGCAGCTTCCTTCCGACGATTTTGCCTCAGTGACTCTTATAGAGCAACGGAATATTGAAGAAACTAATGTTAAGCCTTACGAATCGCTAGCTAAGCCTGTCAGCGAAGCTGTTCCCAGAACAGATAAGGCAGCCATAAATCTAGAAAAAGCTGGAAAATCTGCGAGTATAACTGAAATTTTACCTGCTCAAATGGAATCTGATCTGGTCCAAGATGTTCCGAACCAAGAAAAAGCTACTTCAAATATTTTAGAAAGCAAACCAATCGAAGGACTCGATATAAAATCTTTCGAAAATGTAGGTGATGACATTACTACAAAGTTGCCTGACTTTTCCCAAGCTAGCGTAGATCTTGAATACACGCGTAATATCGCATCTGTATCAGAAATATTAAGCAATCAACAAGAATCTCACTTAGAAAGTTTCAAAGCTCCAACAAGTACAGCATCACCTGTGATGGATAGTTTCAAAGGGCTGAAAAGTGAGGATGTGAACGTGTATGAAAATACTACTGAATTCCATAGAAAAAAACATATACCGCAGCAGACTGCTGCGTTACATAAGGATGAGTTTGAGAGCGTTATGGAATCAACTATTACAATTCAAGGATCCACCCAACAGTTGGAAATTGAACACCCCAACAGCAAAGTTGCCGATTTCGATATGCTGACAGAGCAAAGTATTACCGTAACGCAAACGATGGCACATGGAACCGTAGGTGAAGAAATTTCAACTGTTATGGCAACTGAAACCACTGCGGAAAAACGAGTTGAAGATAAACCAGTGGGAACCAGTGAGGATGTTCTTACCCTAGATAGCGTTAATGTCATTAAACCAGATCATGTTAAGACCTTAAAAGTTCAAAGTCAATATGTTGACGTTAACCGAAGCCTTGTAGTAACAGAACAAACGGTCTCAGGTAGTGTTATAACGTTAGATCTCGAAACACCCAATCAGAAGAATGTTACAGTGGCTTTGACAGACACTGAAACCCCCCAACTGCAGATAAGTGAAGTCCAGATACTTGAACATCCAGGTAAGTTAAACCCCGACCAAAATGTGAAGCTACTCTGGATTTCAAAAACCAAGATGATCTCAATCAATAAATATATTCATTTTCTGCTTTTAAAGCATTTAATTTATTAAAAAAAGCTCCATATTGTCTATTTGCTTCTATTCGAATTACACAAATTACAGTAGTTCTTGATGGCAAAAATAATATGCATATTGAAATATAAAGTAATTAGAATTCTCGTTAGATCAGGCGTAACACTAGAGTAGCTTACCACACAAAACAAAGTAGAAGTACAATACCAAACCAAATAACACCGTACAGAAGAACACAAATCATTTTCGCGTTCATCATCAATTCGCACATAGCTTTTCAAAGGGCCTCATTAATCACCTTAAATTACAGGACCACTGGATGACACCACACAACAAATAACACACGAAACCGTCACTCAAAAAGCACCAACCTCTGAATTAGCAGACGAGTACACATCTCCGGTTAGAAAACATTCGGACGCCGAAGAAACCCATGAATTTGTAACAAGATTCAAATCCACACCAGATAGTGAAGAAGCGGCTCAAGTTGTCACCAAAAGAACCATTTTGAAAAAGAAACACAAGAAAGGTCACGAAGGTGATACTGTGATAGAAGAAATAATATCTGAAAGCACACCACAGAAAATAGATAAAACAGGACCTACAATTGAAGAACTATCAGACACTGAGAGCGAACCTCAACCTAATGAGTACACTGTTGAAGAAATGCCTGAGTCTCCAACTCCGAAAAAGAAGAAAAGTGTAAAACATATGGGTGGTAGACCGGAAAGGGGTGATATTGTAACAGTAGATGAAGCAATTTCCGAACAACCCAAATTTATTGTTGAGGAGTTACCTGAACAAATCGAAGAAACAACAGTTGTGGAGGACGGTATTCCTAGAAAAAAAGTGGTGAGAAAACGCGTTATTAAAAAGAAGAAGGATGGCAAGCAAGAAACAACCGAAATAACAACCGTTGAGCAAGAAGGTAAGAAACCAGAAACAACAATATCTGTGCAAGAAAAGGAACTCTGCGAAGAACCTGAATATGTAGTTGAAGAGCTACCTCAGCAAATCGAAGAAACAATAGTGGTTGAAGAAGGAATTCCGAGAAAGAAAGTAATTAAGAAACGCGTTATTAAAAAGAGGAAAGGTGACAAGCAAGAAATCACGGAACTAGTCACCGTTGAGCAAGAAGGCAAAAAACCGGAAACCACAATAACAGTTGTAGAAGAGCAAGTGCCTGATCAGCCTGAATATATTGTAGAAGAATTACCTGAGCAAATCGAAGAAAAAACAGTTGTCGAAGAAGGTATTCCGAGAAAGAAAGTAATAAAAAAACGCGTGATCAAAAAGAAGAAAGGTGACAAGCAAGAAACAACAGAAATAGTCACCGTTGAGCAAGAAGGCAAAAAGCCAGAAATCACAATAACGGTTGAAGAAGAGCAAGTCCCTGAACAACCTGAATATGTTGTAGAAGAACTACCTGAGCAAATCGAAGAAACAACAGTTGTCGAAGACGGTATTCGGAGAAAGAAAGTGATAAAAAAACGCGTTATTAAAAAGAAGAAAGGTGAGAAGCAAGAAACAACAAAAATAGTAACCGTTGAGCAAGAAGGCAAAAAACCGGAAACCACAATCACCGTTGATGAAGAACAAACGCCCAAACAACCTGAATATGTCATAGAAGAACTACCTGAACAAATTGAAGAAACAACAGTTGTCGAAGAAGGTATTCCAAGAAAGAAAGTCATAAAAAAACGCGTTATTAAAAAGAAGAAAGGTGACAAGCAAGAAACCACACAAATAGTAACCGTTGAGCAAGAAGGCAAAAAACCGGAAACCACAATTACCGTTGACGAAGAACAGACGCCCGAACAACCTGAATATGTCATAGAAGAATTACCTGAACAAATTGAAGAATCAACAGTTGTGGAAGGTGGTATTTCCAGAAAGAAAGTGGTAAAGAAACGCGTGATCAAAAAGAAGAAAGGTGACAAGCAAGAAACAACCAAAATTGTAACGATTGAACAAGAAGGCAAAAAGCCAGAAACCACAATAACAGTTGAAGAAGAGCAAGTACCTGAACAGCCTGAATACATTGTAGAAGAATTACCTGAGCAGATCGAAGAAACAACAGTTGTCGAAGATGGTATTCCCATAAAGAAAGTAACAAAGAAACGCGTTATTAAAAAGAAGAAAGGTGTCAAGCAAGAAACTACAGAAATAGTCACCGTTGAGCAAGAAGGCAAAAAACCGGAAACCACAATAACCGTTAACGAAGAACAAGTGCCTGACCAGCCTGAATATGTTGTAGAAGAACTGCCTGAACAAATCGAAGAAACAACAGTTGTAGAAGAAGGTGTTCCTAGACAGAAAGTTGTCAGGAAACGAGTCATTAAAAAGAAGAAAGGCGACAAACAAGAAACGACCGAAATTGTCACCGTTGAACAAGAGGGCAAGAAACCGCAAATGACAATATCCGTAGAAGAAAAGGAGATTCCTCACGAACAAGAATATTTAATTGAAGAGTTACCTGAGCAAATCGAAGAAACAACAGTTGTAGAAGAAGGTGTTCCTAGACAGAAAGTCGTCAGGAAACGAGTCATTAAAAAGAAGAGGGGCGGCAAGCAAGAAACAACCAAAATAATAACCGTTGAACAAGAAGGCAAAAAGCCAGAAACCACAATAACAGTTGAAGAAGAGCAAGTACCTGAACAACCTAAATATATTGTAGAAGAATTACCTGAGCAGATCGAAGAAACAACGGTTGTGGAAGATGGTATTGCCAGAAAGAAAGTCACAAAGAAACGCGTTATTAAAAAGAAGAAAGGTGACAAGCAAGAAACCACAGAAATAGTCACCGTTGAGCAAGAAGGCAAAAAACCGGAAACCACAATAACCGTTGACGAAGAACAAGTGCCTAAACAGCCTGAATACGTTGTAGAAGAATTTCCTGAACAAATCGAAGAAACAACAGTTGTAGAAGAAGGTATTCCGAGAAGGAAAGTGGTGAAGAAACGAGTGATTAAAAAGAAGAAAGGTGACAAGCAAGAAACAACCAAAATAATAACGGTGGAACAAGAAGGCAAAAGGCCAGAAACCACAATAACAGTTGAAGAAGAGCAAGTACCTGAACAGCCTAAATATATTGTAGAAGAATTACCTGAGCAGATCGAAGAAACAACAGTTGTCGAAGATGGTATTCCCAGAAAGAAAGTAACAAAGAAACGCGTTATTAAAAAGAAGAAAGGTGTCAAGCAAGAAACCACAGAAATAGTCACCGTTGAACAGGAAGGCAAAAAACCGGAAACCACAATAACCGTTAACGAAGAACAAGTGCCTGACCAGCCTGAATATGTTGTAGAAGAACTACCTGAACAAATCGAAGAAACAACAGTTGTAGAAGAAGGTGTTCCTAGACAGAAAGTCGTCAGGAAACGAGTCATTAAAAAGAAGAAAGGCGACAAACAAGAAACGACCGAAATTGTCACCGTTGAACAAGAGGGTAAGAAACCGCAAACGACAATATCCGTAGAAGAAAAGGAAATTCCTCACGAACCAGAATATTTAATTGAAGAGTTACCTGAGCAAATCGAAGAAACAACAATTGTGGAAGAAGGTATTCCGCGAAGGAAAGTGGTGAAGAAACGAGTGATTAAAAAGAAGAAAGGTGACAAGCAAGAAACAACCAAAATAATAACGGTGGAACAAGAAGGCAAAAAGCCGGAAACCACAATAACAGTTGAAGAAGAGCAAGTGCCTGAACAGCCTGAGTTTATTATAGAAGAATTACCTGAGCAGATTGAAGAAACAACGGTTGTCGAGGAAGGTATTCCCAGAAAGAAAGTAACAAAGAAACGCGTTATTAAAAAGAAGAAAGGTGATAAGCAAGAAACCACAGAAATAGTAACCGTTGAACAAGAAGGCAAAAAGCCAGAAACCACAATAACGGTTGAAGAAGAGCAAGTCCCTGAACAGCCTGAATATGTTGTCGAAGAATTACCTGAACAAATCGAAGAAACAATAGTTGTCGAAGAGGGAATTCCGAGAAGGAAAGTGGTGAAGAAACGGGTGATTAAAAAGAAGAAAGGTGACAAGCAAGAAACAACAAAAATAGTAACCGTTGAACAAGAAGGAAAAAGGCCAGAAACAACAGTAACGGTGGAAGAAGAGCAAATGCCTAAACAACCTGAATATATTGTAGAAGAATTACCTGAGCAAATCGAACAAACAACAGTTGTCGAAGAAGGTATTCCTAGAAATAGAGTGGTAAAAAAGCGAGTAATTAAAAGGAAGAAAGGAAACAAGCAAGAAAAGACCGAAATAATTACGGTTGAACAGGAAGGTAAAGAGCCTAAAACAACAGTGACTGTTGAAGAAGTAGAGGAAGACGAGTCACGTTATGTAGCAGAGGAAATACCGGAGAAGGTGCCAACCAAAGCTGTTGAAATTGATCAACCGAAAAAGAAGGTCCGGAAATCAAAGAAACCAATTTCGGAAGATGCATACTTATTCGTGCCTCTGTTAGAGCAACAAAAAGACTTACCCACAACGCCAGAAATATTTGAGCTGCTTAAAATGGAAGTTATACGAATTTTGTTAGCTCATCCACTTCCTCAGTTCCCCGAGTTAACAGATATGCCCACAGGATACCGAGTTTTAGTCGAATATCCGGAAGAAAAGGAGGAAATCGATTTAGGAGACGGAAGAAAAGGTACGATTAGAAAGAGGAAAATTAAAAAACGAATTGGAGACACAGATGAAGTTATCACAATTAGTATTAAAGAAAAGCCAGGCGAAGAACCGACTATTAAAGGTAACATTCAAGAAGAAAACGCATCCGAAATTGAAGATATGAGCGAAATGGTTCCAGTAATTGAAATTCCTGAAGAAACAGAAGTTGTTGATATGACTACATCTGATGATATTCCTAAAAAGAAAATCACAAAGAAAAGAAAACTGCTTAAGAAAATTGGTCCAAAAATTGAAGAAACTGAAGTTATTAGTGTGTTCGAAGACGGAAAACGTCCAAAAACCACAGTGAAAATTAAGGAGTACGACATCGACGCAACTCCGAAAGAAATTACTCTCGTTAAACATAAATTAGAACTCATCGACATCAAACCAAAGCAACCAGTCATTGTGGAAAAGGATGATATTCCCAAACTCACTGAACTAAAACTGAGAAAGCCCAAGCGACCACAAAAAGCTGCTGAAGAAAAGAAGCAACCAATGTTCCGACTGAAAAGCAGAATCAAACTAATAATTTTTCCTCCCCTAAGTGAAGTTGAGCAACATGGAATAATCACAAATCTTCCTGCATACATCAGGGACCATGGCGAACTGTCAAGGAATATATCTGATGCACAAAAGGTGTTGAAAAAGAAGAAAATACGGAAGTTTAAGGACATAGACTACATGCCGCCAGAGCTGGAAGAAGTTGAGCACGTTGATATGCCTGCAAAGCCTGAAACCACTGATGCCAAAGATTCTCCCAAACATAAAAGGCTTCCAAAGGAAAGGCAACAGCCGGACGAAAAAACTGCCATACTTGAGCTAGGCAAAGGGCAGATACCTGAAGATGTGGAACTGCCAGAAAAAGTTCTGTTAAAGAAAATACCTGAAACAGCATCTGACAAAGAACCACTTGAGGTGAAAGAAGCAAAAACTAAAAAACCTGACGAGTCAAAAATTAAAAACCGTAGCGAGGAACATGATGAAGAACCCATTGCGTTTGAACCGTACGACATTGATAAAACAGATTTTGAAATGGAAGATTTTGAAACGAGCGACAAGGATGACGTACAAAAAATTAAGAAAAAGGTTCCAACAAAATACAAGAAGAAGCCCAAAGCAAAGTCGAGCCCAGATGTAGATGAATTACAGTTAATTATGGGCGTTCCTAAAGAAAAGCCAGATATTGAATCGGAAGATGTTTCTTTCCAACCCAAACAGAAACCTAAAAGAGAGGAAGAACCTGAAAAAATTAAGTTGAAACCTTTTAAGGTGCCTAAATATGAAGGTCCTGCAGAAAAAGTACGCCTTGAAGGCCCCGAGTATCAAAAACCAATAGTAGTTTACGAACTTCCAGAAGTAATTACAACCGTCGATGAAAAAACTCCCGAAGGTATTAAGAAGACGATCAAAAAACGACGCACAATTAAAAAGAGATTAGGCCCAACTCAAGAGGTTACAAATATTGAAACTTTAATACCTGAACAGGGCAAATCTGAGACTATTGTAACAACTGAAATTGAATACATCACTGATGAGTTCGTTGTGCCGTATGACGCCGCTGAGGTCATTGAATTACCAACGGAAGAAAAAATTATTAAAACTAAAGTAAATGACAAAGTGATTACTAAGAAGTTTACTAAACGAAAACTAAAAAAACCCATAGGAAAATCACAGTCTGAAATTACCGAAATTCTAACCGTTGATGAAGATGAAAAGAAACCGCAAGTACTAGTAGTGATATACACAGTAGAAGAAGATTTGCTGCCGGATCAAGAAGAAGCTGATGAGCTTTTACCATTGTTGAAAGTGCGGCCTAAAAAAGGAAAGCCTTTAGTGGTAGAATTACCAGAAGAAGTTGTTGTTGAAGAAGTGAAAGTCGATAAAGACACTACCAAGACAGTTATTAAAAACAAAAAGCAGTACAAGAAACTGCATAAACCCAAAGAAGAGATAATTACTCTTCAAACACGAGAAATTGATGGCGACTCTCAAACCGACGTGACGATAGAAGAACTGATTCCCGATGACATATCGGATATTCTAAAAGGTGAAGTATTAGAAGAATTTCCTTCAACTACAGAAATCACCGAAGATCTATCGGGACCAACCCCGATAGTGACTAAAGTTACTAAAAGGAAAACACAAAAACGAGTCGGTGAGAAAGCACAAGTCACTGAGATAGTAGTTACAGAAAAAGGGAATGAAACTCCAATTACAGAAGTCAATGTATATCTAACAGATGAAGTACCACGTGTAACTGAAGAAAGCGTTGATACCATTACCATAGAAGTGCCTGAAGAAATTACCACTAAAGTAATTCAAACACCTACAGGGCCAAAGATCGAAACTACCAAAACGAGGATTCTTAAAAAACTGAAAAGTCCTAAACAGGAAACGTTAATAGTTGAAACCGTTTACGAAGAAGATAAAATTCCAGAAACCACCGTGACGGCGGATGAAGCCAAAGATTTATCAGCTCTTCCAGAAAGTACCCAAGTATTGGAAATGCCCGAGAAAATAACGATTGACAAAACATCTAAAAAAACTATGAAACGAATTATTCACAAGAAAAAGGGAGATAAAATCGAGACCACTAAGATATGCACGGTGGAAGAAGACGACAGAAAACCTCAAACTACTGTTACAACATTCACGTCTGAAATTTCCGAACTTCCGCCCGACGAAACACTTAAACTTCTCGAAGTTTTGACACCAAAAAAACTGAAGAAAAAACCAATTACCCCACATTTCGAATTAGAAACCACAGACGTACACACCATTGAACATACTCAGGAATTAGGTGAGCAAAACACTTCTGATTTACTACTTTTTGAACACTTTTATACACAATTCTGATTAGATAAATGTTAGTTTACAACTGGGATTTTAAAACAATGAAGTCCATTACACACACCTCAACATTATTTAATTTCTAATAATAATAAATTATCGTATATTTTAGGTGAAGTAAGTGAAGATCTGCCCAAAGTCATAGGTACGGTGATCCAAGATGTAAGAGAATCAGTCACTATCGAAACCGTAATGTCTCAAAAACCAGTAGAAGATGTTCCTTTAATCGAAGAACTACCAGAGGAAATCGAAGTAATAGAGGCAGTAGCAGCAGATGGCAAAAAGAAGAAGAAAATAATTAAGAAAAGAACTATAAGAAAACGTATTGGGGACACTCGAGAAGATACGCATATTGTCACTATCGAGGAAGAAGGAAAACTACCTCAATCCACCGTAACTATAGAAGAAATTGAAGTACCAGATACAAAAACTGATGAATTTTTGACACCAAGTGTTGAAGAGGTTCCTTACATTGAAGAACTACCAGAAGAAATAATTGAGACGGAAGTAGACAGTTTGGAAGGACCCAAGAAGAAAACATTCAAAAAACGAACACTGAAAAAACGTCGAGGAAGCAAAGTAGAAACGACGGAAATATTCACAGTTCAAGAAGAAGGCAAAGAACCGCAGACGTCTGTTACAATTCAAGATGTCACTGAAGAAGAAAGCAAGCTTACCGACGTCCTCCCCGAAAAACAGGAAAAAGCTGTATTAATTGAAGAATTGCCAGAAGAAATTAACATAGATGAGGTACAAAGCAGGTGGGGTCCCAAAAAACGAACCACTAAAAAGAGGATAATCAGAAAACGGGTCGGCGATAAACAGGAAGAAACTCAAATCGTCACGGTCGAAGAGGAAGGCAAAGAACCATTGACAACGGTTACAATTGACGAAATCGATTTACCTTCAGATAAGGTACGCCCATTGCAAATATTAAAACCGGGTGAGGATGTTGCGATAGAAGAAATTCCAGAGCAGGTCATTATTACCACCGTTGATACATTAGAAGGGCCTAAGAAGAAAGTTATCAAGAAGAAAGTGTTCAAGAAAAAGGTCGGGGATAAGGAACAAGCTACGGAAATACTAACCGTGGAAGAGGAAGGAAAACCGCCTGAAGTATCAGTTGTAGTTAAAGAAACGGTCGAAGAAGAGAAGAAAGTAAAAAAATTGAAAAAACCTAAAAAAGCCACAAGCGAACAAGTTCAAGTCACCGAAGAGGGATATTTATTTGTACCAAGTTTAGCCCAAGAAAAAATTAAAGCTGAAGGAGTGGAAGACATGATTCAAATGGAATTGTTAAAAACAGCACTGTCAAAACAAATTCCATCATTCTTACCCGGAGAGGATGAAGATGAAGTTGTAGAAGAAACGGTAAGCAAAAGAAAAATCAAGAAAATTATTAAAAAGAAAAAACCAAAGATTGAAGATCTCGATATTGAATCGCCACTTATCGCAGAAGAACTGCCGGAAGAAATACAGGTAGTTGAGACAGTAAACAAAGAAGGTATAGCGGAGAAAAAAATAATTAGAAAACGAGTCATAAAGAAACATAAAGGTGATATAGATGAAATCACAACAATCAGTACGGTCGAAGAGGAAAATAAAGTGCCCCAAAGCACCATCACAATTGAAGAAGTAGAAGCAGAGACAGAAAAACCAAGTGAAATTGATTTTGATCAGGTAGTGATTGTGGAAGAGATACCTGAAATGATTGAATTAGTGAAAGGTCCACTAGAGGAATCTAGAAAAAGAATTATCAAAAAGAGGGTAATCAAGAAACGGCGAGGAAGTAAACAAGAAAATACGGAACTAATTGTCGTTGAGGAAGGTGACCAAATGCCTCAATCTACAGTAACAATTGAAGAAATCGAATTTCCAGAAGAAATCGTGAAAAAACTTCCCGATTCAGAAGAGCAATATGTAATCAGTCAAGACCTGCCTGAACAGGTTCAATTATTTGAGAATGAGCAGCAAAAGAAAACGGTTACGAAAAACGTCACAAAAACGCGCAAAGGAAGCAAACAAGAAACAAAGCAGGTATTCACAATTGAGGAAGAAGGTACTAAACCAATTACATCTACTATTATTGAAAAAGTTGACTTACCTGAGGAATTTTTGGAGAAACTGACAATTCCCTCTATGGAAAAAGCAAAACCGGTGTTTGCTGAAGATCTCGATACTGCTGACATTGTGGAAGTTTCTACCAAAGAACTGCAAAAGAAAAAGGTCATTAAAAAGAAGATTGTTAAAAAGGAATCAACAGACCAAAGAATTACTGAAGAAAGCCAAAAACCAATTATTGCGGAAGAACTACCGGAAGAAATTCATATCATACACGAAGAAGGAGGTCCGGATAAAATTGTCAAAAAAAGAGTGATCCGCACAAGAAAAGGCAATAAACATGAAATAACCCAAATTTTCACTGTAGAAGAAGAAGGCAAATCACCTATAACATCGGTTGTCATCGAAGAAATCGAATATCCAGATGAGATTCTCGATAAAATACCCGAAATCCAACCTGAAAAGTCGGTGATTATTGAAGAAATTCCCGATCAAATTGAAGTAAGAGTCGTTGAAACTAGCGAAGGTCCACAAGAATTCATTACCAGAAAGCGAGTTATTAAAAGAAGAAAAGGAAGCAAACAAGAAACAACTGAAGTCGTGGTTGTTGAGGAAAATGGCAAACCGTTGCAGTCATCGGTCGTGATTGAAGAAATCGATATACCGGAAGATATTCTAGATGCGCTGCCTGAACATACAGAGCAACTGGAGCCAGTCATCATTGAGGAATTGCCAGAGGAGGTGCAGGTTATAGATGCAAAGAAAACTATTAAAAAGAAAGTAACTAAACGACGCAAAGGAAGCAAACAAGAAATTACTGAACACCTGACCGTACTAGAGCAAGGCAAGAAACCCCAAACATCTGTGGTCATTGAGGAAATTGAAATACCGGATGACGTGCTAGAAGAATTAAAAGCACCTACAACAATAACTAAAAAACCAATTTTTGTAGAAGATGTTACCGATCAGATAATTGTTCAAGAAACCCAAACTGAAGAAGCACCTAAAAGAAAAGTAATCAAAAAGAAAATTGTGAAAAAACCGGAAGAGCTTCCACAAGATGTAGTCTTGGCGCGAGAACTGCCTGAAGAAATCACCGTACTAGACGAAGGAAGAAAAATAGTTAAAAAGAGGGTAATTAAAACAAAGAAGGGCGACAAGCGAGAAATCACTAGTATCCTTACAGTGGAAGAAGAAGGTAAGGAGCCCCAGACATCTGTATTAATTGAAGAATTATCAAAGGAAGACATACAAGACATACCTGAGGAGTATGTGACTATCGAAGTAACTCCAGAAGAAACTCATGTTATAGAAGAGGACACCCCTGAAGGCAAAAGAAAAGTTACTCTTAGGAAGAAAGTTATCAAGAAAAGGAAAGGAGACAAACAAGAATCCACTGAGATTGTTGTTAGGGAAGAAGAAGGCAAACTTCCTGAAACAAGTGTTGTAATTGAAGAAGAGACCAGTCCAGACGAATTTGTCGCTGAATTAGAACCTATAATAATTGAAGAAATGCCAGAACAAGTTCAGGTACAAGATACCAAAATAGTTAAACGGAAAATAACTAAGAAACGAAAGGGTAGTAAACAAGAATCTACTTTGACGGTAACTGTTGAAGAGCAAGGCCAGGAGCCTCAAACAACTGTTGAAATCTACGAAATTGAAATACCGGATGAAGTCACGGAGAAATTTACATTACCCTCAGTCGATTCCAAGAAGCCCTATTTCATAGAAGACATTCCGGAAGAAACAGTTGAAATAACCGAAACTCAAGTACAAGAAGGTCCGAAGAAAAAAGTAATTAAGAAAAAAATAACCAAGAAAGACATACCTAAAGTTCGACCAGAATCTCCAGAACTCATTCCTGACAACGAAACGATCCTTATCACGGAACTTCCAGAAGAAATTAAAATTGTAACAGATGAAAGTGGGCCAACAAAAATTACGAAAAAACGTACTATTAAAAAACAAAAAGATGGCAAACAGGAAATCACTCACATTATTACTGAAGAAGAAGTGGGAAAGAAACCTCAAACTACAGTTACAGTTGAAGTTATTGAAGCTCCTGAAGAAATACCTAAGGAATATCCTGCATACATCGAAGAACTGCCTGAGCAAATCGAAGTTGAAGAAACCAAGAGTAGGTGGGGTCCAAAGAAGAAAACTACAAAGACACGAACAATAAGGAAAGTTAAAGGTGACCTACAGGAAGATACGCATATAGTCACAATTGAGGAAGAAGGAAAAGAACCACAGACATCAATTATTATTGAAGAAAAAACTATTCCGCTTGATCTGGCAATGCCCAAGTTTGAAAAACCAGAAGAAGCCATTATCGAATTACCTGAAGAGATCAAAGTCATCGAAACTATAACTCCTGAAGGTGTGAAACAAGAAAAGATTAAAAGGCGTGTTATCAGAAAGAAAAAGGGGCAAAAAGAAGAACAAACTGAAATCATTACTATTGAGGAAGAGGGCAAAAAACCTAAAACCACTATATCTGTAACAGAAGAGGAGATTCCTATCGATACGGTAAAAGAATTGGTAGGACCTACTCCAATGGAAGCTTCAATGACTTATATCCACGAACTGCCGGAAGAAATTGAAGAACAAGAAATAATCGATGACAAAGGAAAACCAACTAAAAAAATTACTCGAAAACGAGTAATAAAAAAACCTAAAGGCGATAAGCAAGAAATTACCGAAATAACTGTAACTGAAGAAGAAGGTAAACCAACACAGACAACTGTGACTGTTGAAGACGTTCCTTTAATTGAAGAAAAAGTACCAAGAAAGAAAATAAGTAAAAAGAAGGAAATCGATAAACCCAAAAAACTACGAAGAGAAGTATCAGTATTACTCCCTCTTGTAATTAAAGAAGTGAAGTTCGAAAAAGTCAAAATTGTTGATGCAAAGGATGTGCCACTTTTCGGCGAAGTCAAGCTAAGGAAACCAAAGAAGATTTCGCAAAAGAAAGATACAACAACTAAAGTTCAAATTCCAAGGCTGAAAAGTAGAATAAATCATATAACGTTCCCACCCTTAACAGAAATAGAACAACTACCTCGAATTTCTATTTTAGAACCCATATACCGGGACAATGGAATCTTATCTCGTAACGTCAAGGAAGCCGAAAAATTACCGAAGACGAAGCGACGTCGGTTAAGGGACAAGGATGTTATTGGGAAAAGTTTGGAAAAACTAGACCTGGAACTGGAAGATCTTAAAAAGAAAGAGCTTGAAAAACTTGATGATGAATATAAATTCGAAAAGAAACCACGCAAAAAACCGGCAAGCAAGGAAGAACTGCAACCCATTAAACTTGGCAAGGGCTCCGTTGAACAACCGTCTGAAGATGATGAAACTGTCAAATTAAAGAAGGTTCCACTGAAACCCCAGGATATTGAAGAACAAACTGAATTGAAACCTGTGAAGAAACCTGACACAATAAAAAAGAAAGACAAAAAGCGGCCAGAAAAGGACTCAGAAAAAATTGTTTTTGAACCCTATGACGTGGACTACGAACAACCCGAACTAGATAAATATGAACCTACAAAACCTAAAGAAGAAGAAGAAGACAAAACAGTACCCAAAAAAGTTAAAGCCGTTCGAAAAAATAAAGATAAACAAGCACCTGAAACGGAACCAGCTATTATTGAACCGGGAGTTCCCAAAACAATTGAAGGGGAAGAACAACCCGAAGTAACACTGAAGTATGCTAGAAAGCCAAAACCAGAAGAAGAATCTGAAGAAATTAGGCTAAAGCCACATAGAAAACTAGATGATGATGAGGAGTTGAAAGTGGAAATCGACCAGGTGATGAAACATGATGCTATAATTACTTTCGAAGGCCCAGATATTGAACAAGACATTAAATTTGATGATGATACTGAAAAGCCTCAATCAAGAAAGGTAGTAAAGAAAATAAAGAAAAAGGTTCAGAAAGGGCAATCAGATTTGGAAGAAATAATACCTCAAGATGCCGAAGTTTTAACTGTGGAAGAAGAAGTTGTCGAGGACATTCCCCAGCTCCAACAACCATTAGAACTGAACGAAATAGAAATTCCAGAAATAATTCCATCCGAAGAAGATAAATCTGCCATAAAAAAGAAAAAGAAAACAGTAATAAAAAGACGGCCTCGAAAAGAAGGTTCGGAAGAGATAGCAGAACAGTCCGAAGAATTTCCAGTTTCAGAAGAAGAGGAACTGCAAGTTGAAGAAAAAGAAGTTAAAATAATTAAAAAGAAGATTCCTAAGACTAAACCTGAAGAAACACCAAGTCAAGCACCTGAAGAAAAGCTAGAAAAACCCAAAGATATTGAAGACCAGAAACCAGTTGAAACTCCGGAAAAGAAGAAACCCAAAAGAGTAATTCCGAAGAAAGAAGAAGTGAAAGAAAAAATTCCACGACTAAAAAGTAGAATCGTACATGTACCATTTCCACCTGAAAACGAATCAGAGCGAATTCCGGAAATAACTCAGCTCCCACCAGTATATCGAGACAACGGTATTCTTTCGCGCAGTATAAAAGAAGCCGAAAAGCTTCCTAAAAAGAAAAAGATCAGGATTAAGGATTACGAAAGAGATTTGAAGGACTTGGAAAAGCTTGATTTAGAAGTTGAAGATTTAAAAAAGAGAGAGTTGGAGTCACTCGATAAAGATTTATTCGCAAAACCTAAAAAGACTAAAAAATCCGAAAAACCTGCTGCGCCGAAAAAACTTGAAATTGGAAAAGGTGAGATACCAGACAAAAATAAACCTGATGAAGAAATCGTTCTTAAGAAAGTCCCTGATAAGTTAATAAAAGAAGATGAAGAAGATGTAAAAAAGCCAAAATCAAAGGAGAAAAAAGACAGACTTGTAGCTCCTAAAAAAGACGAAAGAAATGTAGAGGGCACCCCATTTGAACCTTACGATATTGAAAGAGAGTCCCCGGATAAAGAAGTTCTTGAATTGCCTGAACATGAGGAAGAAGAGGATATTCCCAAGAGTAAAGAAACCGTTAAACTACCCAAACGGAAGAAGGTTAAACCTACCCCCGAAAGCATTGAACAGGAATTAAAACCAGGCATTCCGAAGCCAAAAGAAGTAGAAGAAGCGCCTGAAATTACTCTAAAGAAAAAGCAAAAACCAAAGCCTGTAGAGGGAGACCATGAAGTAAAATTGAAACCTCATAAAAAAGAAGACGATGAAACTCTTTTGACTGTCACTGGAGAAACAGTAATGAAACATGATAGTATTATCACCTTCGAAGGACCAGATATTGACATGGCAATAGCTCCAGATGAAACGGAAGATAAAGCTAAAGGGAAGAAAAAGATTATTAAAAAAATTAAGAAGTTGAAAGACAAACAACTAACGGCAGGTGAAGAAGAAGTGGTGTTAGATCAGCCTGAAGAAATGTCGGAAGAAATTCCAATGGAAGAAATTTCTATTCCGGAAGAAGCAGAAATCGAATCTGAAAACGAAATACCTGATGAGCAAGAACTTCCCGAGGAAGAAAAGCAAGCAGTCAAAACAAAGAAAATTGTTAAAAAGCGGCCAAAGCATAAAGAAGAAATAGAAGAAACAGCCGAAAAACCAGAAGAAGTAGAATTACCCTTGGATGATACTGAAAAGCCATCGAAAATTTTGAAAAAGAAAGCAAAAATAGAAAAGCCGGAAGAGGCAAAAGAACATGAAGCAAAACCAGACAAACCGGTAGAAGATACACCATCGGAAATCGTTGAGAAGAAAAAACCAAAACGGGTTATTCCAAAGAAAGAAGAAGCAAAAGACAAAATACCAAGGCTCAAGAGCAGAATTGTACATGTACCTTTCCCACCACAAAGCGAGTCAGAGCGGGTTCCAAATATTACAGACCTTCCTCCTGTGTACCGTGACAATGGTGTTTTATCACGCAATATTGAAGAAGCTAAAAAGTTACCTAAAAAGAAAAAGATCAAAATTAAAGATTATGAAAGAGATTTAAAAGACCTAGAAAAACTAGATTTAGAGTTTGAAGATTTGAAAAAGAAGGAGCTGGAAGTACCAGATGACATGACATTGCCGAAATCAATTAAAAAGAAGCCTGAACAAGAAGAAATTGTCTCTGTTGATATCAAAATAGGCAAGGGAAAATTACCACCAAGCGAGGAAGTACCAGAAGAAGTTACCCTTAAAAAGAGACCGGTAAAAACACCCAAAGAAAAACCAGAAGAAAAAGCCAAAGTTAAAAAGGCAGATATAGAAAAAATTAAACCTAAAGAAAATCAGCAGGAAAAAGAGGTCGACAGACCAGAATTTGAACCTTTCGATATTCCTCGTGAAGATATTGATTTGGACAAATATGAAGCTCCCGAGTATCCCGAAGAAGATAAAGAGAAACCAGACAAAGATAAGCCCAAGTACAAGAAAAAGAAAAAGGAAACTCCATTACCTGAATTAGAAGAAAGTGCTTTGATACCGGGTGTACCAAAGAAAGACCTAAAAGAAGAGGAAGAAAATCTTGTATTGAAAGCTCCAAGAAAGCCTAAGCCGGAGGAAGGTCCAGAGCCACTAAAACTTAAGCCTCATAAAAAAGATAAAGACGATGAAGTATTTAAAATAGTAATTGACAGTGTAATGAAGCATGACACCATCGTTACATCTGAAGGTCCAGACTTGGACATCGAAATTTCACCTGACAATGAAGAGGATAAAGAAAGGGGTAAGCGAAAGAAAGTAATTAAAAAGATCAAGCGTAAAGAATCCACACCTAAAACTATAGAGGATATTCAAGAGGACAAACCTTCTATAACAGAATTGTTAGATGAATATATTCCTAAAGAAGAAATGGCGACAGAAGAAACTACGGAAGAAATAGTTTTACCTATACCGGAAGAGCCAGTTGTACTAGATGAAAATATACCAGACGCAACTAAAATTAAAAAGAAAACACTTAAGAAAAAGGTTAAGGAACAACCAGATAAAGAAGTCCCGACAGAAACACCTGAAGTGGTGGAAATTGAGGAAGAAGAGGAAAATGAGGATACTGAAACTGTTGTCAAGAAAGTCAAGAAAAAAGTTCCCAAAATTATTATAAAGCCAGATGAGGAAGAATTTGTAATTCAACGTCCTGATAGTGAAGTTCCGGAGGAAGAAATCCCTGAAGTTACAGCAACTGTAGCACAAAAACCAGGAGAAGACGAAAAGAAAATCAAAGAACCCAAAAAACAATCTGAAGAATTGCCGGAAATAAAGACCAAGAAACCCAGAAGGCCTATACCAAAACCAGAAGAGACGAAGGATAAAATCCCGAGATTAAAGAGCCGAATCACACATGTTCCATTCCCACCTGATAGTGAAACTGAAAGAATTCCAAAGATTGCAGAATTAGAGCCAGTTGTAAGGGATAATGGCATAATATCAAGAAATATCGAGGAAGCTCAAAAGATCAAAAAACCAAAACGTCGAAAGCTGAAAGATGTGGGTAAAGAGATGACTAGCTTGGAAAAATTAGATCTGGAATTTGAAGACCAGAAGAAAGAATTAGAAACGGTTGATGACGCATTTAAATACCAAAAGAAACCCAAAGATAAGCCCGAGAAACCCGAAGATAAAAAAGAAATTAAATTAGGGAAAGGAAAAATTCCTGAGAAACCCGACGTGGACGACAAAGTGAAATTAAAAACTATTCCCCAAAAACCCGATCAACCGGAGGAAGCAAGCCCTGAAGTTGCAGCACAAAAGAAATCAGAGCCTAACAAAATAAGTAGAAAGAAAGATAAACCTGACGAGTCATTAGCGCCTCTGGAACCTTTGGACTTTGAGACAGATGAACCGGAAAGTTTGGAATTTGAGAAACCCGAACTTCCAAAAGATGAGCAAGAACAACCTGAGGAAGTAAAATTAACATACAAAAAGAAAAAGAAAACTAAGCCCGAACAGGAAATTGAGGAAACCGTTTTAAAAATTAGCCCTTCAGTTAAACGAGATGATGAAGTCCCCGAAGAAACCACCAAGCAGTACAAAATTAAACCCAAGCCTGAGGAAGGCACTGAAGATGTAAAACTGAAGCCTTTTTTGAAAGCCGAGGAGCAAGACGAGCAATTAAGTAAACCTGAGGATAAGAAATCACCAGTAACACCCGTTACTGTCGAAGATAAGAAGAAAAAGAAAGTTCCCAAAAGACAGGAAGAAAAGAAGCAAGAAGCGTTTGGGTTACGACTCAAGAGCAGAATAGTTTACGTAGACTTTCCTCCACTTTCCGAAACGCAACAAATTCCAGTAATTACACCGCTAGAGCCAGTTGTTAAAGATAACGGGATTATATCCAGAAACATTCAAGAAGCTGCTGCAATAAAACCCAAAAAGAAGAAGGCAGTGCCCAAAGCAAAACTTGATGACCTTGATAAATTAGATCAAGAACTTGAAGAGCTTAAAAAGGGACGTGAACATGTCGACGATGAATTCCGAAAACGGCCTAAAAAACCGAAGAAGGAAAAGCCAATTCTATTGCCTATTATTCGGGTTGAAGTAAAGCCCCAAAAAGCAAAATTAATAGATCTAACTCCTGAAGTTGTAAATTTGGCTGAAATTAAACTAAAGAAAGTTCCGAAAAAACCTGATGCTCCTGAACCAACGGAGTTGCGAATGCCTAAGTTAAAACTGAAAAGCCGCATCAATTGGGTTGATTTTCCACCTATTGACGAAGTACTGCAAGTCCTTCAAATTACGTTCATCGGATCTGTCAGAGACAATGGAATTATCTCCCGAAGTATCGAGGAAGCTGAAAAGCTGAAAAAGAAGAGGCCAAAGAAATTCAAAGATATTCGAGAGGAAAAGCCCGAGCTTGAAAAACTCGACTTAGAGATGGAAGAGCTCAAGAAGAAAAAGCCGGAACAAGTTGACGAAGCTTATAAATATGAAAGAAAACCGAAGGAAACACCAACAGCGCAAGAAGAAGTAGCCGAACCTCTGCAAATTATAAAACGGAAAAAGCAACCTCCGCAAGAAGAAGAAGATAACACTGTGGTATTGAAAAAACGCCCGGTAAAGAAAGAAGAAGAAATTCCGGAAGCAACTGTCACAATTAAACCTGTAATAAAAGATGAAGCTGAAGTTACGGGAAAAGAACCCCGAGAAGGAGTGGAAGGACCTCCATTCGAACCATTTGAGTTCAAACATGAGGATACCGAACGCGACACCTATGAACCACCAGAATACGAAGAACCGCAAAAGAAAAAGGTAATTAAGAAAAAACCGAAAGCGAAAGCCGAAAAACCAGAAGGGCCCACACCAGAAGCAATAGAGACTATTTTAGAAAAAGGCATTCCAAAACCAGTTGACCAGGAAACGGAAAATGAAGTGGTATTAAAAACACCTAGAAAACCAAAGCCCGAAGAACAACCAGAGGAGTTTAAGCTTAAGCCTATTAAGAAACCCGAAGAAGATGAAGATCTTGAAACGGTAACGTTTACGAAACCAGCAGCACCCAAAGAGGCCAAAGAAATTCTTCCACGGCCAGATGATGAGCTGGACTTTGTTCCTACTATAGACGATGATATTAAGAAGAAAAAGAAAAAGACTAAACCTAAGAAGGAAGTTCTAGATGCAGAGCCCGTATCTGAAATTAAGGAAACTGTACCCGATGAACGACCTCAGGACGTGGCGGATATTGAAGTAACTCTTAAATCAAAACCGAAAGTAATACCAGAACAAAAGGAAGAAGAACCTGACACCGTTAAAGTTATATTAAAGAAACCGGAACCAACACCGGAAGATGAAGTTGAAGCTGAAACAGTGTTTGTAAAGAAACCTAGCAAACCTGAAGACGCCGGTGAGGCAGAGATTCAAATTACAATTAAACCTGAAGATAAAATTGAAGAAATAATTGAAGAAAAAGTTGTCATTAAAAAGAAAAAAGGAAAAATTCCCAAACCAAAAGATGAAGAAGTTGAAATTAAAATAGAAAAGGCAGAACCTATTCCAGACGAAAAACCGGAAACTTTTACATCTGAGGAAAAGCCTCAGGAAATTCCGGTGCAAACTGAAAACGATGGCGTTACAATAGAAGAACTAAAACCTGAAGACGTGCCTGAAGAACCACAAACAACTTCTTATGTGCCATCGGAAGTGCCTATTATTGAAGAACCAAGAGAAGAAGAAGAGATTGTACAGAAACCGCCAGTTGAGGAACAAATTGAAGAAATTAAAGAAGAAATTGTCATAAAGAAAAAATCAAAGAAACCTAAAGACAAAAGTCCTAGCGAAATTGAGCCCGAAATTAAAGAACCCCAACAGACTGAAGTTGAAATTGCAACTATCACACTCAAGAAAAAGCCCATTCTAGAGGTACTTGAGGAAGAAATAGACGCTGAAATCATTATACCAAAGCCCATCGAAAAGGAAACTGAAGAGGTTAAACAAGAAGTAGTAATTAAAGTACCCGAACAGCCGAAGACATCCGAAGAACCCCTTGATACTTCAGCAGAATTTACGGTAGTCCAAGAAGCTCCCGATCAAGCACCAACCGAAGAGACAGAAACTAAAGTTGTTGTTGATAAGAAGAAGAAACCAAAAACTCGGAAACCCGATCAACCTGATGAGGTTGAAGCTAAGGTGACACTCGAGAAGCCAACCAAAGATGTAACGGAAGAATCTATTAAGCTACCTGTATCAAAAGACATACCAACTGAAGAAGCAGAAGACGAGGTGTCGATTAAAAAGCATATTCCTGTTGAAGATAGAGATGTCGAAAGTCCGAAAGAAGAAGTAACTATATCCCTAAAGAAACGTAAGAAGCCTGCCCAGCAGCCTGAAAGTGAGCAATCCGAAGCCGAAATTACTATAAAGAAAACTACTAAACCTGATGAACAAACTTTGACTAGTCCAGCTGAAGAAGAAGTGAAATTTACAATTCCAAAAGCACCGAAAATATCGGAGGAAAGTGCTGATGCAGAAGTATCCTTGAAGCAGTATATTCCTGACGAACCTCTTGAGGAAGAATCCGAAGAGCACAAGGATGAACCAAAACCGACGCAAACTGAAGTAACTGAATCTGAAGTCACTATTAAGAAGCGTGCTCCCAAAAAGAAAAAGGAGCTGCCCACAGATGTTTCTGTTAAACCCAAACCAACAGAAGAAGATGTTGAAGCGGACGTAAAGTTAATGCCAAAAGAAACTAAAGAACCAGATAAAGGCGAAGACGAAGTTACAATTAAGAAACATGTGCCTGTTGAAGATGAAGAATCCGAAAAGATTGACAGTAAACCAACAACCAAAGCGGACGAGGAGAAACATGTTGACAAGGAAAAAGAAGAGCAAAAACCGCCTAAAACTGAAGAAAGTGAAACTGAAGTTACCATTAAGAAACCTATTCCCAAAAAGAAAAAGGAACAGTCTCCAGAAATGGCTCTACCACCCAAACCCAAGGAAGAGGATGTTGAAGCGGAAGTAAAGCTACCGCCAAAAGAAGCTAAGGTGCCAGATGAAGGAGAGGACCAAGTCACAATTAAGAAACATGTTCCTGTCGCAGAAGATGACGAATCGGATAAACCTACAACTCAACTTACAACAGAAACAGAAGTGGAGGAAGACCTTAAACTGGTCCCGAAAAAAGGCATATCGTTGGACGAAGGTAACGATGCAGTGACCATTAAAAAACATGTTCCGGTAGAAGACGATGAAACCCCTACTGAATTCACGATAAAACCAACACCGCAGACTGAAAATGTAGAAGCGGAATTAAAAGTTGAGTTGCCATCAGAAAAGATTCCCGAAGAAGGCAAAGATGAGGTGACAGTTAAAAAACATGTACCGGTAGAAATTGAGGAAATCTCAGAAGAAACTATTGTCAAACCGACTCCAAAGGCCAAAGAAGTAGAAGAGAACCTTAAAATAACTCCTAAAAAAGACAAGTTGCCAGAAGAAGGTGAAGACGACATTACCATAAAGAAATTCGTCCCATCACCTGAGGATGATGAAACTGAAGATGAAACCATACTTACAATACCAAAACCTAAAGACGAACAAGAAACTGAGGTAGTCATAAAGAAATCAAAGAAACATCCTAAAAAAGTTGTAGAGGGAGAAGATGAAGTGAAAATTAAGAAACATGTTCCTGTGTCGCCTGAAGAAGAAGACACCGTAACCATTAAAAAACCCACTGAAGATGAAGTTGATGAAACTTTCAAGACAAAGAAACCAATTAAAATACCAAACGAAGAAGAGGAAGACGAAGTATCTATTAAAAAGTATGTGCCAATCGAAGAAGATGAAGCAGAGGTATTTAGGAAAAAGCCTGCAAAACCAGAAGAGACTCCAGAGGAAGTAGAAACTCAAGTAACCATTAAAAAGCCCACTAAAGATGAAGTTGATGAGACCTTTAAGACAAAGAAACCAACTAGAGTCCCAACTGAAGAAGAGGAAGACGAATTATCAATTAAAAAGTACATACCGGTCGAAGAAGATGAAACAGAGGTGTTCATTAAAAAACCCACAAAACCGGAAGAAGCGCCAGAAGAAGTAGAAACTCAAGTGACAATTAAAAGAGATAAGTCTCCAGTGCAAGAAGAAGCCGAAGTCAAGATCACGAAAAAGACCAAATCAAAGAAACCACCAGTTGAAGAAGCAGCTGATGAACTCACTGTACAAAAACTTAAGCCTGTACGAAAACCTTCTCTTCCGCAAGAAGAGGAAAAAGAGGAAGATATTCCGTCTGTCACGTTTAAACCAAGAGTATCAAAAACCAAAGAAGACGTAGAACAAGAGTTTCGCATTTCATTGGACTCATATGCAGAAGAGGAAATTAATCTGTCGTCCAAAATTAAACTTAAAAAACCGAAGAGACAACCTACATTTGGAGAGGAGGCCGCTGAGGAGTCATTGAAAATCATTGAAGAAGTTGAAAGTGAAGGGCCTGCCATTGAAGAGATTATTGATGAAGGCAGCGATGCTGAAGAGCTTCCGTTAGACGACGATGAGGTTTCTGAAAGTTTCCATGTGGCATTTAAAAGAAAGCCGTCCCGAAAATATTCGGTGGTGCATGAAGATGAAGAAGATGTCAGCCTAAGTATCAAGAAACCACACAAACAAGAGGACTATGAAGCAGCGGAGATTGACATTAAAATCAAACCCAAACGGCGAGATTCAGTATCCTTGTCAGGTAACGGAAATCGGATGTTTGTAAACTATCCCCATAATTTGAGAGTTTTAAAATTTGCAGAAGACGTATCCCTTAGTATTACCAAAGAAAAGGAAGTGGAAAAGATAACCATTATCCACGAAGAAGAAGTTCAAAAAGGTGACGTGTATTATTCAGTTACATTCTATGATGCAGAAGCTGACCAAGCCTGCGACCTTGTGGAAGGCGAAAGAGTTTATGTCGTAGAAACCCAAGGTAAACATGCAAATATAGATAAGTTCTATATTGTTGAGGCGGATTAATTTTTTTACAAACTTCTTTTTGGGTATTTTGCCTCAAAAATGTTTGTCTTTAAAAAAGACAGAATTTCCTCACGTCTTTTATTACAGATTGATA
>NW_026018611.1:7490614-7602167 GCF_020466585.1 Dendroctonus ponderosae
TTTGAGGCGAAATACCCAAAAAGAAGTTTGTAAAAAAGTGCAAATATAGTTTAAGCAATATTTAGTGTTTCTGGCGTTGAAGATACTTGTGCTTATTTCATACAACTTATAGGTGAATGGTGGTTCGTAAAGAAGCACCTGAGTGAAGATAGTGGATGGGTGCCCGCAAATATTCTCATGGACGAACCCCAATATATCCAATTCGTCCAAAGGAAATTAAATGAGAAAATTGATAAATTACCAGTACTAGAGAGTAAGTTAGAAATTGAATATGGTTGTCGAACTGAATGCCAAATAATTTTTTTACAGAACCAAAATCATCTGAACAACCTCGAGCGCCAAAGTTCTTAGAAAAGCTAAAACCCATAACAACGCACGATGGCTTTTCTGTAGTTTTCCAGTGTAAGGTCGAAGGATATCCGCGCCCTCAAATAACGTGGTTCCGACAGACCCATATAATAAAAGAATCAATCGATTTCCAGATATATTACACTGAAGAAAACGTTGCTACTTTAGTAATCAGCGAAGTATTCCCAGAAGATGCTGGTACTTTTACGTGTGTTGCTAAGAATTCAGCTGGATTTGCATCGAGCACAGCTGAATTAACTGTTGAAGGTCCTTTATCGTCACATGGCTCTGACAGAACTCACTCGATTTCTCGAAAGAGCCTGTCGAGGACATCATCATTAGCAGATATCCTAGAAGGAATGCCACCAGTATTTGCCAAAAAACCTAAAACGCAATCTGTGCCTGAGGAGACTGACGTGACCATTGACGCTGTCTTGGCGGCTATTCCGGAACCCGATATTAAGTGGTACCGCAATGGTAAAAAGGTAACCACCAAAGAGAATATAACTATTTCCACGACATCGGAGAACTACATCTATACTACAACCATTAAAATTACAAAAATAAAGAAGAAACAGGAAGGTCGTTACAAGATTGTCGCTAAGAACAGTGAAGGACACGCTACAGCAGAATTCACATTGAGAGTACGCACGTCCGAAAAAGAAGCACCGGAAATAGTCGAACCGCTTCAGTCAACTACAATAAGAAAGGGAGAAACTGCTACATTGACAACAACAATAGTAGGCAATCCTGAACCTGCAATTCAATGGTTTAAAAATGATAAACCTCTAGAAGCACTATCCCCTAGGAGAAACGGCGATACTTACACAGTAATTATTAAAGATGCAACAACAAGTGATACAGGAGAATATACAGTTAAAGCCAATAATTCCTTAGGGTCGGCCATAACTAGCGCATTCCTCACCGTACAAGGTAATTTATTTTCTTCTGTAGGTTTCAATGCGATAAAAAATTATGTACTTTCTAGATATGGCGCAGTTGCTTTTTACGCTTACAGTCAGCATCAATGCTGAAACCGTCTGCACTTGCTTGCACAAGCTATCGCTAACAAAGCTATACAACGAAATAAATCATGCAGATTTTTGTTGTTTTATTTTTTGCCCTAAACACTATTTCACGCTTAATTTTTTGCCTGATATTGCATGTGACTAATCAATTGTTTTTGTTTTAGAATTTCCAGATAATGCGGAACCACCTCTGTTCGTCAAACGTTTCGAAGAGCAAAACATTCCCGAGAAAACTCCATTAATCTTAAGAGCTAAAGTTACAGGCAACCCCATTCCAGAAGTCACATGGTTGCTGAACAATCAGCCTCTTGAATCATCTGAAAGAGTCAGAATCCTTTACGACCTAGAAAACATTGAGCTTACTATAAAAGAAACCAATTCCGAGCTCGATTCTGGCATCTATAAGTGCGTAGCTACTAATTCAATGGGCCGAGCTTCTCATGGAGCCCCCGTAAACGTTGAAGTTGATACCGTCAAATTCACCAAAAAATTGCAGAAATCATACAAAAACTTTGAAAGAGAAACGATCGAGCTTGAATGCGAAACATCTCACTCCGTCCGCACCAAATGGTGGTACAACGGTACTGAAATCAGTGGAATGGACCATAGAGTTGTCATTCACGATGGACGAACGCACAAGCTTATTATTAAGAATGTCTCTAAGAATGACGAAGGTAACTATAAGTGCACTGTTAAGAATCAAAAGACTGAAACCATAGTTGAGGTGGATCAACGAAAATTAGAATTCGTGAAGAAACTGCAAGACCTGGAAATTACTGAGAAAGATAATGCCATTTTGGAAGTTGAGATTACTTCTGACACTGCTGATGTCGTTTGGCTGAAGGACGGCGTCCCCATTACAGACATTGATGACAAGTTCGAGACTGAAAAGGACCGAGGTGTCCGCAAATTACTCATACGCTCTACTTCTATTCATGACGAGGGAGAGTATTCCTGCCAACTTGTTGATGAGGAGTGCAAAGCTGATGTCACCGTAATCGAATTGCCACCCGAAATAATTACTCCTTTGCAAGATAAAACGGTCACTAAGGGTGAAAAGGCTGTATTTGAGATTGAACTCTCTAAAGGAGACGCCTTGGCCAAATGGTACAAAGATGGCAAAGAGATTCAGTTCTCTGAACACATCCAACTGGCCATCGATGGCAAAACCCAAAAACTTAAGATCTACAAGAGCGATCGCGATGACCAAGGAACCTACACTTGCAAAGTTGGCAAGCAATCATCAAGTGCTACTTTAACAGTCAATATTCCTTCGTGTGAATGGATCAAGCCATTGCCAGAAGAAACGGTGGTTCCTATTAACACTGATGCCGAGTTTGAAGTCGAACTATCGAAAGAAGATGCAGAAGTAACTTGGTGGAAAAAGGACACTAAAATTGAAAGCAGTTCACGATATACCATTACCAAAAGCAAAACTTATAGAAAACTGGTGGTCCATCAAGTTACGATGGAAGACCAATACGAATACACGTGCACTGTAGAAAAGTACAGCCTGAAAACATCATCAAAGCTCAAAGTTGGAGATAGGCCTAGTCCACCTAGAGGACCTTTGGAGGTATCAGGAATGACTGCTCAGTCCTTCACAATTCAGTGGCAACCGCCAGAGAATGATGGCAATTCAGAAATTTTGGAATATATTATTGAAAGCAAAGACATGAAGTTAAAGAGGGACTTTAAAAAGATCGGAGCCACTAAGGGTTCGATTACCGATTTTGCAGTGAGCGAACTAAAGAAGGATCACGGATACAAATTCAAGATCTACGCCCGCAATGCAGTGGGTATCAGCGATCCCTACTGTCCTGATGAAACCGTGATTGCTGGCTCTAGAATAAGTGAGTATTTTTTCAGTGTATTACATCATTTAAGTTAATTGCTTAACCAGAAGGTGTTCATTTCCATGCTTTAATGCTTAACTTTGACGCTTGTTAGGAATTGAGTATCACTTTGCTAAAACGGACGAGACTATGTATTGCTTGCTTGGCATATTCCCACCTGCTAAAGCTATACACAAAAGTGAGTAGCTTGCAACAAACCCATTCAATTCAGATAAATTTGATGACTTTGTGCCATCTTGTATAGCACCACCATCTCCTCCTCTGAACCTCAAGATCAAGGACCTCACCAGTCGCAGCGCTACTCTTACTTGGGAACCTCCAGAAAACGACGGCGGAAGCGAAATTACTGGATATGTAATTGAAAAGAAGCTAGAGTTTATGCCGAAATGGGAGAAAGTGTACACGTTGGAAGCTTTCACCCTGGAATACACTTTGGAAAATCTAAAGGAAAAAAGCGACTATATTTTCAGAGTATATGCAGAAAATGCTATAGGTCTAAGTGCTCCTGCACAAACAGATGTTGTACAAATGAGATCTTTGGCCAGTAAGTATAGATATATACATAATATATACATATTTTTTGGAAATTTTCAATGGAAATTTTTTTAAATTTATGACCGTGAACTTTTTTAACTACACACTCGTGTCTCAAATTTCTTGGGAAACAGAAGTCAAATTAACACCAATTTTCTCACTATCCCCAGCTGTACCATCACCACCCACTCCTCCACTAGAAATTCGCACCATTGGACCCAACGCTATTGTTGTGGAATGGGGAATACCCGAATCTGATGGTGGCGCTCCATTACTTGGATACAATATTGCCATTAAAGTAATTATACATGAAGATTACACCAATGGAGAAATGATCTATTACTAAAACCCATTAATTCTTAGGATACTAAGAAGACCATGTGGATGGAAATCGGCAAAACTCCGAAGGGTGTACAGAAATTCACTATCAGGGACCTTCAAGAAGACCACGAATATTTGATTCGAATTTTCGCCAGAAATGAAATCGGTTTAAGTGGACCTCTGGAATCAGATGAACCTTTCAAAGTATTACCTTCTGGTGGTAAGTGAAAGCTCGTTTATTAAGCTGCTAGGATTTCGCTTGACAATTTTCGATTTAAAACAATGAGTTTGACCGAATTATTTGCTCATGTACGGTGATTCAAACAAAATTGTCATTTCTTTACGAGATAAATTTAGCAAAACATTATTTTTAATAATATATTATTAATGCATATTTCAGTGCATATTAGCAGTGAAAGGTTCAGTTTTCGTTTCGTTGAACGGTGAAATAGTTGAATTAATAGACTATTCAGATCATAAAAGCAGACTAAACATAAACAACCAATATAAAAATAAATAACAACAAACAATATTCGTATTAAGGTCGAAACAAGTGCCTACAAGCTGCCTGTTAAGCTTGATATTGAGGTAATAAGTGCCTGTGCACGTACCTTTGAAGTGTGAATAACTATGCACATTTCAAAAAGAAATTTGGAAAATATCACGAAGACTTTTGACTAAAGTGTCACACTTGAAACTTATCAATCCTGCTCAATATTCCTCATACCGATAAAACTGTCACGAATTCTGTATTACTCTAGACGCTGATCAAGATGATTTCCGTGAAGTTACCTCCGAAAGAGAGCCAACTTCTAGAAGTTCAGAGACGACCACATCTTGGCTTCGAGAAAATAGCATGGATGCTGATATTAAATCGTATGCCAAAGGCAAATTATTAAGAAAGGATGAGTATTTCTTCAGAATTTGGTGCTACGCCACCAAATTGTTTAAATAAGACTAAAAATGAACTAATAATACGAATGGATGTAGAAAGTAAAATGTTTGAGTGTGTACATCTGAGTGAATTTATTTGTCGTTATAAAATCTAGTTTATAATACAATTCCCGATATTTATACACAATTTTTGTGAGTCATATCTATATATTTTTTCTTGATATTGACTTCTACATGTTTTATCCAATAATTAGCATGCGTTATATATTTAGCATGATTAACACATATATGAGTTGTAAATTGAATATGTCCGACAAAACGGCCGAATGTTAAAATTATGCTTTCATAGGCAAAATGCGAGTTGTGAGCGAACAAAACTTAGTATTTCTTAAAATAGCATAACTTTAACACCAGGCCTAAAATCTTAGAGACACTGTGATAACGATAATGAGAAAAACAGCGAGTTTTGTGCCTCGCTCTAATATGCCAATTTATAGATAATTTTAAGAAAATAACGAATATTTAAACGACTATTATGTAGAAAATGTTTAATTCAGCCAGATACCAGGTTTGAGATATTGTTAGTTTTATTATTTATTTCTCCAGTTCTATTTGTTTATTTTTTATTGTTCATAATAGAAATCGATATGTTTTCTTGAACTTGGCAAGAGCATCAACATCAGAGAGACTAAATATAGGTGCATATTATTAATTAGACTCGAAGTTTTTGCTATGTTCAAGAAAACGCTGTTGCTTTATTATTTTGAGTTATCTTAATAAATTTTTAAATTCAACGATTCTCACGATTTTCATTTAGAAGCAAGGGAAGTGTCTGCTAACATTTGAAGATGTATAAAACTAAGTCCGATCATTTTCTCGTTTATCAAGATGTTAAGTATCTACTCACCTAATATAAATAATCCCTGTACAAACAACTACTTTTGATGGTTCTTGTGGAAGTGTGATTTTAAGCTCCGTTTCACTATTACACTTCGCTACTTTTCAAATAAATAACAAACATATATAACTCAGATGGAAGAGTTTGCACTCTCAACAGCTTCTACCATTAGGGATGATTCGATACAAGTAAATACAAGTAGATATTCTGGGGTACTTGAGTAATTGAATCGTTCTTTCGATACAAATACTTGGTCAAAAGTTTAAACACTGTAGAAAGTCTGTTGAGGAACTTGAGTTCGATATGTCACAGCCATCAACATCAAGCTGTTCGAAATTAGAAAACATTTTCCTAGGAAAAAGTTTTTTTGATGCTAGTACGGATAATAACATACCTCCACAATAGTAGTTTTCGATACAAGGGCGAAAAATGTCGTGATAAATATATAAATAAAAAAAAATCGTAAAAGTAAAACAAATGAACGCTAAAGAAAAGTGCTTCTTTTTGATCATCGCTTCTGTTCGCAAAATGGCACTTTTTGATTCATTCGAATAAAAAGCACTTTAGAAGAAGCATTTTACAAGTTTCGGCCAATAAAGGTAAACAAATTATTTTTAGCACTTTATCTTTATCAAATATAGCAGATTTATCCATTTTGAAGGGAGGATTAAAATACAATAAAATAGTGCACACTCAGCGTTTTTGTCTGCAAATATACAGGGTGTCTCATAAGCTCATGATCAACAGGGTACTGCGATATTCTTTGAATCAAAGGAAGAAAAAATTGATCTTTTTTAAATATCGGGAGAATGGTACGATTTATTTTTAAATTATTTCTGTTTTCTTGCCACTTAACAATGTCAGACATTAACTGCATGAAAATATTTCACAAATTTTCGGCTACATAAAATGTTGCTTTTTTGATCCAAACGCCAAATTGCCATTAAAAAAGCCGCACCAATTCGTATAGTGGCTCATTGATAAATATAGTTTCTAAGGGTATTATTCACCATTTTGTGATGTTTTTAAAATACATTTAATGTTTGATCTTGTTTGCGACAACCTTTTGGTATCAAATTATTTAAAACGTTCAGAAGCAGGTCCAAAATTGTTCTTTTTTGTTTCTCCGATTTCATAACATTATTGATTTTATTGATGGAATGAATTATGAATTTTTATTGGCCAATAAGTGGGAATTACAATAACTTGAAGGTGAGACGTATGATAGTTGAAAAGCTGTTCTGATTATAAAATTGCCTCTTTGTGCTTTAAATTTGACATCGACATGTTTGCCAAATACGCAAAAAGTTAGTTTGATACTATTAAACAATTTCAAATATAAATGAACTGCAGAAACACTATTGCAGTCGGTGACAACAATAAATGTTTCAATCAATTTATTCAATCCAGAATTTAAAAAATCGGTGAAAAAGGAATTATTTACCTATTGATTCTGAGTCGCGCTTTTAATCGACAGAAACGAAATCTGTTTTTCATGTGTTGTCTTTACATAGCGCAAACTTATCAAAATGTTTTTAAAAATCCAAAATTTTCCCGATTATGGTCCAATTTTTGAAAGTAGACAAGGGAAGTCCATGAAACTTAACAAAGTATAAAAATTCAGTTAAAACTGTATATTGCATTTATTTGATCAATTTGAGAATTAGTACGAGTCTCGAGCCCAATCTCTGCCGCATAAAACTTATTATCATACGATTGTACACAAATGACGCTAACTATGAAGTGCACCAAAAGTCCTTGTTTAAAATGGGTAAATGCGTTTTAATGAAATTTATCTGCGTTTTTGCGGCTCCATTTGCAAAAATTCTAAGTTAACCAGATTTATAATTAAAACCATTGATAAGGCTTATCTTAAAAACAACAACAGTTAACTTACACGTTATCAACTTATTATTTCCTTGATTTATAACACAGGTTCTAAAGAAATCTAATATTTATTGAAAATGTATGCACGGGTTATTGAGCTCAACTTTTTCTTAACTTCTCAAGAAAAAAACAGACTTATCTGTTTAGATTATACAGTGTTCTATTCCAGCACCCGGTATAATTGGAAATAATGAACTTTTGCATTGCACTTAACTGACCGACATAAATGATTTCCTATTGGTTCCGGAATGTTAAGCAAGATAAAATTAGTGTTTACAATAATTAAAACTTCCTTTTAGTATTAATTAGAAACTGCTGTGTTGAAGTGCCATTTATAATTTTCGCAACTGCACAACTAAACGGCTGTTTTTCATTTACTGCAAATGATTAGACGCTAAGTTTTATGCATTTATGCCGTGATAGATTTACTATAAATAGACTGTGGCAATTATAACGGGGATTGAACAGTAAGGAAAAATGAATAGGAATAAATTGCTCTATATCGCACTTTCTTACGGAAACGAAAAACGCTCAAATATTTAACTGGTATTAATATGCGAAGACACGCAATTTTTATACCGTAAAATATATGCATTTACCTCAATTGTCAGCTTCATAAATCCTGCAACAGAACTTAAGCAAACAAAACTCGAAGCAGTCCAAGTACGACGACTGTTGCTGCTATTGGACCATTAAGGCAATTGAGATAGATGATGTCTTAATGATAGTGTATGTGAACGGTGATTAATTTTTTAATTAATTCAATAAACAATTCCTGTGCTGGTACCACGATGACAGACCTTGCTAGACCATTGTATACTGACTTACTTTATTTTACTGATCTGTATCCTGCTAGGAGATTATTATAAAATATAAGTATTGCTATTTGCTTTATTACAATAAAAGTTTCTATTTTCGAGTAAATGTTTATCTGGGTGGATAACTTTAAAGATCAATATTTTTGTTTTCCAATGGGTTTTTGGATTATTTAGGGACGGTAGGAAAGTAGCTTCAGATCTAGTTTTATTTTTTTGGCATTTTTTGGATCAGGCTTGCCTTCAATGTCATTGTCTCCGCGTTTGTTCTCAAGTGCTTTTCAATTATTCTTCAATTGCAAAACGTTCCAAAGAAAATTAGTTTGGTACTTCTATGCTTTTTAGGATACAGGATTAATTGACTTAAAACATTGAAATCTTATGTTGCCATTTCGTACATTTGCAAATACATAGCTGCTTTTATCCGAACTTAAGAATTTAGAGCTTGTGTAATCAAATAACTGTGTTTCAATATACCTAATATACCTACCTTAATTATAAAAATGACTAATATTCAAACTCATTCGTATGATTGAGGGCCAAATTTGTCATCATCTTTCACTTAAAGTTCAACGTCGACACCAAGATCAAAAGCCTCAGAAACGTTAAAATTTACCACATAATCCATAGAAGAACTGACAAACTGTCTATTAAAACAAACTTTTCTTAGTGAGTTCTTGTACTCCACAGGGGGTTTGTAAGATTCTAACAAATGATGCTTGAAATCCCGAGTCATCCGTGAAGTAATCATGCGAAGTATGGCACTTATATTTAAGATAAAAAATGTGAAAAATAATAAACAAAATTATTTCCAATTTTGCGTCATTTCGATCAATAGTTAAAATAATTCAGTTGATTGACTGCACAATTTCAACAGTTCTAACTCAAAATAACTCGTTAAGGTATCTTCTTACTACGCAGTCTTGTCCCTATATAAAAAAAATAATTTTGCATTTAATGCAAAACTAGTTAAATGAAATATATTTTTAATTGTAGCACGTTCTCGATGTAAAGTTTCGAAATAGAAAAATTATTTTCAGTTGCAGGAAATTAACAGTGCGTTTGAATGTAACGTTTTAAGCAAGCATAGGAAAATTGCAAATTAGCAAAGCCCAACGTTTAAAAAAATGCAATAATCCAACTTTACTAAGTAGAAGATTAACTATTTAAATAAAAATAACGATTTTAATTTATCCGAATTGTCGAAGCGCTTACTATTTAGTGGGAAATGTTTTTACCAGGACCGCATGGTATGGTGATATCTGAAAGACAAGGTGGAATCAGCCCCAAGCATGCAGACCTTACAATTCAACGCTGATCATCCAAATAGTGCATACAAAGTTAAGCTTGGTTTACTTAAACCTGACTAAAATGGTGCCCGCATTTAAATATGACCGACTTTTACTAACAAATGCAAATGGGAAACCAGATTTTCTTTTACATGCGACAATTTCCTTATCGGTAAGAGAAAATAATATGATTTTTGCACGGTCGCAAATTGTTGGAATTATAACTTGACACATCAATTCATTAATAACCATTGAAGATTTATTTGGCGTTATCATCTGGCATACGCATACTACAACCATCAACAAAGCCATTTTTAATAAAATTATAGTCGTTAACATCATTTAAGAAGTTGTTTTCGTTACACTTTCAAACGCATATTATAAATGTATACGAGTCTTAACGTAGGTGGGATAAGTAATTAAGTACTTAGCTGTGATTAGATGCAAAAATTTATTATGGAATCATTCATAATGTCTAAATAATGTATTACGTTTATTACTGCTGTAAAATAAAATTTACAAAAAGGCAGCTAAACCTAATTAAATTAAAAATAGTTCAGATAATACTCATTGGATAGCTATGCTCTAGATATGGTGAAAACCGATCAGTCAGTTTTATTGCATCAGTTATTATTTTACATAAAAAATGGCTATTTGTTTAATCGCTACATGATAATTACGGACTGGAAAGGAAATTAAATAAAATCGCAATAATGCTAACTACGTAAATATTTGCCTTGTTTACAGTGTTATAACCTGAACAAGTTTGCATATTTACAACTAAACACTAAACTGTTATGGTTGATCACAGAGATCATAATGATTCTCAACTAAAACTACACTCCTTATAGTAATTCTACATTATTTCTACTTGTAACTTTTACGTTGTGACTTTCGGTTCTCGAAAGAAAGCGGCCCAATAGAAAAAGTAACTACAGTATGAAGAGCTAATTTTACTAAAATCTACTGAATATGGCAAACGTATAAGTACTTGTACTTAGGTTTCGTTTTTGTCATTATAAACGTTTGCTTTTCCGAGCATCCTACAATTAATACCGCTCACGAATGGTAAAAAAATATAATAAATAGTGATGGGTGAAATGTTGGGCCAATTTATGAATATTACCCAAGTCTTAAACAGGACAAATCACATGAAAGTATCTGTTTCCTGTGGTGCGACTTGAAACTTTTCAGAAAATACTTAATACAGATAATGATCATCCTTAACTCTTCCAAATGGTTTTCAAAAGCTTATGTCGCGATTTACAATATGAATCATTTACATTTGTAATGTATGCCGTTGCACTTTTGCCTCTTCTTCAAAGGCGACTTCTGGGTAATCTCCCATTACGAATTCAATACATCATGCCAGGATGCAGGCCGTTTCCTCTTTGAAAGTACACATTGGGATTGCTGCTCAGGGTTGGCTCCAGTGTCGTGTACAAATTACCATCGTCAGGTCTCAAGTAGAGACCACCTGAAAAAGGAAATATATTTTATCAGTCAAAATGAGGAAGGAGCGCGGAAACAATTGCAAAATGATGCCAGCAAATGAGCAATTATACTTGCTGTATTTAATTTTGTATTTATTACTTGCTTATTTTGCATTTTGGAGGGTTGTGGTGAAATTATTCAATCGGTTACTGCAATTGAAGATAGATTTCTTTTAATACTAAATTAGCAATTTCAGACTTTCAACAGCATTGGCAATTTGCTAATGTCATTTATTGCATGTTATAAATACTTATTTAAGCTGCAATGTTTTGATGGAATTTAATAAATATTGCTTTCACTTAGAAATATTTATTGCATCGGGTCTTCAATTTGGCTTCATTTTCCAATTAATGCAAACAGCAATTGGCTGGTGATTAGAAAATTACTTTACTTCAGCAATTCTGCTAATGGCAGTATATATAAAAAAACAATTCATTGAGGAATCCGAAAACATGTGAATAAATATGGATATTTAAACGCCAATAGTTCTGTTCGAAGCTAAAGCTGTTTGGTGTGTCGTTCGTCCCGTCCATAATTTTTCGCGATTTTCACATTGAGAAAGTATTATTTGAAAATAGGTCAGAAATCTCCAACCACATTAACATTCCATGAATTAGAAAAATAAAAACCTTATTTTCCTAAGTTAATCTTTAATGATTCCTGGCGCGGGTGGTCAGTAAAAATCGCCGGAAAGTAGCAAAGTAACATTATATTTCTCCTAATCATCGAAAGACATGTGCTTGAAGGAGATATCCAAGTTTGCTGTCTGAATATTTAAAAATATTCGTCATAATCAAAAAGTCTATATGCGAGTAATTACTTGAATTCAATAGTTCCATTGTCCATTTAACTACCAATTATTTTCAAGAAAACAAAATTTAGCAAATCTGTTTTTGAAATTCCTGTCGATTATATTGTCAGTTATAACTATCGGTTCTGGAAAGTTCCCTCTTTTGTGTGTACAACCAATATTGCGGTATAGCGATATATTTGGCATTGTGTTAACCAAGACAATCCTTGGGTGGTTCAGGCTGGATCGCATAATCTTCACTTCAATACAACATAATCCAGTGCAATATACTACAATAATTACACGTGTAGGTTTCGTATAATCGGTTAGCTGTTAAAAGACATCATTATATAAACGGTGTTAAGAGTGTTGTGTTGGTGTTAAAGTGCTCACGATACATTTAGGACCTTTTATGGGGGTACAGAAATTGTGCAATCTGGTCTGACATACAGTTAAGGTTAACGTTTATTTAATACACCAACCGAGTTGGCCAGGATGCGCAATAAGTCATTCGAATTTATCGTTCGGGGCGAATTGTTCGAATGAAATAAATTAATTTTGTCATGTACTTGCTTATTCAGCGCTTTAGGTGGATAACTGCTTTCAAATATGAATTGTAAAACATGATACTTAATTGGGTATTTTGGATCGAAAAGAAAGACGAAGGAAAAGGAGTGCATGCAATGCTTGCGTATTCAACCAAACGTTTCAAATTACATTTATTGTGGGAATTATTTATGTGAGAAACTCTCGAACTTATGAAGATTTCAAGCATTTATGTAGAACTTCATAACTTTTGAACTGGTTCACAAAATTTAAATCATAAATAAAAAATTGCGTAAAGTTTCTTGTGCAAATAAAAAAACTTTGTAAACTTCAATCTTCATTAGCTGGTAAATTGCGCTTTTAAGACCCGCCTATGGAATAACACGCTTTTGAGTTTGGGGGCCAAGCCGACAAACGAATGCCGGCTCAATTATAGTGTCTTTAGATTTTGACTAACTGTTCAAAATGAAATCTTTCGCCTCGTATATACTTTTTGAGATTCGCATTACACCAAAAAAGTTTTTGAAAGCGAGCCTTATTTATGTAAGAATAAATCAAGCTCGCAAATCAAAATTGTTAGCTTGGTGCTTTGGATGTTTCAATAATCACATATCTTCAATCTGGCTTGACTCTTCAGAACTGCTATTCTCAATGTCAAGTTGAGAAGCCTTTCTTCTGTCGAGACAAACCTAAACAAGCAAGAAAGGTGTATGTTGTAACGGCAATTTTCATACTATATGGAAAATAAAGCTGGACACCGATATTTTGATCAATTTATCTTATTTATCTAGGAAAAAAATATATAAAAATCCCGAAGGTAAAAACTCACATGATTCAATATGTGTGTACCTACTTACTTTAAACCTGAAACGCTGGCAATATTTTCGTTAAAACGTTAATTAATGTTTCTTTATACATTTCTAAACTCAGTTAACAGACCCGAAGCAATCGGTAAATCGCCAGTCTGCAGAATTCACAAAAACCATAAATTAATCTGCTATTCATTATCCGTAATTTATTTTCAACCAACTGGCATTCAAAGCGATAATGGAAAATCAATCTAGTGTCGCTATTTCTAAAGCTCTGTTACTGCCAAATCGAAGTTATTAGTTTTCTCTTATTATCGGAAATCCGTTAGTCAATGTTTTTCATTTCTTATGAATTTATGTAACTGCATTATGGCAACGGTATTTTTAAAAGTAATAGTCATCTAGGCTTAAAACCGGTCGATATTTTAATAACCTGAAGCAAAAAAATAAAGTTTTTGCTCATTTGGTTATTGTTTTTTTAAGGAAGATTTCACAAAATGAGTCAACCTGTTGCAAACTGACTCCTTCAAGTTCACGAAACGAAACCTGCTTTAAGCAACTGGGCATATTCAATTTAATGCCGTTTTTTTTCTTTGAAATTTGTAAAATCAATCCGCAGCAACTAATTCAGATTTGAATGGAAAATTGATTTGATGCGAAACAAATAATCTGCTTAATTTACTTGCAGGCAAAGTTTCAAGCCCTGCTTAGAAGTATTGAGATTTCGTAACTTACTTTTGTTGGTCACTGGATTTTAATAGTTTTCTTTGATAATAAAAAACAGTAAATCAAATACTCAAATGAAAGGATAGATTGCATTTAACTAATATTGAGACGAAAAACTCAGGTCCTAATTCTCTATCTAGCTCTGAAATTTATACATCACGCTGTTTTTGTACCAGTAACATTGTTTACCAATTTAACAATGTTTATCCAATGAATAACGAATAACTAATGTACCCTACTGACTTAAACTATCATTTTAATCTGCTGAAACTCACAAAAAAATTTGTAGGAAGTCATGAAAATCATTAGCAATTATAATAAACTATGGTTTATTAACTGTTATATTAAAATTCCATAAAATCGTGCAGCATTATTTAGGAAAGACTGGATTCCTGCTATAATTAACGGTATTATGGGCGGAGCTGGTATAGGTATTTGGGTTTATGCAGAAGCATAGGAAGCATAAAGCATAAAAAAATTACAGAAGAAATATTTTTAGAAATTTCCTTAGATTTAAATCACCAATTAAATGCGATTTCGTGCAGAATGCAGAATGTTGATAATTGCATAGTATAGCACATGATAACGCTTGAAGCGAAATTACTAATTAAGATAATGAATAAAATTTACATACATTTTCAACATATTAGTATATCACGTTACCGAATGGCGAACAGATGATAGGATATATGTGTATAAATTATTTTGCTAGTTCAACACGGTCTTGATTTGGTTGGGCAATAAAATATACTCACGTTTCTTTGAGATTAATTGAATAGACCGAACTGTTTGATAGGAAGTTTAATTGCAATTTTCCGTAAAGGAAAATAACATCGTAGAAAAGCCAGGCTGGTGAATGATCAAATTTACTTGACGTTTTGATCGAATTATTATATTATCGAATTATAATGAATGCCTTTTATGTATGAAAAAGTTCATCGCTCTTGAAAACTGTATCAGCCTTCGAAAAAAGAGTGCATACAAGCACTTATTTAATATGAATATTCAAGATAATGCTATTCACATTTATAGGATACTGCTTTTTATCAATTTCAAGATAAATTTTGGGTGCATTATTTTTTTCTTAGTTCCAGTTGCAACCATTATTAATTAGAAAATTTTCCTCTACCTAGTGAAACCATGTTTGCCGACTTGTAGCTAATCTAAACATAATAACTTCTGCGATTGACGCAGTCCTCATCTTCGACAGGTAATAGTCTTTGAGACGTTCTTGCTATTAATAGTGAAGATAAATACCTAAGTACCAATAACATTTCAGGCATTAGCGTTAACCAATAAACGTTTAATAAAGGAATTTGATAATTAGTAGGATGCTCGATGGATATTAGTATAATGGGACATTAAAACTTAGGTAATAATATCTCTATTAGTAATTAAGTCGTTTTGGTATATGCTACGAATGTTAACAGTAGCATCAATCGGGACGGTTCTTTTATGCATTTATAGAGAATAATATGTTATTTTTATACTGTTTGATTTTGTTATGGCTTTCGCAGCTGTCTACAACTAAGCTTGTGGTTATGATGTATTCTTGGAACTTTTCCTAATAACTTTTCCTGCTGCAATGATTCACTTGATTTATCAGCTGGTTTGTTTCTACTTTTTTACTAATTCCAGGATTATTTTCAATCCTGCGTTTCCCATTCAGTTCAATGAGTTCAATCCTCAATTTTCTTTTGCCTTGAGTAATTCCGCTTCGAATTGCTATACATTTGAGGATCTCGGAAGGTAATTTACTTGTTATGTATCGATTTTTCACTATTAAATTTGAACCTATAAAATTGATCCTAAAACTAATATCAATACAACCATATAATAAATCAAAAGAGATAGACTTTCGAGGCCATTCCTTCAAACGAATGGGATTTTCGGGTTTTTAGGCCGTCGTTGGGTAGAATTGCTTTTTAAAAGAGGAAATGGAGGAATTTCTTTTTAAAAGGGGAACGGCCTAAAAACCCGAAAGACCCATTAGTTTCATATAATAAATATTAACAACTTTACTCAAATAGATGCTATAAGTTGAAAAAAACTATTCAATTCTAAAAATGAGATCGTGGTTACCGCACTTGACACAAATTGCCAATAAAGCTGAAGAAAATTGAGTCGAATAGTCAATGATTGAAATTAAACATTTTTTCAAAGGATCAAGCGTGACCCAACTGATCCTTTCTGATGGAAACATCAAATTTTTCCCAATTCTTTTATTGTTCTTATTTGAACACTGACTGGAAAGCAAAAGCGGCCACGTGCTTAATGCCTGTAACGTGTTATTTTTTGAAATTTGAAATTTTCTTTGAAATTATTAGTAGAAAAACAGTGCATCGAAAGGCAAACATCTTATTACCCAATTAACCGCCCATACATCCAAGTGCATTTTTTTCGATTGTGAATCCAAGAGATTTACGAGCGAACTTTGCAATTGCCTTCGAAAAAAACAACAACGACAATCTGAGTTATTACTAGTCGTGATTCCCTCTTCTTTTCTTCAACTCAAGGTATCAATCTTCTCTTGAATACATATACATATTTGTTCTTCGGCCGTTTCGAATGCAGTAATTACACACTGTCCGACTAAATGCGTATCCACAACGCATTAATTTACCGGTAGCAGTCTTCAATGTTTTATTTAAACTTATTCTTGATGTTTATGGATCTATATTTAAGTTAACGTATAGTTAAATGGAAATTTAACTACGTGTTTTGTTTTATGCGACGAGCTGTGGATTTAATTCAACGTATTATCTGATAATAAAATAGTTTATTTGATGCGTATTAACCGAGATGATATTGAGACCATATAAAACGACTAGTTTAATGCTAATTTGAAGGAGTTCGCTGCTGGACATATTTTTTATACTGATTTTATTATTCCAAGTCAAGCATCATCTCAATTATCGTGCATTCAAGAATCCTTAAAAGCTTTGAACTCTCCGTTTTCATCTTTTGGTGACTTTTTCTTTTGAAAAATTTACTGTGAATTAATGACAGTAAATGGAAAATGTTCAAAGATTTAATAATTGTTTTATGACAATTTATCCAACAAGGTCATCGACGATATATTAGCTAAAACACCTAATTTTCTAAGTAAAAAAAGTAATTGTTTGATATCGGTTTTATAATCTTAACCGTGTGCTTGCGTTAAGTTGAAGCGCAAGTATCTACTGTAACTCGAAACCCAAAACACATTCACATAGAAAAAGTAAATTTGAACACTTCCTATATCCAACTTCCTTATGCAATTATTTATGTGAACGCAGATTTTTCCCACCAGACGAAGATTAATAAACATCCACCTCCTCCTAATGTAAAAATTCCATATCTAAAGAGCTTTTAAAGTCGTTGCCCATTACAAAAAGGCAACAAATTCCACCCCCCAACTGTACATAATTAGTATTGGTTAGTTCAGACTGTCTGCGGCCTTAGACAAAATGCAAAAAGCGAACAAAAAGACGAGGCCACTAAACATTTTAATAAGTTATTTGACGCTTTTGTGGGGATTCTGACGGCACATCTAAAGAACAATCCAGTGATGGATGCGGAGATAAGTTGAGAGGTAAATTAATAAAGTTATGCATAGAAGTGAAGCCTTTGGCGTATTTCATTTAATTATGGCGTTTCGTATTTAACAGCAAGGACGGAGGCTCAGAACGCTATTATGGTGCTAATTGATTTGTTGGTGGTTTTTAAATATATTTTTCACTATTTCCCAGTTTTAAGCATAGAAAAATTATGTTTATTATCAATTTTATTAATATTAATATTATCATGTTGTTTAGTCAGGTGAAGTAGAGCTCAACAGAAAAAGTCGCGACATAAACGTTTTATCGTTTATAATGTATATTTTAACAGGCGAAAAAACGTTGTAAGATGATTCAGAAGCGGAAGGAAGAAACGATTTCGTACTTCTCGATTGTCTGCGTTTCAATTAAACAAAAAGAAATTTAAACCATTTTAAATGAGTTGATTGAATTCGACGAAGAAATTTGGATAACTAGGCTAGAATTGGTGTGGGTGACTGAGCAAATTTACTTTTAAATGCCTTAGACGTTATTTTTATGCGCTGGTAAATAAGTGGGGTACGCTAAATACTACCTTGTGAGTTAATAATAGAATTTTTAAGAAAAGTGTATTTTTGAAACCATTTTGTTCCTCGATCCTCTACTCTTTTAATGTGGCAACTAATGTATGCTGGAAGTACATTTTTTGAACAGCTGGTGTAGAACAGGGTTAGGTATAAACCCTTTATTAGGGTTTTTTTTTAGAAAAATCAGTACCTTCCACACAAAATTGTGATGTATTTTATAAACAGACAAAAACGTATTTCAGACGCAACAGAATAAACATTGAAACAAAAATTAGTTATAATTTGAACCGTCTAATTACTGGAACAAAGCCTCAACCTTGTGTTAAGTAAGCATTTTATTGTGCATGAACATATACATACATAAAACAAGTTGCTCCTTACAAATTGAAAAGGTCAATTGTTGACATGGTGAAATTAGCGCTAATGTTCATTAAATATGTCTTAAAACCAATTAACAGTCAAAACTGCGGAAATAATACATGCTTTTTCTTAACAATTAGCCACATTTTTTTTTGTTTTATTCATTATTTATTTATAAACTGAAGGTGGCTGACTATTCAAGCTACTGCGCTCGGCTCAAGAAATATTTGAATTACCAGTAGACATTTTTCATTGTTAAAGAAAATTTGTCTAGGGAAACAGGTAATAATTGCAAAAAAATTGCTTTGAATACTAATTAAAGGGTAGACAAGTATCAATGCTTCCGCAGCTTCGTTTTGAATATTAATTGTTCAGCTGGTTACAGCTCGACTGCATATTAAAAGTGGTGGTTATATGAATCTCAATACCAAACTGCAAAGTTTTACAGTTACTACTAAATTATGCGAGTTTATGTTTCAAGTGCGTTAACCAAAAATGAACTTAATCAAGTCGAGTTTGAAGATACACCAATGGATTTGCAAAAGTAGATTTGACCTGCAACATACATACATAGGCAGACATGATGCAAATAAAATCATATTTCTAATTTGTTTTGTAATGTTTGAGTGTGGCATGCATCTAGTAGACAACAGACAAATTTCCAATGACTAATATTCTAATTGCACTCCATTTTCAAGGTTTAATCGACTAACAGATTTTTCCTACTTCGAAGCGCAGGTAAAAATCAGTTTTAGATGAACTTGAACCGTTTCTTAGACGAAAATGATTGTTGTTGTGTGATGTTTATAGTAGAACTTTATTTCTGCAATCGACACAGAAATCTCAGAGCAGCAAAACAAACGACAAAAACTTATCTAAAGATTAGAAACGAAATGAAAAGCAAAACTATTAGAATACAGATCCAATATCATAACTGGTGATAATGATAACGAACGAAAACTGAAAAACACATGCTAAACATTGGGATTATTGATCAGCAAATCATGCAGCAACTTCTACAGGAATCAGTACTGTACACACCTGGTAAGTACCGTGTGGAGTAGTACCCGGGTGGATACTGGAAAAGGCGAGTGTAACTTGGAGGTGCCGGACACACAGCCAAATCTGAAAAAGTCGAATATATACAGGGTGATGTGCATGAATGTATATTTACAGTGAAACCAAATCTACTACAATGAGGTACAGAACACCAAATGAAACTTGTTAATCAAGCGGCTATGGCTGCTTACTTACTACTTAACAGCTTCATTCGCTACTAAACACTTAATGAGATCCAAGTAATTAAAATGATACAATGAAGCCAAATACTGGGGTTGCATACGTTCACATTTTTAAATGAGCAATAAAGCAAATTACTCTTGAAAATAATTTTACTAAAGCGTCTTTGTGTGTTTTAACATATAATATACCTAGACACTCAGTTTCAAAGGGTTAAGTGAATAATCATTAGAATTTGCATAATATGGCTGCCACATTTCGATCTTTCGAATCGATTAATGTCTAGACACTTCTGTATTGAAGCAGCCATGTAAAATGAAGCAGACAATACACGTTTACCAATTACAGACTGTCTCCAATTGATGTTAAATAAAGAAAATCTAATGAGCGATTGCATTAATATACATATAATGGCAATTATCTGTTTTAGGCTAACTCTATAAATGCACCTAGATTTCCTACACATTAAGACGTTAGCCATAAATATACGGAGTTTCAGATACTCTACACTGCCAAGACCAATAAAAACCTCTTCGATCGATTAAACACACCTGGTGATGAAAGCCAAGAACTGTCAACTTGATTTATTACATTTGGAATGCCTATAAAACGAGTACGAGGAAATATCTTTAATTCTGATCATGTCAGGCCAGAAAGCTTCTTAATTAACAGCAACTAAGAAAATCAACTGGTTAAAAAATGGCGCGAAGAAAAATCCCGTTCAATTCCGATCTCGTCTCGGATAAATTGACTATGAAAATATTTAACTGTACGTAATTTTTATACTGTATGCTGGTTGATTATTTTATACCGTTTTCCGATGACCTAAGGAGTTTTAGTCATAACGAGACACTGAGATGTTGGTCAAAATATGGAAAGCATGTTGATAATTACAATTGGGTATTCAAAATCTGATTAGATATTTAATGAAAAAATTTAAAAGAAACCAACCATTAACCGATGAGTTTCCTTACAGAGAAAAGAAGCACACCTCAATCCAGTTTATTTTATTAATTAGCAATTTACTTGCAAATTTTATAATAGCCCCAATAGGCACACTTTTGCATTAAAAAAAATTAATATGCACGGCTCGTTAAGAGCACGTTCACCATAATTACATACATCAGTCTAAAATATCATTACTTCAATCATTGTTCAAGTCGTAATTTCGTGGCGGCAACAGCCAGTAATCAGGCAGAAAAATGATTTCTCTTGTCGGTTTCGGACGAAATTGACTCACTTTCTTCGAAAAAAAGTTGCACGTCAATTATAATAATGTAGCCACTTGGACTAGATATTGATCAACAATAATTGTCATTAATGGAAAGTGATTTAAGTACAGCGACTAGTGATTTTCTTAGTGAAATCACTCAAGTGCATAATTATTTCCATGAATTTCATTTATTATGTTAATTTACTACGATGTTTTTCAGTTAGTTCATCGTTTTCGATCTGTTGCATTCCGTTTAGTGTTTCAGTTGATTTTTGTTCTCGTATTCAACTAGCCCATGTTTTATGAAAGCGTGGCGCTCCAGAAAAATGCAGAGCTTTCACAATACTCCTAATTTGGTATTAAAGCACAATGAAAAAGAAACCAGCTTATTTTGCTAAAGTCAAAGATGAAAAAAAATTCCGAAAAGAACCTCAATGGCATTGATTCATCACATTTTTGGTGTTACAAAAGGATGAAGGCCCTTTTCAGCATTATTTTCCATCTAATTGATTATTTTGAGTCAGAAGGAAAGTAGAATCGTCATTATTCAACTAAAATTCAATTAAATTCTATCTTCAGAAACAGCAGCTCAATTTCGATAAAAGTGTATCTTTCAAATGAATCCCGACTAGGATTTCCTTTTAGAAAGCTCTCTATATTTTCTAGTTGTCTCTCGTTCTATCTCTGCAATAACTTTTCTTCCACTGTCTAAGCAATAAAGGCTACACTTCAATAGACGTCTTCAACATTGTAAAATGTTAATTAGGTAAAGGCACAATTAAGATGCAAATATATAAACACTCAATTAAGATAATTAACTTCGCACCAAGCAAATTAAGTCTAAGAATCCGTGTAGTACTAGTGGTAGTGTAGGTACATGGCATTTTTTGTGCTATCAGTCTTAACAAGGAACACATTTAATTTAACTGAAAGCCTGAAACCACGCATCTGGCCTGAACCAGGAAATTAAGTTAATAATGGCCTATATTAAAGTCAAGGACTAAACATAATGATAAATCAGAGATGAGCAAAAAGTTTCAGCAGAAACGCTTCCGTGGAAAAAACCATAAACCCTGCCATTATGTAACGTCTCATGACACGTGAAATATCTGGGATAAGAAAAACTTATTTGGAATTAAATTCTGCCGGAATATGTGTAATAGGTTTACTAATAGAATGTTATGAGTTTGCCAAATGCTTGTCAGACTATCTGATGTGTGTATTAATTCTACTTGGATTTTCCTCTATCCTTCTGAACTATAATATAGTGTGTGTAGGTGCAAAAACTGATCATTGCTTAGGAAACTTGTCACACGCGCTCCAATTTGATACGGTACGTCCAAGACAATTATCTAGGGTTCAACAACACATAAACTGATTATCTTTCCGTTTCGAAAAGGGCATGAAATTATTTCTATTACGATAATTGACTGGCATTCGATGTCTTGTTATGCAAATGCGACTTTACAAGCAGCTATGAATAACATTCATTCTTTCATTGTCTTGTAACTGAAACAAGGATTAATTATCGAAGTCCATTTTTTTTCATATGATTTATGCAATGATCTCAATTACGAGTCATTTGTCAGTCATACGTTCGTAGAATAAAGTACAACTCGTTTGCATAGTATCAGTAGGAGAACAATTAACTTCTTAGGTAACATATAGTGGGCAGTCAAACAAGGCAGTCAGTGATGTAAATTTTAAGAAAAACCAGCTACAGTTAGGAAACGAGCACTTTCTTCCTATAAAATCACGCTTGATCGTCTAAGTTTGTTTTAATGCTTTAGCATTAACGTTAGAATCGATCAACTCTCGTATATCGATCAGGAATGAGAAAGGTGAAGTCGTATCCATGGCGATAGATATGGGGCTCTCACTTCTGCTCGTAACGACGAGTATAGACAAATGCACTCGTCCATGTTCGAATTGTACAGCTATATTACGAGGGGCTATTTTTATGAAGTACATAAAATAATTTAAGGTATTTTGCACTCATGCGACATAGTTTACCCCAAAACATTCAGTAAATAATAAATGTGGACAGATAAAGTGCTACAATAGCTCTTACTAAAAAGTAATATGTTTTTTAGATAAAACGTAAAAGATTCTTAGAAAATTGATTCTTGTCATGAAAATGTCTCTGTCCAATTAAAAACTATAAGAACCTAATTCAATTTTTTTAATGGTTAGTCTGTCGTCAGACTGATCAGACAGCTTTTTTGCTTTGCAGCTTTAAATATTTACATTCTTGAAATATCATACATGTAATATCTTTGGTTAAAGTAGTAACACAAAAATAGATTAAATCCAATATACATTATACAAAGGTGAAATCCATATTCAAAACTAAACTCGGCTTCTAAATGATATTCGAATGTTCTAAAAATGCACAATTAACTACATGCTTACTACACTTTTAAATGTCTAACGATTAGCATACAATAGACAATACATCAATTTTATTATTAAAATTAAACAAAACAAAAATAATTTCGTATCTTGGCCACACCTGTGAATGCATAAGTAATGTCACAGTCTGATAGGACAATAGCAAGATGGATTGCTTTTATCGGACTTGTTCGTAGCATTGAAAAATGCATCTGGGAACAATAAATATACGTCAATTAGTTTTTCAATTCGAAATGTTTTGTAGTCATCAAAGTTGGTTATGTGGAAAATAGATTGATGCATGCGCGACTAAACATTGACATAGAACGTTTGTTTCTAAAATTGTTATTTATAGTACACAAGCAAAAAATTGTGAAAAAAACAACTGCATATTAAAGTCGAACTAATGGTGCTTTAACCAAATAAATTGTACAATATTTTTGAATAAGCCTGGTCACAGAACTGTAAAAAATAAATAAGCTCCAGTAATCGGTAAAGTTTACTTGTTAAATAATCGTCCTTCTTTTTTACTAATAAACAATCAAAAATTGTGGTATTTTCGTTAGTTACGTCTAGAAGCAGAACAACGCATTAACTTTTTGCTCTAAATACGTAATTATTTCAAATAGGTCGCTGTAAAAAACCAATAAAACTGTGTAATGTGGCATGACCCGCAAAAAAGAATAATGCGATAATTTTCGAGTTAATTTTACATGACATTGATTATTTTGTTTTAGATCACTAGGTCAGGAATTGTCTGCACATGGTGTTATTTGCTGAAATTGGGTATTAGAAAAACAGTAGCCTTAGCAGGTAGCTTTGAAATATTTTTATGTCAGTTAAATTGACCAATGTTCAATGTACGCTAAAAAATTTGATTTACAAGCTAATAATAATAAATCTACTTTTCACAATAACGCAATATAATATTTTTAAACTAAATCAAATCAAGCAAGTAATTGAACAGAGAAACTTCCATAAACTTAATCTGATTTTCACACTAAATCATTAACATTCTGTTTAATAAATTCTGATCTAAGTGTGTCATTGTCGGCAAATGCGACTATTTAACCAAATAAGTTTCCTGTACTACTCGATAATTACATGGTAATTTAACTTAACGAAAATCAATGTCAAGTTGAGCGTGTTTTAATTGAAAGTGATTATTGATATTTCGCGCACGATAATTGATTAGTTATGGTTTCTATTCTACAATCAGCATTTACTTTCACTTGGTTTTGCTTCAGGTATCGATGCGAATGAGCGACACTAGAATAATTGCGATTCATTGATAATTTCAAAGGCAAAATAAAGACTGGTATTTATCGTTTTTTTTACATTCAGTGCATGATACCATTTTTTTCTAAGGTCAATGCCTCGACACACTTGTTGCATCATGCACGGTTTACCTTCAGAGGATCTTGCTGAAAATAATTGAATTATTTCTTGTTGACATGCCTCAAGCAAAAGATTGTCTCCGGTCATTATATACAGGCTGCAGGAGCCACTAAAAGCCATAATAAAAGCGGATGACGTCTTTAGAAGAACTTTTTCCGTTATTTTTCCTGAAAATTGCTCATTCGGCGAAGTCTAAAATTATTTTCTCGTAAAAAACCGTCTTCGTATGATTATGAATACATTATTCTAATCCACATTTTAAAATGATGCATTGTTAGTAGGATCAATTATTGTTTGTAAGATATTTCTATTATTCATGTTAATTAAATAGAGTTTTGGTTGCATGGGTAGACTATGCGTTTTTGTACTAATTGCACCAGCTGGCCTATATTCCACACTTTTTCTTCATAAGATCAATTTGTTTAATATGCACGGGATTTTTCAATTTGTTTAATTTAATTAATCGCTAATACATTTTAATGCTGTTTCCTGAAGCATTTTAAAACTTCTTCTTGAGACATAATAGGAACTAAAGCTGATTTTTAAGCGTAAGTAAACTTGCATAGAAAACATTCAAATGCTTCTAACCGATGAAGCTTTTCCAAAGGTCAAACCTCTTCTTCAAAATAAATAGTACCGTGCTGGGCTTCTGATTATTTTTATTAATATTTAGTTCCCCATGCCACTTACAAGCTAATTACTGAATTAATAACCTTTACAGTTACGTATGTTGAAAATAAGTAGGTACTTACCTAGATATAATTTCATATTTCTATCGGCCAGTGGCTATATTTAAAAACCGCTAAATTGAACTAACGGTTCTATATAATATAAAATTAGTGTAACGAAAAAGTTCAAATGGCAAAAAAATTATGGATTTTAAATGTAAATAATTCGGAATGCCGTTAAAACAGAAATAAAAAAATAAAATATGCTTATAACTATTTAAAAAACTAGACCCTATGAGTATAAATAGAAAATGTCTCACAGTGAAGGAGTTTGCTGCACCAGCATATTTTCTTGAAAGAGGAAGTAGGGCAACCATAATTTAGTATCAGAAAAACAAGTCTGAAGGTAAATGTAAAACTTCCGTAACTACTAAAACTTAAACTACTGTTTAAAAATTAATACCTGAGCTATCAGCTTCATTACAGGTACCAAGTTGCGTGTGAATTAAATCAGTCGTTGGGTAAATAAGCTAAATTACAAATCGCGAGATACGTAATAAACAATTCGCGTCTTCAGAGCGAAAAACCAATAATTATGATGTAAAATTGAGCTCCTAATTGGAGATAGTTTAGTGAGTAAACAGATAATGGACCATTTAGTTTTATAGTCCATAAATTTTCAATTTTTAGTGTAGTTCAAACTGTAACGGAAATTGAAAAATCGTTGATTGTTAATAGTTCATAATAACATAGTGACGGTTCGATACTTAATAAACACATAAATCATATGTTGAGTCGATATGTATGTATATGTCTATTGGGGTTTAAAAAAAATTAGTGAATTGATATGTCTACTAAGATTTTGAATGATATTCTGTTGTTTGTTCGAGTCACGTAGAAAGTTTACTCTGCATCTGCAAATATATAGAACCGTAGAGTCAAAGGTTAATAGGATACGGAAATTATTCTTTTCTTATTTAATCAATCAATGGAAGGTATTTTAAAAATCTCATTTGAGCTGAGACAAAATGTGCTCTAAGCTGTTCATATATTTGTATGTATATAAACTATAGCAATACATATACATTTACACATTATTCCTCCCTAGGCGTTTATTGTAATCGCTAATGTAATGCTGCCTGAAATATGGAACAGTATACAGGCTATTAATGAGCTTTTAATTGACGAAGTCCGGTTATTTCTGTTTCTGCCCAAAAAACAAATAAATAAGTTAAAGAGGACAAATAATTCAGACAAGTTGCATCAGTTTTTACAGCAACAATCACATTACTCAACATAATATTTGTTGATATACCTAATCTGTCTATATTGTAGAATGCGTTCCAGCGATTTTAAGTATGTACTTGTAATCTTTTGATTCTGATGTTATTTCTACGTAATGTTATTCAATATGTTTTGCAATAAAAAATCTGCTTGTTCCACCCTGCATGGAAACCAAACCACGCAATATCTTAAACCACATTCATACATCAGACTGGCCGATGGTCATAATTTACGTCAGAGAAACAGTAAAAACCCGCATTGGCCATTTAGTGACACTGTTATATGTAACAGTACATAAATTGAAAATGTAACCGAGTGGGTATCGAGATGTAAACCGTTTTCTCGTCGAACGAACATGGTTGTTTCCTTAGAACTTACCACAATACATCAATTTAACTAACTAACAAACTCGAAAACATATACATATCTCGTAGCGATAAGTAGAAAAAGGAAAATTATGGTTAACTAAAGCTTACAAAAAGACAAGTAGTAAAATGAGTTGAAAGGAAATATCTCCTCGAAATTTATAATGCTTTCGAAAAGGACAAATAATATATATTGGTATGTCTGGTATACTCGATTCGATAGGCAATTGGAATTAGAGCATAAATATAATTTTTGCTTGACTCCGATGCGAAAAACTAAAAATGTTTAAAAACGGGTTTTCTTCACTTGTAATTAAGCTGTTCGGTACACTTTCCAGACCCCTGCTGTTAACACGAAATCAGTGAAAGCGCAAAATTTAAATGCATTTTGAAAAATGACATCCAAATAGTGCATTATACTCACTATTTCCTGATATATGAGTATAATGCACTGTTTGGGTGCAATTTTTCAAAATGCATTTAAAATTTGCGCTTTCACTGATTTCGTGTTAGCAGCATTATTTGCTTTTGAAGTGCTAATTGCTGTTTACATTGTTTAGCGTTTCACTTCGCATTAACTCAATTGCAGTGATTCGAAACTAACTATCAAATTTAGTTAAGTTATGTAAAATATTGGGGTTGTAGATGACATGTGTGTACCTGCTCCGTTATAAAAGCCTAAAATAAAAACAAATATAAAAATTACATTTTGAGAACATTAAAATTTAGAAAATTGAATTGGCAGATTCTCAGTGCTTATATTTTAGAAAAACAATGCAAATTTATTGTCGAAAGGGCAAATTGTTTCGTTGCAGAGTCGATCGTAATCTACTACCCTAAAACATATATGTTTCTAAAAAAATAGTTTAGCTTTTATGGTATATGTACTATTTTAGTTAAATATAAGCAATGTAGAAGTTTGATTTTGCTCCAAATCGTGTTTTACAATTAGCTCCTTTTTCCATTCTTCGCTTCTTTGGAATGTACATGTATCGAATTTGAACGATTTGAGTATTTTCTGAAAAACCATCCACAGTCATACAATTTTTTGGGCAAAAAATCAACCTTCCACATGTGTGTTTTTCGAGCCAATGCACAGTTTGCGACCTAAGAAGCCCTTCCATAGCCATATACAGAGTGTTTAAATCTATAATTACATTGATATCGTCCGTTAAAAATCATAACCGCTCAACAAAGGTCATGAATTTTGCTAAAATCTGCGATTGTTTTGGATCTCAAAGGTTTAACAAATTTTCGAAACTAAACAGTCAGACATTTACGTTCAACGTCGTTTCTGCTATAACATTAAAGAAGCTTATTATTGTAAGCAATTAAACACCAAAATTAGAAAAACTAAATAGAAACAGTCCAGTTAAATATTCCGTCTTTGCATTCACACGCTTTATTATTATTCTAAATAGTTGAAGTAAACTCAACTTTAATGACTCTTAGCTCCTATTGATTAAATTTAAATGAGTTGCACTTACAGCGCTTTGCTGAACTAAAGTTCTATAAGTAATGTGCTGCGCAATTTATCCCGAGAAAGCCTCCAATTGCGTATGCATACACTAACGTTTAAAAAGTGCTAGAACCTTGATAAAAATCAAGGTTTTATGGACATCCTTCCAAAAGGTTCCTAGACCGTGACAAATGTTTTCTTCATGTATACGCGACTTGAACTTCATTAGAACTGGTGCTCGGGTAATTGTGGCTAACAGAACAATGTATCCTAATTTAAATATTCAAATGTTATGCAATCTTTCTTGTACTACTGATGTATGCCTTTAAGTAGCAGAAGTTAATTTAGTTATAGGCGGAAGACTCCAGCTAGGTATTGTTAGATGAGTGGATCGTTTTTTGTCTTCACTTCACTGCAGTTGAGAGACTGAAAAATGCTCATGAAAACATGTGTATTTCTTGCTTTTCATTTCATTCTTTTTCTGCTGGAGGTAAGCTAACAAATGCTTTCATATTTAACTAGTGTGGTTTTGGAACAGGCTTGTGCACTGTCCATTGATTATGCTTCAGGATTGTTTTTATTAAATCATGAACCGAATGATTCGTTTTTTTTGATAAATGGATAAAGCTGCAATTGATAAACAGAAAGAAACTGTCTACTATTGCCAAACTGATCTGTGTGGTTTTAGCGTAAAAATAGCTAGTCGACGGTGTGATGATTTCTAAAGCTTTGCGGTGGTTAAAGTTATGGGAAAATTAATTAAGACAATATTTGCACTTTTTGATTCACAGCGGTTAGCAAAGTTGATATAGCCGGTTCACTAAAAACAGTTTCATTTTTATTGCACCCGAAACTTGGCGCTTTGAATTAGAAATGCTTCCATTACTTAATCACGAAAACAGAACAAGAGCCTATGAAATCAAAGTGAATAATACAATGTATTGAACTAAACAGCAAGCTGAAAGCACAGCGGTTACATTCAAAAAATATGTTCAGTCTCCTATTCAAAAGCAATAATTCAACCAAATAAAATTTTAAAATGATCTTCGATTATATTACGTAAAGACCTCAGAATCTGCCTTTTGTTAATTATGTGCTATATATAAATGCAGGGCAGCAGTTGAATTTTTATAACTTCGTTTAAAAGTACTTCTGATGTAGGAAATGATCGCACTCTTAACGCATGTTGAAGCGCTCCAATAACATGGTCAATTCTTTTGCAATCCTGTAATAAACCCAGGGAATTAACAAATATACGAGCAATAATTATTTTAATTTCCTCTGCACGTGGTATTCATTCATTCAAGAATTCTTCCAAAGCACATCTGCTCTACAATCAACAATGTAAGAATTGATAGGACAAGATTAAGATCTGCGGTGAAGCTCTTTGGATGTTTTTTTACAAATTAGAGATTTTAATCCGTTTTCATAAAATTTAGAGATATTGCCTCAAGATAGAAAACGAATATTGGTTACTACAAAAATGTTCAACGTAGCACCAGTGGCATCAGCTCAGAGCTTAACATTATAAACCTTCTAAGTCATTATAAGTAAATTAAAATAATGTTTGTTACTAAAACGTTCACATTTTTGCATGGGGGTTAAAAGTGGAAAGTATGTTACGCTCAGTTTTTTCCGAATTTCAATCTGTGCACATTGAAAAGATAATTAAAGATTCGTGGCAACTACTGAACGCGACATTTTCTCACAGTCTTTGTTACGTTTTCCTTGAACTATATTCCTTCTAAGAACATTGTTGCTTACAACAAAATCTGTTAAAAATAGCTAAATAAAAGATGAGTTTGACTGTTATGAATAAGTACGATGAATTAGAACACATTTGAAAAAATATGCTCATTTCAATGCGGCATAAGAGAACGGATTGACAAAAGAAGTGTCTAGAGCTGCTAACTAAGGAATAAAATGTATACAGATATTTAATATTTGATAATAAAAATAAATGTCCCATAGCTTTAATATGTTGCATGGAATTATGCAAGTAGACGACTTAGTAATATTTGTTTTCTTAAAAAAGTTGCTTCAATTATGACTGAATAAAATAATAGATTATTTGGATAACGCCTCTGATGTTTAAGGCTCGAAGGATTTATGGGCTGATTAATGTTTCATCAAAACTTTCGTAAACTGCCTCACTTTTCTGCTTAAAGAGCAATAACTCTACAAGTAATGCTACTTTAGTATTTTTCTAGTTAATTAAACTCAACATATCGACAGCTCGAAGTGAAATGCTTATTTGCACACACACTTAATTGGGGTGAAGTTCTCCAAAATAAAACGAAGAATAATTTTCTAAAAGAACAATTAAGCTGACTAAGCTGTAAGCGAACTAGGCAGCACATGCCTGGCGTATCTCTCCAATTGGCAGTAGCATGTTGTACCATGATATATTATACTGAAGGAGCAATTTACATTATTAAAGAATTTCAGTACTGTTAAAATTACGGACTTTGCCTGCCTGCTTCACTTTACACGTGCTGGATATATTTAATTAATTAAAATGGCATTCCGTTGTATTCAGAATTGTGCTAACACGTTAGAATTAACAATTAAAGTTTTCCACCTAAGATGCCAATTGAATATTAAAAGAACTGTTGCAGAAAAAGAAAGGAAATGTTAATTATTAGGCAAATTATACAAATGCAAATGCAGTTTAGACGCGTAACTTAAACAAGTAGGAACCGATGTATAACAATGTCTCCTTTTTATGGAAAATTATGGGTAAAGCGAATGGTTAGTTTACTAATTTTATCCAGATTTTGTTTTAAAAACCGAACCAAAAATTGATTGAGACTATTTTTCCATGCTCTAATGTATTTTATTCGTGTATCAAAATCAAAGGTGACGATTTGGTTTCAATACTTGTAAGCATTCACAAAATTGAGTTCGCGTAAGATTAGTCTTCTTCCGCGGCTTCCTTGAATCAATTTATATTTTCCTCTCAAGACCGACAATTGCGAAAAGCTGTTCGACAAGATCCAGCCGACTTTCTTTAATCACGAATATGTAATTCTTGTGAAAGTGCTTTAAATTTTGGAATCGAGCTCCATGTGCAGTAAATCAGACATCTCATGTGTGACCCGTCAGACAAATTGTCTACGTTATACTTTAGAAGCAATAAACGTATATGTGAATAAAAATAATAGCAATAAAATACGAGTAGCTCAGCAAAAGCGTATAGTATTTCTCTATTTATGATTACGACATTTTACTCGATTTTAATGTCACTCCGGTATTTTAAAGCCGTGTAAGTAAGTATCAATGATATACCAGGGAGATGGACATAGATTTTCTGGCGTTATTATTATGATTATTATTATCCCTTATAATTTTTTGAAAGGTTTTTGAATACCCAGATAGTCAAGTGGGAGATTATACATATAAAAATGAAAACTGTCCAACAAAGTACTAAATAAATTGATTGAAACCAGTTATTCTTGAGGTAAAAAATTATAGGTGTGCAGAACTAAAAAAAATAGCCATACCTTTCAATTCGCTTACTAATAGCTTAGCATGAAGAATTCCATTAAAGTATACCAAACCCTGTTATTAATTGGGAAAAGATGACGGTTTGGGTGTTAGTAATAAGCACAGCAAGTTTTTGTTCAAAAGACTCGTATAACAGCTGTTGTGACATGTCAAACTCATACGACATGCACGATATTCATGACCCAAAAAGAAATATCAAATATTTGGAATGCCGGAACCTTTAAGCGAATATTTTGGTTTTATAAACAAGGATGTAAAGGTGAAAAATTTTTTTATTGCCTAACTTGCAACAACAGATTTTTCCGGGAGAAATTAAAACCAGAAATGGTTTTTTTGTTGCAGCGACCAGTTAATGTTTGATCGACGTCTAAGAATGTTATTTCCTGTTTTAGAAACCTGAAAGTGCACTTATTTTACTTGGAAAACCTTCAGTTAAATATCATTAAAATATAAATTTTCAAACGGACATTCGCGGAACATTGAAAATTCAATTAATCGAATCTTATTAAATGTTTAACAGGAAATATGTCAATAAAGCAATTAAAAATACTTCGAAACTCCTTCGAAAATCGAAACCGAATACGGAAAAATAAATATTTCGCTCTAACAGGAAATGTTGGGAAATTTTGGAAAATGTTGAAATAGTATACATATAAATATTTGTTCTATCTCTCAAATTTTCACATGCTTGAGCAGCATTAAGCAAGCATCTGTGCGCTACAATAACTACTTAATATAATTATTTTATATATTAAATTATAACTTATACAAGAACATTTAATGAAAGTGCTTCTTGTATTAAATATTATAATAATTCCGACTAACGATTCCTTTTACAAACGACTGAACTGGATGGGTATTGTTATCAGTAATACGATGTACGCACCTGAACCCATTGGCCATGAAATACGACATATAGTTTTACAGAATACATTTCATACTGGGTAGAGAACTTGAATGCAAAAATAACATTTTCATTTATAATAAAGATGAAAGCAACGCAATTTTGTAGCAATGATTTTCGCACCAAATTTCATTATATGATTAGTGTTTTGATTTATTCGAAGTTAACTATTGACTATTAATCATCTTATGAAAAACTCAATTACTTAGAGAAACTGTCTCAGCTGTTAGCTTCATCAGAACAAGTTAGAAATTAAATTTCATACATCAACATTTTGGCAGTTAATTTAGACAGTTTTATAGTAAAGTAGGCTGGGAACTCTCACCAATTCCAAAATATTATCTTTCTCATCAATCATTACGTTAATGAGAAAACTTCTTCAAATAAATCCGCCTTAATTCGTATGAAAATATCCTTTGTACCAGATGCGTTAAATTATCCCATATAAAAGTCGTAGTAATTAGGTTTAATGGTATTTATGAGTTATATTAATCTCATTTAAATAAATTTCTAACAGCATCAACTCAGCAAATATTGCTTTCAGGTATTTTAATGATCAAAGTTTTTTAAATGTCCTTTTATACATACAAATCATTATCTGTAGCTGATGTAGTTCTCATCAGATAAACTTAGACTAACTGTAAAACAGATTCAATATAGATGAACTGATGCTTTCCTGCTAGAGGAAACACTTGCTAAATACGAAAAGGCAAATAAAAAAATGTACAAGCAGATTACTTGAAAAATAGGTCTTCCTCATTAAGGCTCTTTTCGTGGTATTTATTTTATGCCTATGTAGGTATGTTACCGTTAAATGACTTTTCAGTTTTAACAATTCCTTCTTCTGCATCCTAAAAGAAACACATTTCCTGTTAATTATTCGAAACCTTGGGCTTTCCTCATTAATTCTGTGAATACAGGCAGATTTTAAATCAGCCAAAGATATGACCGCACTTAAGATACGAACCAAGGTTTATAAAATAAAATCTTATGCCACTTGGGTGATACTTTCTCGGAACTGGTATACCCTACTGGTTTGGGTATTTTACTGTTACCTATACCTACTGTTCCACTTTTGCGGTTTAAGTTTATTCAGCGACGGCATTTAACCATGTGCAAAACAATAAATGAAAAGACCTGCAAATAAGCTATTGCTGACAAGATTGAACATATGGTGGCAGAAACGGTACTTTTAATGTTCATAATGCACGAAAAATTGAAAGTGATAGACTGAAAGAATTGAAACGCAGTTTGCCAATTAAATGCTAGACTGCTAGCACCAATAGATTGAAAAAATTGTTCTACTAAATGCTACCTAATGATTTTATTAAACATGAAGCTTAATATTGACATGGCCTAATCCAAAGCATTGCATTAACTTTCAGCATGTAAAAAATCGCATGGTTCTAGACGCGCATTGATGACGCAGAACATGAAGAAGAAACAGACGAATAAATTGATGAACGCCCAACCCAAAACAATAAAAAGCAGAACTAAATCCTTGGTTTTTATCTGCTGCAGACATAAAGTAAATCTTCAGATAATGCATAGTCGCATACATATTTTATATTGCTTGATAAACAGAGCGCGAGCATTGTATCATGTTAATGTATTTGAGTTATTTGTTTTCATGGTCAAAGATTTACACACAAGTACAGACAGGTGCACTTATGAGTATTTTTGAAATATGATTTAAGTGGCTTGCAATGAAACTAATCTTTAATTATATTTACAAAATTGTCAGAATTTAAATCGGCCTTTAATGCTGAAAAAAATGAAAACAGATACTTATTTCCGTTAACACAATTTCTTTGATTACATTAGTACTTTTGGTCTGAAAAGCTCAAAAAACGCTTTTGCCTAGCTATCCACTAAAATCCTTTTTCATAAAAGGTGATTAATTTACGATATTATAAACAATATCGCTGCTCGTCTCTAGGCTTTGACATACGCGCTCACTCTCCCACTAATTAGCAAAGATGCTCGAGATAACGGCAGGGTTTAATACTTTGGCAAATTTGCGCTGAAATCAAATAGCCATAAAGTAACTCTCAAGTAATACTTACCCTTGCACATTTTTCCGAAGCTTCAATTTTCATAATTTACCTTAAGTGCCCGACCCCACGGTAAATCTGCACTTGATAAACAAAACGTTAAGTATTTAAGTAATTTGTTTTCATGGCCAAAGGCGTACGGCCACTCTAAGTACGGCTGTATTATATTGCTTTCCAACTACATAATGTATTGGCAACGTTATAACAAGTAGTATCTGTGTAATTTTCATCCGACCGATTTCAATCTAAAGTAGAGTGAAAGAAATTTTGTTAGATTAATGGAGTTAATGCTGTTAAGCAGATAATGTCGCTTTGCAAGGCCATACAAAATTCAATAACTGCTGGAAGTTGTACTTAAAACCCCTTAGTTGGATAAGTCTTAGTCGCAACTGGAAAATCCGAGCGGGTAATGGATTGATGTAAAAAAGAAAAGTGAATTGAAAATAAACAATAACGATCATCGTCCAGAGCCAATAAATAAAAACGTTCATGGTTGAATTAAAAATACACATATAATTGACATATGTAGATGATTGCAAGTCTGAATACTTGCGAAACTAACTTGTAATATATGAAACCAGCAGAAGAAGAAAGTGAAGTCGGAACTTTGAATGGTACTACTAAACCCGGATAGAGAGCTCTGTATTTACAGTATTTTTAATCTTTTCAATCGTATAATATTCAGGCTTTTAGACGTAAAACGCATATTGAAACAGCGGAAGGCAATTACAAGTTTAAATTGAAAAAGCCACAGATATCATTCTAAAAATTCAGAATTTTCCAAACAATTGTTTTTCAAAAACAGAGTCTAGCCAAAAATTAACGATATAAAAATTAAAAGTTAATGAGAAAGCAAATAGTGCATTGCCAATAAAAAAGCAATTTATAATTTACCAGTAGTAATATTTGACATTGTTTATGATCTAACGAGTAAATGCAAGATATGGATAAAGAAGCAACTAAAAATATTATCCAGGGCTCTTAGTTCCAAAATCGAATAGCAGACTTGGAAAAATTGTAAGTAAGAGCCCACAGCCAGTAGCTCTATGCATAAAATATACTATGACGATTTCGTTGCAATAGAATCAATGAAGATGAAGAAGCTCCACCAAATGCTTTAAATGCCGGCCCGCTAGAAAGAAGAAGTAAAACGTAAAAGTGTTCGACTAAGTAAATTAGCGAAGAAAATGAGCAACTATATTTGGAAAATATTGTTCTGATTAAATGAAAGAAAAACTGAATTTTCAAGAAGATTTAGAAGTAGAGTATTTAATGGGATGAAATTGCAACACCATTACAAGCTTGAAGTATTGACATATTAAATTTTCACATAAAACAACGAAATTTGCAGCTTCAATACATTCACCTGGACTATTCGAAAAATATTCCCAAATTTCTTCTGCACTCGTTTGAATTAATAATAGGCAAATTTATTTCGATAATATATTATTAAGTATTTTGCATAATCCTGTATTTTATGAATCACTAATTGGCTCAAAACCAAGCTATTTTGTAACATTTCATAAGCAAAATAATACGCAAAAACTAAGAGTTATATTAGCATTTACATATATGTTATTCAAATTATGCTTAAATAATACCATTAATAATGTTTGTCTCTTTTGAATGAGATATTATTCAAATTGTAAGCCGGCAATTAATAAATAGTAATTAATAGTGGAATTATTTAATGAATTAATTCATGTATCTGGGATTTGCTTTCGTTGGAAGACCAGTTAATCAATCACAAGCGATTGAACCTGTATGATTTTATTAATCAATTAATGTTTGAATGCCAAAGAAGCAATTTAAGCCTCCCTGAAAAATAGATAAAATATTTATATTTTTTATCGCAATTTGCTTAGCTCAATTTTATTGAGAAAGAGAGGCAGCGCCAATATGGTCATAATTTCTTTACTACTGTTCATAATCCGTTGTGGTGGAGTATGCATCAATAAAAATAAATGAAGGCAAATAAGGAAGGCACTGACAAATGGCAAATAATTTTAGCGGCAAAATTGGTACTAACTCTCTCTCTAATTTTACATCTCAAGACAGCCGCATCGAAATTGCAGTAAATTATAGTCTGATTAAAGCAAAAAAAAATGCTGCTTTTCATTTTACGTGCTGCGAGTGGGAAATGAGCATGTCCTTTTTGAGTAAACTTGTAATATGTAAATATGGTTGCTTAACTAAGAATATTAGCGGGCGCATTTGATTAGGTCAATGATATCAAGCTATAACTGCCTGAGTTGTAAATATTATCTAGTATTATAATATCCTTGAATAAGCTGCGGGTTGAAATAGGTCATAAAAGCAAGAGGATCTCATAGAAAAATTGCCATATTCACGGCGTCAAAAAGAAATTTAACATCAGATTATAACTTTAAATTTTATATCTTTGTCATCATCATCATCATTATATTTAATTCGACCGCTGTCGTCCGTACTGTCAGTTCCTTCAGTTTCATTATTGTCGTCTTCGACATATTTGTTGATTAAATAGGCATAAAGAATCCATAAATAACTTAAAAATATAATAATTTTCCATTTTCTAAAAGATTCAAACTAAAAAATAGGTCGGCCTTAAAACACAGATTTTCATATCTCAATCATTTGTGTTTCCTTGTCCTACACCTTAAAAGCAACATCATTATTTTGAACGTGTACGTATTCTAATGAAAATGTTCCGTTGTTTGAAAATATATTTCAACATGTCGTTGTTGCTAAACATTTTATGAATATTTAGTTTTTATTTTTTCCATTCATTTTGCTGTGAAAATTTAGAATAAGATGCTGACCTCCAATGCGTTTATGAAATTAATTTTATTTAACCGTACCAAACCACTTTTGAAACAATTGCTAATAGGTATACTTATTGTTAATTCCTTGACTGACTGTCCTACATAATTGCATGTACAAATCCTTTCCCTGACAATGTAAACATGAATTATTACAGCAAGCAGCAAGAAAATTGTTTGAATTGACAAAACATTTTCACTATTTAAAATAAACTTTATAGATTCTTCTTCTGCATCTAGGATACATATTTTAATAATTCTAGATAAGAAAACGCTGCAATCGTTGCGGTTCCTGCGGGGATTAATATTTGATTAACTTTTTTTTTTAATTCAGCACTATTAAGCAATTTCAAGGTGACATGTAAAACAGTAACTCTTATAAAATAGGTGCACAATTTTCTTCACAGAGCAAAGCCCAAGTAGTTACTCATAACTGTTAAAAATAATTAACCAAAATTCAAAACCCCACCGTAAAATCCAATAAGTAAATAAATACAAAGGCACAAAGGTAAATTTTCAAATTACGTGTCTGAACCAAATCGAATCGATAACCCAATATAGAAATTAGTACAAATTTGTTCCCAGCCAAAGAACGCAGACACCACTATAATAAAAGAACATTTTTTGTTTTTTTTTTCTTTCACATTATAGCACAGATCTAAATAGTGCGGTAGTAGCTTGCTTAGCGAATCGAGACTAATCGATTCGGCTTTTTGGTGATATTTAATAGTGCAGGTTTTTATTGTCAATTTCCCAAACATTATCTTAGAAATTAACAATTAAATGTTTAGCTCAGGCAATAAACTGTAGCGTTTTCTCCAGGCGATGACCATTAAAATGTTTAATTTCAATATTTAGTCGCAGCAAATATTTTCGACGGAAACGTCATAAAAAAAACATGTTTACTATGTATTCTGTTTGATTTTTAAATTATACCGTTAACTTAACAAATGGATATTGGTAAATGCATTAGGTGTGCAGTGTTACTGATACCATTTACAACCCATAGTAATGATATTCAAGAATGATTGCTTATGAAAATGAAGAAATGCTTCAAGATGTGTTATTGTGCTTCATTAGTGTTGTTTGTAATGTTGATTAGGTAGTAAAAAAACCACTTTACAAGTGAATGTTTTATGCTCATTTGGTTTTAGAGAGCGAAAAGTGCCTAAACAATACTTGTTTTCTTTACGCGTTGAAAACCAATAAAAAATACATTTATTAAGAATCTATTATAACATGAAATTAATTATTTTAATTGGTGCAAATTGGAATGTAGGCTAATCTGAAAACGAACTATTATAATGCAGTTACAATGCGTTTTCTCCAACGGTTTGGATTAGATTGGACTATTTTGTTATGGGGTTAATCGACTTATTATCAACATTTGCCACCATTTTCTCATTGTAGCCATAAATTTTAGTAGCAATTTTTTAATTTATTTCACCTAAGGTGAAATATTGCTAAGCCAAATTTTTTAAAAGTGAATCTTGATCGAAAGATATTTCTACAAAACTAATAAAAATGGTGCAGCAAATCGCTTATTGAGTGGTTCGATTGTAAATTAATCAGTTTGTCAAGGTAAAACTAATATTAAAAACGTGAATATACAAACACGGCCTAAAAAATAATAAGGAAAATGTTGAAACTTCAACATAGTATTCACACCAAACGTTGCATTATTTCCCATCTTCCATTATTATCATAAAATGGGAGTCAATAATTCGATTAAATAAATGCAAATTAAGTCAAAATAATTTAAAGAAATAATTAAAATTGTTTAAACGTTAATCGAAACTTTAGTTTTAACATAACTAAACCATGGAAAGGCACCTACTCTCTATAATAAAGCTCAGAACTCAATTTTTGATAATAAGCTATAAAAATCACGATTATCATATTTGGCGAGTTGTCATGTCGTGGGTCATTGTGGAGCTATTAAATCAAAAATAATGAAATGGCTATCAATTACCAATAAAAACATTAATATAAAGAATGTATGTAGGTGTAATAAAATATTTCCTAAAAGTTATGTAGCATCTGAAACTAAAAATAAACGAAAACATACATAAATATCTGAAACATTTCGAAACAAATTTAAGCTAAAAGACTCAATATTGCAATAATAAATCAATTAGCTCACAAATTAAAATTATTAAAACTTTATTGGTCTTACTTTTAACATGACTAAACCATGACCAGACCATTCTCTCTTTAATATTAGTAGAACGCAATTTTTGTTAATAAAGTATAAAATCCGTTTTGTCATATTTGTTATTTTAAATCTATTAAACGAAGAAATGATGAAATGATGAAATGGAAAAAACATTAAATGAACAAACTATGTACGTGTGTAATAGAATATTGTTCAAAACCTGTAGGAACTGAAACTGAAAAGAATCACATACAAAATTGAAAACCTCATTCAAAAAACCTTAAACAATTAAGGACAGATCTAAGCTGAAACCTTAATCTCGCCAATCAGCTCCACAAATAAGTTAAAAATTGGAAAAAAATGAAAGTTCTTAAAGATCTTACCTCCAGCTCTTAAAGTTGCAATAGGCTGATGTTTGGTGGCATGATTCATTCCATACTTGATTGGTTTGAAATGGAAAAATGAAGGAGAGTATCCGGATCCCGCTCTGCTCAGTGAACTAAATCGATCCTCCCTGTCTTCGATGTAAACTCCTTCTTTGCCCATAGCGGCAAGTTGCCTGCCCTTGGGCATGAACATGATAAGAAATACCATGATTGACATGATCACGATTCCGAAAGCTATACAAGCGTCTCTATGTCTTTCGCTTACCACTAGGCCACTAATAGTCCATATTAACCACATTGGTATGCTGCAACCTACCGAAAGTCCAATGTAGGTGGCTTCCCGATAATTGTCTCTGATTCCTCGCGATTTTACTGCCAAAACCGTCACGAAAATGATGAGAAAGATCACATAAATCAAGGAAAGTAACATGTCCGTGTATGGTGTACGGCATAATGGGATCACTTGCGTAGAAGAAATGTCAGCCGCCGTTACTAATAGTCTATTTCTATTTGGATGGATAACTCGATCCACTGTAACAGCATCAACTAGTGGAGGGCTAGTTAATAGCCACTGAACTCCTATGGCCACCTGAATAAGAATTGCAAAAAGCAGTAGAAGTCCTTGATAGGGTGCTGGTAAATAGACACCCCCATTAAGACTAATGAGAAATACACATTTAACTAAAAGTGAAGCGAAAACTATGGCATAGGCCACCCCTGTGCCAAATCGCATTAGCGCACAGGTAAATTGTGTTGGGGATGCTGCAAATACAGAAGCTAATCCGGCACAAGAAAAAAGTCCCAGTAGCAACATCTGTCCCAAGAAAAGATGCCTTCGACTAGGCGTCGTTCGCCATGCTTTGCACAATACAAATATTTCGAACCCAACTATTAGCACCATGGTAATGGCTGAAAGAGCCAAAACAGGCACTACCCAGACTTCGTTCCTAAACACCCCCGCAATTCTTTCAGTTTCTCCCACAGTCACTGTGTTCTGGGGTTTTGATTGGGAAGTTGAAGTTGAAGGTGTGCTGCTTGAAGGAACTAGGAAAAATTCTGTACTCATTTCTAACCGTCTCTTTAAAGCCATGGCATCTTCATCGGCATCATCAAAGGTGATTTCAGGCGTCCCAGAACCCACTAACCTACCTTGCTGGACAAGGTCAGTTTTCTCTTGATCTACCATAGACGGTGGACTAGCATTTTCCTTAAAGGGTAGCTTGAACCGCAAGTTCTGCAAAAACCAGCGATCAACATCGTCTGCTAATTGTGCACCTGCACCCGCATTCTCTGCCGACTCAAAGTTATTCCCACTGAAATTATTATTGCCAAATCTCGGCTCTGCATCTCTTGGGATTTTCACTGAACTAGCATAGACGAGAAGTGGCTCTTGGACATTTTCCGAAAATTGCAAAGGCCCAGCATTGTGAGCAGCCCTTTGAGGCTCTAAGTTCAATTTGCCAATGTCCGATTCTTCACCAACACTATCCCGTTCATCGACAAAAAAATCACTTTCATGGACATCTGTTATCAAAGGAGGCCCTCGATCTAGATCACCGGAACGTGCTTGTCGATCTTCCGCAGTCAGTGAAAGGACAACGCATGTCGCGATTGCCGCGAGTTGGATGACGGCTCGAGCCATACTGCTTGGTTGAAGCTGGTCTGCTGAAGAGATACCGCGCTGAAGAGCCGTACCTTTGATGGTACTCGTGAATTTTTGGCGGGCATTTTTTGTACATTCGGCTTTTCGCCGAATTTCAAACGAAACTTCGCTGTTTCTTGTTTCGGCAACGACATGTTTTAAACTTTAATTAAAATGGATTCTTGCATGAAAAAAGCTCAAATGGGTTTACAGTTTGCTCTTATTAAAATTCATAATTAATCTGGTGTGAACCAAAAGACCAGAAGCGAACCCGATGTAGAAGGTTAAAAAAAACACATGTTTAAATCCGCAGCACTAAACAGTCGAGTTATTTCCAGTATGTATGACATCTAAAATAATTACTACTGTTTAAAGCAAATGGCTTAATTTGTTTTATCGAGTGCTGCCAAATGGAGTTTCAACTGTATGTTATCAGGCAGATCTCTACTTTTCTTTCCGTTGTTTTGTTGTTCTCGATCGTTTTGATTGATGAGTTTGCTATTCCCTTTTTTGCTGCCTTGTTTAAACTTCCGGTTTTAGTTCTCCCTTTTCAGAATTTAGGTTTTATGGTCCATACCATTCAGATATATATTGTCGACATTTTTTCCTCAATTCACTTTAGGAGACTTATCACGCTAAAACATCCAGGAAAACGTCGCAAATGAAGCATACGGAAACTTTTTAATTAGTGCTCGAGAATGTGTGAATAATAATAACTTCTCAAAATTATCCAAAAACGTTTAGCTTGCAATATCCGAAGTACTACAAAAGACGATCAAAAATTTTTGGGTCCTTGAGTTTTTTTTGTATGTCGTTTCGTTTTCGAGAAAACCATCAAACACAAACTTCGATATTCCTTTCGACACCAAACAAGCTTAAAAAACGTGTAAAACTTAAAATAAAACAACTCTTAATTTTAGTTGCTTCTTAACAAGGGTAATAATGTGGAGATAATTAAATTTAATAAATAGAATAAATACTTTAGCATATTGTCATTTTATTATTTATGCTTTGTCATATTTTGTATACTTTCCACATAAAACATTGTAGTTCAAGGCAGTGAGCCCGGTATGGGTCGATAGCTCTTTTGTATAACACATAAAAATTATTTTACTACTAGTACTTTACATTATCTTCTCGCAAAGAGATTTAAAACCGTCGTAAGGTGTATAGTAGCAGAAAAATCGTCGTAGTTTTTATACAAAAGTGTTTCGAATTTCCTTGAAAAAAATTATATATTATACAAAATCAAATCATTGTAGAAAAGTTTTAATATAATTACAAGAGAACACTTTGGCAAAATCGACGAATTAAAACCACCAGTTAATTGCGGTTTTTATTTAAGTATTTTTGTAGTATCTACTTAAAACAGTTCTTCGGTATTCTTAGGAACGATATACCGTCCTGTACAAGACGAAAATTTAATGGAAATTAAACTATAACGGAAATTCGAAAACCCTATTCATGCCGTTTAGAAGATTCGCTTCTATTTATTTTATTTTAGTAATTTAGTAATTTATTGACCAGAGTAATACAATAGTATTACATATTCACTTTTTTTATTTTTTTGTTACTTTTTTCATTTAATACAAATTGACTTTTAAATTTCAAACTTTAAGATATGGCGTCTGTTTTAGTAATTTATGGTGCACAGAATCCAACCTTTCGGAGTCTGCAAGTTTCGATAAAATTTCTGAAAAACATTAGAGGCAGATACATTTTCCAATACGAAAAAAAAGGCGTTTATTTTAGTGAGTCCAAAGCGACAACAGTAGATATATTAAGTTTTGCAACAAATTATTTAGTACAATTTTAAATCCTATTTTCGTTTGGTTCAGTCCTACTTGTATTCGTATGAACGATTAGACTCGAAAAAAACTAATATAAAATGTAATTAAGAAATAGATTATAAGAAATAGCAATTAAATCGCGTTTTCACTAAATTGTAAACAATTAGAAAACAACTGGGACTAAAAAATGAGTGCATTAAAATTACATTGAAAACCAAATATACCAACAAAACGATTTCATAATACTTCATTAATATACCAAGTATTAGTCAATGGAGACTCATTATTACGCTCCAGACGATCACAACCTACCATAATACTTTTGCCATAGCAAATTGAGCATACCATCTTCACCCACCTTTGTATTTAAATAAACTTTTAAACTATTACAAGTACATTAAATTGATGCCCCCATCACGAGTTTGACACAATGTAATTATTCTGCCACTAATGGAGTTATTATGGTTTCAGTTTCAGAGACGGTACTCCGCCTTTAAAATGCTAATAATCAATTAATTAAACTTTACGGGAAAAAAGGCTTCCTTATTTGAATAATGTTAGTTAATTTGAGGAAATTGGTTATAATGTAGAGCCGATCAACGAGAAATACACATTGTAGTTTTCAAGCTTTAATCGTTTTTTTGTATTGTTTGTCTTCAGGTTCATTGGCACATTGAAACGTGGGTAAATTGCAAATAAATAAGTTTCTATTAATCATATATGTAATAAATTTGATTACACTACCTATAGTAAAAAATCACACTCATGCTGTAACACACTGCAGATAATTTTTCGAAGGTCATAAATGTATGAGACTGAACATACATATGTTACTTCCGTGATTTCGAACATAAATGCCTTTTAGATTATATTAGATGAAATAATTAGGTTCATCAACCTTAAACAGTCTAATTGAGGTATTAAAAAACGAATGTTTGGTTTTTAAAAACTTTATTAAACTGACAACACAATACAATTTGTGTAACCTGTTAATTATGTGATTATGGATTAGAAGAATATCGCGTGCTCTAATTGGAATCATTGGCTTTGTTTTTTTACAGTTTCAAATTGTAAGGAACACTAATGGTTAGTCAATGTTCCATTAGAAACACTGTAACAAAGGAAGCAAATTAAAACACGTGAACAAACTTGCTTGGAAAATTTTCAATAATTAGGGGTTAGGGAGGAGAGAAGAGCGTTTGTTTTTTGGTTTTTTTCCTCGTTAACGTCAAATGAATAAAATATCTAATAAAAATCTCATTTGACCAGAACTTCTGATTTCCTGATGATCTTTAAGACGATATTCTTCGGGCATCACTCGCTTTTTAAAAAACTACTCAACTTCTTTAAAGCAACTCAACTAGATTCTGGTTATTAAATATAGGAAGTGAAACTGGTCTTTTGAAACGAGAAAATAACGGAAGCTTTGGTGGATTTTTGCAAACCCCTGTTCGGTATAAATAAGAATGAACAACCCGATTCTCACAATGTTATCGACATGGTTTGGACGTAATTTCTGAAAACATCCGGTGAAAAAAATTCTACCCTAAAATAAACAGGTCAATCGCCAAAAAGTGGACTTGACTTCGCTTTCATAGAACATGTTTGGTAAAAAAATTATCAGAAACCTTACGAGACCATTCAAGCAAGAAAATATGTCATGAACATGATAACAAGAAAATAAATTAAACAGGTACTTAGAGTAGAAAAAACTTTACAATTATCCAAATGCACATAGAAATCAATCAGAAATGCAAGTCGCTAATTAATAGTCAACGTGCCAATCGCAGACCTCATCTAAACCCTTTATATCTACCGAAAGAAAGTAGATCGATAAAGAATCATAAAAAACGTTTATAATCAAAATAGAACAACTGACAAGAGAAAAATTAACTTACATTGTAATACTAAAATACTTAGCGGCACTTAAGAACATTTGCAATGCATTGAACTGTAACATTACAATTAACAAAAGATCCAAGTGATCCAAACAGTTATCTGAAATATACATAAGTGTGAATATACCTCTCGAACAAACACCTAATTGCACTTAAATGCAAGTGTCAATGCATCTTTAAGTAATTGCTTTATTAATACGGTTAAATTCAATACTTACTTAGAATAACACTTGTAGACTCTACTAAATGAATAATTAAATATTAATCCACATGTATCCACATTATTTAGTATGGATAGTTACAAGTAAATCCCATTAGGTCTCTTAATAGGTGAACTTTCCAAACACATAAAAGTGTTTTGATTGCTCCATTTGGAATAGCGCTGGGTTTGAAGATCAATAAAAAAATTATTTTTAAAATGTTATTGGAGGCCAAAACATCTGGCAACCAAGTTTCGGATATAAACTAAAGTGGTTTTGATTAGTTTTATATCATTTGTGTGGATTTTCAATTGGGAACCGTTTATCGTCTAACAGATCACACATATTCATATCCGTTTCGCTGGTTTTTGAAAGTCGCAAACATTTTTTGATATTTTCAATCAGCAGCCAAACAGTAGGTGTTAATTCTGCACATTTCGCAGCGCTTGTGTCTTCAATTCCACCATAGATTATAGCAAAAACCGGCGTTATAGAGTTGATGAGTATCCGTTACAATCTTCTTACTGGGGATTATAAGATATATATTTACACATAGAAAACCTGTTAAAGTATGCATTAAATGGCAAATCGACTGAAACGATACCAATATTTATTACGCCTTATGGTAACCAGATGTGCGCAAAGACATATTATACTTTTGCAACAACAATAAATATTTTTTAGTAGTTGGTAGTTTCAATGCTTTATGGCAGTTTGATAAGCTGCTTTAACTGCATTGGACAATGTGGTAGCATAGTAGGGGGCACATAATTTTCTAAATCCTGAAGAAGCTCAGAATGCTCAGTAATAATAATAATAAATTTCAAATAGGAATGTTTTGCAAGTTTCTAGTTTGTGAGAAAAATCTGAGAACTTGTTGCGGTTCCTCATATTAATCGTCAAACCATTACAAGATTTTCCACCAAATATTTTTCCTTGGTGTCCATTAATCCGAATATAATTTAATCGATTTTACCCATAACTTACAAACACGCAAGTTTTTTTCTTGTTCATTCAATTAGTTTCGCTCACGCAGTAAATCTAACAGCATTTCTGTCAAAGGCCAGCCAGCCAGCCAGCAACTTCACACTACATTGATCAATTTCATTTTCTCGTTCGATGTCCCTTTATCGTTTGTTATAGCGCATCATATTTTTAATTATTGTCTGTTGAGAACTAGAATAAAAAGAGAATAAGCGAATCGATAATGGGATAACTTCAATATGAGAAGTATAAAATAAAACAAGTTGTTTTACTTAAAACCGTTCGCAGAAATAATCAATTACTGTAAACGAAATTAATAGATCCGTTGTTGTAGAAAGACGTATCGGACAGCACAATGTACTTCTGCTAAACGTTTGCATCATAAACAATAACTAATGAATAATCGGGACGCTAGACAAAAAATTGCGATCGGTTTTTCTAACAATAGAACTTGCAAGTATTTTTTTTACTTTGAAAAGAATTGAAAAAATAACTTGCAGTAGAGTCAGTTGAAGTGCAGTTTATATAAATGCGAATAAACGAAACATGAGTAGTTCAAAAGAACAGACGTATTTTATAAAGCCTCAGAAGTGTCGTAGTAACTTTTTTTAATACTGTACCTAATCTGTACTAGAACGTCTACAGAAGTTGAAACCAAACTTGTGACTGAGTTTTGCGGACGAGGTAACTCAATAGCTGCTGAAATTCGAGGAATAAAACTTCAAAAAGTATATATTAATTGATATCTATATTATATATAATAAATTACGAATTTAAGAACAATAATTGGGATGGTAAAGTGTCTATTTATACATTACATTTCATTCATACAAGGTGGCTAATATTCAAATTCATTTCACCGTTTTCATATAATTTATATTCAAATTTGTTCATATCATAGAAGGTTCTCACACCATAAGCATTCAGATCCTTATCTCGGATCGTATATTACCTGGAATACAATAAACCTTTTTCAGAAAAGCAAATAAATAAATATGAGCAGTGTGTACGACTGTTTATTATACTGTTGCGTTTCTTATCCTAATCAAACACTCTTTAAGTGCACATTGAAATGCTAACAAACCAGATGATGCAAATTGTTTTATGGGGGAAGGTTTTTATCGTTCAATTTGAGGGAGAATACATAGAAAGGAAACGACTAATTTGAAATAAAAGTTTTCTTTGTATAAAGCAGTGTCGTGCGTGATTCATGTCATGCAGAAACGCTTAAATAATATTTTTGACAACGTTAATTACGTAATTTATTGTCCAATTTGTTCTGCATTGTTTCGTGTTGTTTAGCAAAACTCAAATTGCTAATTAAAATGTTTATGGATAGAAGATAATAAAAAATTGTGTTAATAGAAATTCAGATACTTAATTCAAAGTAAAATAAATACTTGAATATTTTTATTTTTAAGTAAATAAATGGGAAGGAAGTGCGTCAAAATTTGGAAACGAATACTTGACGTAACGTGTTTTTAGCTCATTAATTGCGAAACAGGCATTATTAAAGTAAATAAAATTCCACATGAGAAGTTATATTAAATAAATAACTATGTTAAATGTAAATAATTATGTTTCATTATGTCTAGTTCTCATCACTTCCACGTTTCGAGCAAATATCGATTTTCCCGTAATAAATTTTTATTCGCCGCAATGTTATAAAATTTACTACCCAATTATACAGTTTGATCCAACCAATCCATACTTAACAAAGCAGCAATAATAAATACATTGTATTTATATGAGAAATTAAACGAGCCTTATAAATTTGCAATTCTTTATTCAGCCCAGGCCAGGGTAATAACGTGAGGACGACTTAAACAGCATGTACCCAATAAAATCGGCCAGTAAATTATTTGTTTTACAAATAAAAAATATCCCTACATTGCGATTAAGGTCTTATAAAACGTTTAACTTGAGGTAGACCAATAAATTTAAATAAAATTGAAAACGAGATGTGGAGCCTGATAATTAAGCAATCAATATGGCCGACCAGTTAACAATACAATTGCTACGTTGATGCGTATTCTTTTAAGGAATTTTAAATGCATCTTGATTTTCAGATATTTATTTACCGGCAATGATGGTGTTTGTATGGGTAAATCATGGTTTACAAGTGGATGTGATCGGAATATATTAAACTACTGCATTTTTATAATTGGGAGCTTTTGATCCCGGCTGCTTGCAATAAAAACCTGTTAGGCGATATTATTCTGCACAACTGAGAAAAGCTTAAAACTACACAGTACCAAGCATAACGTAGATACGATATTATGGGGGATTCTTACTTTATTGTTCGCCTATGTACCTAATGAATGGATTTTGAGCTTTCGCTGATTTTACGGACGTAGTTGAAAATGGTGTGTTTTTTTTAATGTTCATGTTTGATATTCAAATTTCTGTTCTTTTGACTAGCTAGTTAGTAGAAATTATTTGCGTTTGGTTGACACTCACCTTTCGTTCTTTTGCTTTTGCAAACAACCGATAAAGTTTTTTTTTTTCGTATTAATATTCAAAGTTGAAACTCAAAAACTTTTTCAACATTGTCAGCAGATCCAAATTAAGCCAGTCAGTAACGCATATTCATCTTGGACGAGGCTTGCTTAATCAAAACGGTTTCATAACTGAGACTTGGCTTAACAAAGATTGTTAAGTCAAAAGAGATAAATATTAGCAAATCTTCCCAGAGCCGAAGCATTAACAGTATTTGCCTAATATGGACTAATTTAAATAATCTCCTTATTATATTCTGATAAAGTAGATACTTTTTGCAAGAATCCTTGAAATATTCAGGGACGATCAACACTGGATACAATATATGCTGGAATTGTGAAAAATCAATTATCATCATCAAATGTATTTTACATATTAAATTATATTTATTGCAATAATTAATACATTTTCAACCGGTTGAAATTACCAAAATTTATTTTGTATTAAAATTTAAAAAGCTCTCAAACACCATTTTGCAATCAAAAGAATGTCAGATGTATTTAATATGGATATAGGAAGATTTTGAGTAATAAATCGGAATAATATTGTATAATTAGAAAGTAACCACTAGATAAACTTCTTCAATATAAATTAATCATTAAATTGCTCTGGAAAGTATTTAAGCCTTTGTATGCCAAGTCATGTGAACTCGTATTTCCTACATGTAAGTAAAAGCGAATTTTCTCTTGTTTGGGAAAAGATGTTAAATCTGTAAACTTCCTTTCCATTATTTTATAGCAACGCATAGACACGCAACTGTATATTCTCACGCATTACGTATGATTGTCTGTTTTCCATATACACATCGTACGATTATATTTGATTTTCCTCAAAGCAAATCTCTTAAGATTCTGCCTTTGCGCAGCATATACATCAATTCACTGGCCCTACAGAATTTATGAGATGGATCATTTAACGAATAAGAATTGATCATTAGTGTCCATTCGTATGGGATTTTTCCACCGGAGTAAACCATTAGTAATACATTTTAGTGGCACTAAAGCCGTGCTTTCATTCAAACTGGAAAACGAGAGTTGAACTGCTTTTCATTGGAAACGAGAAGTTTTGAGTTACTTTTAATGCGCAATGGCTGTTCAAACCAGTTTGTCTCTTTGGGAATTCGTAATTTATTCATAAAAGTATTGCCAATGATAAATTAGCTAGCTTCATCTAGCTCCTTTTGCCTTAACTAACTATGCATAAATGATTTAATTTGATATTCTGTTTGATCCTATCAATGACAGCCTGAAAATTGAAACCTCTCACATTTTGTTCTTCAATTTTCAGATTATGATAATCAATTTCGCAAAATCCACTGCGTCATGAAAGTATAATTAATTAAGTGCCTTGCACGGGTATTGCAACACTTCAAATGGGGAACCCCTTCACACTTTATTATTTTCAAATTTTAATACATACTATTCGATCGATTGATCCAGCCACATTATCCACACCTACTGCTAAATGGCCACATTCCACATTTGACTGTCTACGACAAAACAATAATTTTCAATTCAATTAACAAGTGATACTGAGTATGCCTAAATTACGGTATTTCTTCGATGATGGTCGTGCCCAAGCATCCCGTCACGCGAAAAACCCAAAAGGCATTACAAATGGCTTTTAGTTGGTTGACATTGCATTTAAAATTATCTTTAAACGCAAAGTGTTATTAACCTTCGATGACAAACAATGAACAATGAGTTCATAACTTCATTATGTAATGTCATATCTCATTTGGAATTCGAAAATATCTGCAGACGCATCGTACAGGATGTGCAATGTTGGAAATGTTTTTCTTGGACAAACAAGCGCGTACAACAAACGCCTTTTGAGCTCCGAATTTATGGCAATTAATGCTAAAATAAATCTTGAAATGAGATTTTTTACTGCGAGATATCTTTTCAGTATCTCCAGGTCCACATAGGCGTGTTATTGATGAGAACCACGTTAAGAGTATTTTCTAGGCTCTTGTGTACTTTTTAGTTATTTATTGAAATTCTATTTCCCATCCATAAAAGCGGTTTACAATGGAATAATTAGTATAACGCCATGAATACAAAATGGTAAACAATACACCAGTAAAATTGCAAAATGGCTAATTTAAAGAAACAATTGTAAATTGCATAAGTCAATTGTCTTCCCACAATTAATAGTAAAGTTTCACATATTTTATTGCTTAAGAAGTCGTGTTTTAAAGCACTCAAATTAGTATACAATAATGCAAATCGAGCTGCCAATTAGTAAGTAATTCGTCGATTATATTTATATCCGATGCAATCAACAAATTTTGTGCAACTCCTGTGATTTCTACAAAATAAGACCAAATTATTCCTTTATTTCTCAACGAAACTAAGATCGTTATTACATCGTAAATAACCTTACTGCTATATTTATAGAAAACATACTTTACATTTCAAATTATCCAGTTATATTTACTTAAAAACAGTTACATGAACTTTACATTTTCTCACCGTTTTTAAATGCGAATTAATTTGTAGTGCAAAATATATATTTTGATTATGACAGTGAACGTTATAATTATTTTTCAGAATTTCTATTAAAAAAATGTGTAATTAATTTCTATTATAAAATAATGTACTTGAAATATATTTAAATAACTTCTTATCGAGAACATTGGTCATTATTGTTTTATTAGAGACATTGTTTAAACTGCAATAGAGAATGAGTTGATTAAAGATTTAAATACACTAGTAATTCTTGATAAATTTATTATAATCCAAATTCAATTTGTAGGCTCTTTTTTATGCTAATCATTCAGCACGTTTCCTTATGTAGCGAAATGTGACGCAAGAATCTTATGTATGTGCTTCCAGAAAAACGAAATAACTGAAAGAATAAAAAACTGCTTGTTAAAAACTTCAGCGAATTAAAATGAGACAGGCTATTTGTTTCCTGTAATCTTTAGCATTATCATTACCATCAGCAAGCAACTTTGTGCTGTTTAAAGCTCACATATGGCATCACAACGCAACTAAATAAGCAGGGCTTTCAGATCAAGCTCTAATAAATGTAAATTGTGCGGTAGTTCTGTGAGAGAAATTCCCGACGTATTTACTCCAGAATTGGCCATTTTATGTATTTCTAGTCCAACAGGCATTCGACAAATTTGCACGCGACTTATGTATATGGAAGAACAATTTGAAATTTCCTATTCCACTATTTTTTATTACGGCAATTCAATGTGTCTTCCTAATCCTGAAGTCAAAATTGTTACTAAAATGCACTGAAGAAACCTGCAATCTGTTCACTTTAACAGAGGTAGTTTATGAATAATTTGAAGAATGTAGAAGCATTAGAAATGTTTGCGTTTGTTAGAAAATAACAAAGTTTTCATTGTTCATATCAAATTGAAATAAATGTTCTATATTGGAAAAACATACATTGTCAGCTTATATGAGTATGATTAGTTAGAATTCCATTAAAAATTTACTAGAAATGTACTGTGACTAATTATATTTAATAGAAAATTGGAAAAACTCCCAAGGTAATAACGTTGGGTAATAGGGTCAGTAAATCCAAACAATTCGTTGAATATCGCACATTTATAAATTGATCTTCCTGAATAGCATTCCTGCAATTTCCTGCAATCAAATTGATGACCCTATTTTTCACTCAACGTCTGAATGGAATACTGCTTTATGTACAGTTTTAAATTAAAATGTTTCCTCAATCTTTACTAGTTCACTTGATAATCGAAACTCGTTAATCGAAAATCTGGGCCTTCCATAGGTCTTCTTCGAAGATAATCAGGATTTTCCGCATATATTGTACCGTTAATAATCCTCAATGTTGATATTTAGTCGCTTCAGAAATTTGTTCGTAATAAATTGCTTTAAAATATTGAGACTTCATTTGGCTTAAAAAAGGGAAATTTGTTCAACAGGCTTGATAAAACGTTATCAGCTCCTATAATCCATTTTCTTACAACATTTTTTTTAACAGAATTAATGGATAAAACACTTCTATTTTTACATAACAACACCCTGTATAACTTTTGCAGATTGTGCACTTAATTCTTTTGAAGTAAATAAGAAGTAACTCGATTGAAGATTAAGTGAACATTTATAACCTGTGACTGGTAGATTGCGAACAAGAAAAAAAACATATTTAATTTGTCTTTAAAGGAGTAGTGAAAAGAACCAGACTTAAAAAGCAGCGAGATAATGAAGAGTTTGAGAGATACCATTTGCTTCGAATAGCCTCCATCTTTCTGGTTGGCAACAGAGAAATGCTTTGCTTCAATTTTTTCTGCATTTTTATTGATAATTGTGCAGCCATTTATTCTTTGTTCTATTGCCTTGAGAATTTTGAACAGGCACAAAGCGTATACATACTTTGGAACCGACTTCTTAGATTAATTTCGAAACCCATGAATAAAAATTCATAACATCTATTAATGCAGGCTTTTAACATCAATGTCAAATTAGAATATCATAATTTTCTGAAGAGGATCCTACAAGATTTGATGTTATGTGAAGAACACATCCTGTAAGCTAAATTTAATGTAATATTAAATAACCGGCGATTATTATCTACAATTAATATCCCTTATAAACCCAGATTAAATTATTTAAATGTAAAAAAAATGATCAGTTTTTTAATAACATTATACATCCTATCTGAAGCTTTGATCGAAAAGGTTATTTTTTTCGATAGTTCAAACCCAAACGATTCATCTCATTCAGTAGTCAACTACAAATTGTGTATAGTCATACTGTTTAATAAATGATTTGATTCGCGAGTGAAGAATCGTCTGATTATCAAGATGATTGCGAGATTTGATAATCAAACAATAGTCGGAATTTTGAAAGAGTTTAAAGCCCAACGAAAGCGAGAACGATCTGAAGAACAATGTTACATAATTGCTTATTAGGTTGTTCATAAAATCGAAAGTAGGCCGTCTGAGGAATCGGAGCTTATAAGCTTGTAGTTTTTCGTGCCATAAAAGGACAGGCGATATCAAGGTAAATGAAGTCGGGAATCTTGAAAAGACTAGAAATTCATATTGTGCATAAGTCAAAATCTAATCATGTGGTGTTAAGTTTGAAATTTAGAAAGTGTATATGAGATTAATAAGTCTCATTTGATTTCCTCGCTCTAGAAAACGTTATCAATGACTGTAAAGTGTTGGATAATATGATTAGGTTTATTCGATGTCGAAATAAATTCAATATTAGCTGTTTCATAACTTGGCACTACTGTCTGAAATATTATTCAAAGGCACAACAGTGTATTTTGTAATTGAGTTTCGCAATTAAAATTTACTTGACACTTTATCTTTTGAATACGCATGAAACAAAGCTGACACTAAGATTGATCTATTCGACGCAAATTTGAATTTACAATAGCGGGGCACATGTTGAGTTGCAAAAAATGCCATTTTCCTATCTGAACTGACCTAAATAATATGGCACATACTATCCAAATGGAATGTTTGCTTTACACACCTCGCTTTTAAACAAATTAACGAACAAACTTAAAGAAGTGATTGCAAGCCGTATCTTGACTAATGCGAAATGTTTCAGCAATCAATTGTTTGAGATAATGCATTAGCCAATTCAAAATTTAATTGTTGTTAATACTGAAGACTTGAATATTGATGAGGTAATTACCTTAAGGCAGGCTGCTGTATGGTACCTGCTGGTTTCAAACTAAAATAGTATATGAAAGCACAAATGAAACTGACAGCGGTCCGTTTTTTATCAGTTTATTACAAATTATCTTTGGTGTATTTGCAATAAAAAGACTTGATAACATTTGATCATTCATCATTAGCGTATTTTCAATTATCTTTAAAGGCTTGGATATGTTCAAATGTTCTCCATTTAAGTCAGATTGTGGTCTAGTTTTTGTTCTTATATATTTTTTATTTTAGGATTTCATCAAATATTCAGGTGTTTCTCAATTTCCGTTTTAATCGCGCTCAACTAGTTTAGTTTCGTTACGCAACAATTCGTTTAGTTCTGGGTCTTGGTAGGTCGTCTCTAGACTGAAGTTCCTCCCAACTTTTTGCTACTCAAGTTTGATGTTAGGTTTTACCTACGTTTTCTCGATGTAATCAAGCCACTTCATCTGCAAGTTTTTTCTTTGGTTTGTAGATTTTAGTATCACTTTTCTACAAGGCTTACTCATTTCCAAGTACGTTTAATAATCGAGTTATTTCACTGATATAAAGGTTTGCTACAAAAAAATATTTTCGTTTTTTTTTTAAAAAGTTGTTGCTCATCATTAGATTATTCTATATCAAGCAGATCGTCGGAATCAATCGCCCCAATTATTGTCTGTTGATAGTCAAATGTGTCATTATATTTATTTTTATATTTTTTTCTGGTGGATATCACTTTGTGCTTCGTTCCCTTTAAATGCGCCTGATTCAGATTTTAGACATTTCTGAAGCAGTTTTTTTTCATGATTTTTTCACATCAACTTGCTTCTTTGCAGAACGACCAAAAGGCAAACAGTGTAAACTTTCCTTAAAAATAACACAGCATTCAAAAATAAACAATGACTGGAAGAGCAATTTTTGCGATTACTTTAAAAAATTATTTTAATACTAATGAATAAATCCTTAGATAGCATCATTCGAAAATAGTCGCGTCAATCTTCAAATTGAAAAAAGTTTGCATAAATCGGCATCGGAAAATATTTCCATTTAACCGCCCACAAGAGCAATAATGTCATTATTTCTTGTGGAAAAAATTCGAATGACTGAAGATTTACAACCAATAAACTGTCCCCATAGGACATTTATCTGCTAGTAAAATATGTGAATTATGACTGCAAACCTTCAAAAACTCAAATAGAATTACGATAACGGTATTAGATTGAATTTGCATGCATGTTTCACGGAAAACAGTTAAAACGACAAATAATTATTTTACCGAAGGAAACAATTAAAATGTATTATTCTATTTATGCAAACGACGATATTTGCGACGATTGAATATGCCAATGCTCCGCTCATTTCCACAGTATTTTAATTAAAAATTAAATAAGTGGATTAGAGAAAACTTCAAGATATGTTTATTTGTTGCTCACAGAGGCGTTAACATGATAAAACTTAACACTTTCAATTGTTTGATTTATGAAGAAATTAACAGTTTTCTAAAAAATGTATTACTTTAACTTTGGACGTTTCTACATACAATTTTTTGCCTTCTGAAGAAACGTGCATAATAAAATATAAAAATATTTTGATATTTCATTGTATGTTATGTAATCCGTATTGAATCAGCCACTTGTTAAGTATTGTTTAACCAATGGGTGTCAAACCTAGAGCAATATAGGTCACACTCAGTATAGATTTTGTATCAGTAAAGAAAAAAGTTCTTCATTAAAACCGTCCTTATTCGGCTCAATTCGGTTCAATTCAAAACCAGCAGCCAATTTCCAGTCCAGCTCCATAAAGCCGCCTTAAGATAGAAGTGTAAGATATCGGCGGCCAAAAATTTTTTTAAGATTACTTTTCAACAAAGCAATTTATTTATATTCCTGTTCGTTATTTGAAACTATAAAAAGCCACTGTTATGAACGGCTTTTCGAGCCAACAAGAAAAGTTGCTAATTTGTAAGTAACCAAAAAAACTGGTTTTTCCATATAGCATGAACAAAAAAAACTGAACCACTGCATTCCATTACTTAATGGAAAACTGTAAAGATATGGCAAATATACTTTCAGTGTTTAAATTACAACACAACAAGTGTCTATATGTAAGCGGCTGTATATGTATTCAAAGAAAAACTGTACACTTCCTGATCTTCATTGCACAAAGAATGCAACCTCCACTGTTAACATTGCAAAGTTATGGCGGGTGCAATACGAGGAAAACAATAATATATAATTTATATAATGGCCTTTTGTAGTAGGCAAGTTCAATGTCTGAAAGCAGACATGCTAAATGGTTCGTATGTACATTTTGTTTAGTTAAGCTCTTTTCATATTGCGTTATTTATATGTGTGTGTCTTGGAGTTATTCAATGATATAGGCAGGATCAGCAAAGCGCTGCTTTATGATGTACAAGGGACAAGCGAAGTTAATTAAACTGATAATAAATTTTCTTGAGAAAAGTGCAAGGTAAATTCTGAATAAATTTCTTTAAGCTGAAGTCGCACTTTTTCAACATTGCAATGCGTATTTTGTTTCGGATAAAATGAATGTTTCAACAGACATAAAAGTATTACAGGATGCCCATGTTATGATTACAGACAATCAAACATTCTCAAAATATATTAATTTAAATATTTAAAATTGGATTAAGCCCTACGACTTTTAAGATATTATATAAAGCTGATTAAAAATTAGTTGCAGCTTAAGATGCACATCATTTGGATTAGACCTATAAAGGCTTTCAACGAGCTTTCAATTAAATTCAATAAAAAATGTTATTGCACTTCATCCAAATGATACCAATAATTTCCTTTTTTTCGTCAAAAATTTCTCATTATCTTTAATTGAACGTCGCGTGAGTAATAAAGTATTAGAACATGAATATCATGTATAAACAAAGCATGTCATTAGCTTTCGTTTTCGGTTCCGACTTTAATTGTTTCTACTTGAGTAAAATTTTCATTTGTCATGTGCATTGGAATCCTGGTTTGCTTGTCTGAAGCTTGTTAGCCAGTATTTATTCGAATCTTCGAAATTTGCAACTGATCTTGTTTAACTGCAATCTGCAGGTTTAAAATGTTCACCTTTTTTGCAAGAGCCGTGTTTGAAAAAAAACGAACCGATTTTACACAAAAAAATATTTGACACCAAAAACCCAGATAATATTTAAATATCAGCTGTTGATTCATTTAACACAATTCATTGTTCTGTACAATATTCACATATATGTATGTACATTTTCTTTGGACAAGATAACGGCTATTTTTGGCCTTTGAAAAGATACATTGGTTTCCACGATGTTTCTAAGATGGTATCTGGTTGCTTATTTCATGAAAATAATATACATTCTAAGATTCGATCTTCCCGTTTGAAACTCTATTCAAAAGTGAGCAATAGAAATTTCAAAGGAATTATTTAAACCTTAACCTCGCCTCTATTCACGGTGTTTTCTTTTCGAAACGTCCGCTGTCACAGTTAGAACAACTCAGGAATGCTAAGCTGAGCAATTGATTTTTGTTTGAATATTGAATAACTAAGAGATTAACTGTTTAACCTTTTAAGCAAGTAATTAAAGGGTAAAATTATTTTTATTTGTAGCTTTTTTTATTTTTCATTACGATGATGGATTTATTTTCATTACGATGATAAAATTTCAGTTAACATTGAATATTCAATAGAATATTGCTATTGGTTATATAAGTTAATAAAGTTATTTTATTAATACTAAACGTTAATATTTAAAGTAGACCAATACAGCTTTTGATTGTCGTCGTCTCACACTTAATACGCGTTGGCTATGTCGATGGAGGAATGAAAAAATCCTCAGGATTTTTCTGCAATAAGTTCATTTTTAATTTCATTCAGTTCAATTTCCTGTAAGAGTTTAACAGTTTCGTCTTCATTGAAAACAACTGAAGTATGTTTTGGGCCAATTTCCAGACTCTCAAAGTGTTTACAGGTTTCGGCATTTTTTACCTTTTTTACGTTTCAAGTAAATTATTTGGTGCTATTCTTTTCAAATGCAAAAATTTTGCTGCTCTCAACCTCCGCCTTACGAAGACCCATTAATCACGCAAATAACTATATTTAATTGTGGACCTTCGCAACCAAACGTAAAAACTTTACCGCCCAATAGTAATTCAGTACTAATCGTTAAAGGTTATAGCACTCGAAAATGGCCATTGTTACTTCAGAAGAAAACGCTGCAGCCAGACATAAATCTTAAATTTTTTCGTCTTTTAAAAGAGGCAACTTCTGAAGGACGAAAGTTTATAGCACTTGGAAAACTATAAAACCTGTAATTGAGTAAAGTGTTTTTACACATTTTTATGACCACTTGCCTCCTACCCTTGTATGAGGCAGTTAAGGATTTACAAAAGTTCTCAGTTAATTTCAAGCATAAAAAGTATATTCAAGTTAACTACGTGTAATTTCTAATGTAGAATGAACTAATGCGAATGAACACACAGAGTGATTTTCTTTGATGATTRTTTTAGCAGATRSACAGTTTGTGCTTGATAAGCACCTTGACAATGACCAACTTTTAAATTGCGGAAAATTGATTTTCACCGAAAGAATAWTTAARTTTSTTAATTCTTTCGGTTTTAACGTCAAATGAAATTCGATTCGGCAGTCGGTTCATTATTTGCAGTGCAGTAAATGGAAGATTGAGGATGGAAATATTGTTTCATAGTTGTCTATTCAACTAGTAAAATGTTCGATAATAGTGCAATTATTTCCCACTCTATTAGCTCTGTCTAATTACATGTCGTGATTTCAACAATGTTTTGTTTAACATCGTGCCGCACACATTTCCTTCTTCTTATAAATTACGTCAATGATACTGGAAAAAATTCAGACCCTTCCTTTAATAAATATTTTAGGAGTGGCATGCGTGATGTCTCTTTCCCATCGTGGAAACCATTTATCAGCTCAGTACCCCCACGCTTGCATATTATTATTATTATCCATTACACGTTTAATTATTGTTTCCAGTGTCATTTGATTTACGATCCTCTTTGGTGGCACTTATATTCTTACTCTGGTATGGCGATTTTATGGATTAAGATTTGCTAGCAAATTTACTCTCGGTCTAAACCTGATATATTTGAGTTGAATTTGCGAACAACAAATAATTTTTGGACACGTTCAAGGAAAAGAATTAGGCTTTTGCAGCCATTGCTTGAAACGGGAGAGTTTTAAGCACATTTTTTTCACGACGGACTAGGATCCCAAAATACTCATCAGTTTCAGATTTAAGTAACATTGGAAATTGTCGATGCCCATAAGGAAAGGTACAGTTTGACCAATACTAACTTCCATGTCCAAATGTGAATATTTTGTACACAATCTTACTACACGTGGTTGTGTGTGTGTGAAACAACTAGCAAAACTTTCAAATTATGAAATTATTAATAACAATCAAAAACTAAGGAGACATATTTGAAAATTTCTTGCAAGGTCTTAGAAGTGTTCAAGCTTTTGCAGTATCAGCGCTGCCTTCACAAATCTTAAATATAAGATGAAACTGGAAAATGATGAAACATCTTGTACAGGTATGGGCAACAACCGGCCCGCTGTAAGATATGATCCGGCCCGCGAGACATTTTTGAAAAAACCCAATTGAAAAAATATTACATTAGGTATTTATACACACAGTGGCAGTGAGGCAAAACATTGGCAAGAAGATTGATTTGTGCGTTTGGCAGTACTTATAAACGCGAACAGTTATTTTCATTGATAAAAGTTAATAAATCAACACATCGTACAAGACTGACTGGCGATAATTTGGAAACTTCTCTACGTCTTTGTATCAGTGGAATTAATCCAAATATCGATGAATTAGTTTCCCAATTGCAAGCTCAAGTGTCTAATTGATTTCGGTGTATTTAACTTTCGTAGTTTGTAGCAATTGCAAATTTAACGATTTAATAATAATGTACCATTTTTTTAAATTTCATTTTGTTATTTGAATAAATTGTACTATAATAACATTGGCGTATTATTTCATGTCTAATATCTATCGGAAAAAATATTATCACTACTTTGAAATGCACTAAGAACTGTTAAACGCGGCCCGCGAACGTATTTGCACGCTAAAGTTTGGCCCTCAACATGTCAAAGGTTGCCCATTCCTGATCTAGTAGATGAAGTGAATCTTTCGAGTCTTGTGATTTTATAGATGTTGTATTTAATAAATTAACGAATGTCTCGTATTAAATATTAGTCGCCACAGTCAGTTTAATCGTTATGCGAGAAAAGAGCGTTTGGTTTCCAAAATAGAGAATATTCCCAGGGATCAGCATCCATTCGATTCTGCTTTGTCCCGTGGGTATGCCGAGATTATTATTATTCGTAATTTATGAGGCTATATCGATGGCTCGGAAAATTATGTGTCATACTGCCCGCTGGGCGCGAACAGAAAAGCGAGTAATGCCCGGTCTTCCCTTTCAACAAGTACTACAGGTTGGCTATTGAGAGTTTTTGTACTGCATTATTGAAATTATTAGTGAGTGAACACACGCAATCTTGTCCAGCATTGACGATAATAACTAGAATGAGGATGATTAAATTATGTTATGGGGAAATCAAAGAGATCCTAGACTCATTACACTTATTGGTGATGAAATGAGAAAAAAAGTACTGGTTGTTTCAGAGGCTAAATGTATTCAACAGGTTTTTTGTGTTGAATCTCATTTATACAGTGTGACTCACTTTAGAGCTTATCCCTAAGGCAAAAGAGCCATTGTCAACATACTATAATCGAATGGACGACTAAAAGTAAAACCAAATCGTAAAACCAACAAATAAACAGAGTAAACCCAGGGGTCGGCGGTTTGATCTCAAAAACCGAAACTCAGCAATTGACAGTAAATTCACACACTCAGTATAAACAAAAAATAAATGTATGTCAATGAATTCTTGATACTAATACAACTGGTTCAGTTTTCGAAATTCACAAAATCGATTGTTAAAGCCAAACAAGTATTTTACGGAATGACCGCCGAGCTCCCCGGACTTGGCGCCACTCGAATTTCTCCTTTGGGCCATTATTAAAGCTGAAAGTTTGTAAATCAAGACCACAGTGAGTAGAAGAACTGCGCGCTTGAATATGGAATGTGGAAATGTTACCAAAGAACAACTAGGAAAATTAACTCCGAGCATACGAAAAAGGTATGATAGGTAGCTTGAAGCAAACAATGGATTGGCGGAAGCAACAAAATATTCGATTAGTTTTTCTCTGGTTTKAGACCCTAATAATGCAGTGGAACTTGATTAGCAGTTATATTTAGGAGTTATTCCATAGCTCAAGCAGAAGATAAGGCATGCAAACTTGTATTTGTKTGCCAAAAATGGACAAAACAAGTACGGGTTTTCGGAATAAMAAAGTGACTTAGCAAGAGATTGATCAAAAAAGCSGGTCACCCTGTATAATCTTTAGTATTTTCATCAYTGCATAACATTCTTGAATAASTTTAATTTGTACATTTTGCCTTTAAGGCTATTGCAGCGTTTTTTCGTGCGCGCTTATAATTTTCAATATTCACTTGATAGGACCCACTATTGAAGTAGTTAATTCTATTTGTACAATCGCGCAAAATACCTATAATTTTTGTTCATCGTAATAACTAAACCTTTTATTTTCTTGACTCTGCGGTGGATGAATGCAAATAAAATTCTATTTGCCACAAATACTAAATAATAATTTTAAAACATGCAAGCATTTTTATGATAATATTGAGGTAGAAGTCTAATATTGTCTTTATTTTACCCGATAAGTATGATTCATTATTGCTTTTTCCAAATGCCTAATTTTTGTATTACCTGAAAAATTGTTCGAAAAGTTTGAGTATCGAAAAATACACGCAACGTTTTCCAGAAGAATGACAAGAAACTTTTCTAATTGAATACATTAAATTTTTTATTATTAAATCCTTTTTAAATTAGATACTGGAGAAGTTGAGATTGAAATAAAAACTGTGCACAATATGTTCAAAGGTAAACTTATAATAATGAGAAATAATATTAACAGGAGTTCAATGGCTTCATAACAGAGTTAAATTAACAGAATTTTAGGGTGCACTAAACCAAAAAAATTTGGCTTTTTGAAAGCAATAGAATTATTGAAGATGATCATATGACTTACTTTCCGATTGCCTCTACCTTACTCATATTTGTAGCATTCATATAATGAATGTCCACGATACAGAGGAATTAGCGTTTATCTCTTGTGGAATCTTCTTGAGGAATTAACTTCTAGATTTAGTCTTTGAACACTCCATATTAGATTAATGATAATTTCTCAAATGCCTAAATAATTAATACTTTAATATAAAAGGACGCAATGGTTCTTTCTTTCCGTGATGACCAAAACCTTCAATTAAAACCAGGCATATTAATGAACTCCCATAATAGTTTTCGAGCATTGTTTTCCTAACAGCTCAAATAGCCCACCCGGTACAATTCGGTAATATATCATTCAACCGGTAGGTTTGTATTACCTGAGACTAATTCCCACTTCCCAATTAATCATTGACTATTTTTCCTCCCATAATGAATCTTCGGCAACGGAACGGAAAATATTTTTCTACTAGCCGGCACGCATTCTCATCCATTATATTATGTTTAATTGAATTATATGGTGTTACAACGTGTTTTTCTAAGGCGTACACTAAAGAATGCGCCTATCCTTACCATACGTGCACATTTTTCTCAAATTGCCCATATACCTACAGATCGTGCCTTAGTTCATCTGCTACGAACAGTTTTCGCATTCTGCCAATTTTATCGGGTGAATTATCTGTTCAACTATTATGATAAAAGTGTAATAATATAGAATTAAAGACGGAAATTATTACTTGGTGAAGGCTGAAGCATTTTTTCTGATACTCTTTTTTTAACTTACCTTGTAGAGTTTAGTAGATCATAAATAGTCTAGAACTTTTGAAAGAAATTTAACACTTCTATTGAAAATAACAAGCGAGATGTTTTAGAAACAACAAGACAATTTATGAAGAAGAAGCAGAAAAACTACTTAATTGCCTTACTATTATTAAGTATTAAGTGCAGATGATCTTCCTAAAATGTCTAACTCCAGCATAATTTATTTAGTCTTTACACCAAATTAAGCGAGACACAGATAAATTTCCTTTGGTAATTAAATTCAATCATATGCACAAATGGTCAATTATGCACGTCGAAGTTGTTTAAAACAATAGAATGGAATTGGAAGAAAAACGCCATGTAAGCGATAGATTAAATTGGTGAAAGTAATAAACGATACAATATTTAACTTAGGACGACTTTGATTTACTGAAAAAAGGCCGAAAGTGTCCAAATAAGGCCAACCAACGACCGAAAATGTCGGGGCATTCCTTCAGAAGGCAATTCATTGACCTCTTTGGTATACGATGGTGTGTCGTTGGCAATTATGCACATCGATGGGTCCACTTTCAAAATAAAAGTAAATGCAAGTTGAAGAGGCCGATAACCCAATTGAAGAATAAGGGGCGATATTCCCAAATTAAAGGGCCCATAATCACGTTTATTACTACCAAATATTAAGAGAGAAAGTGGCTAGAGGAAAAATTGCTGCAACAAGTAAATGAAATGATGATGAAAAATTTTAGAACCTCAAAGATAGCACACATAATGTTAGAATGCATCTAGCAATGCACAAACTACCTTGTCGTTCTTAGTGGAACACCCTGTCTAATAACTTAATGTTTATAGACATTAAAATTAATCCATTTACTGCTTATCACTCGTCTTTGATAAATTGTCTGCCAACTTATAAGTTCGTGATAAAAAGGACCGTTAAGCTATTTAAAAAATATCGTACGAAAGTCATCTTGAATTAGCCAATTTTTTTCAATGAAAACATTTAAAAGCTATCCGGTTTAAAAATTGTGAATAGTACCCCTACGAGATCGAAGTTACGCACTAAATATTCCTCACTGGAATAACCAGATTTCGGGCTTTCGTTTTAATCGCATCTCAAAACGTTTTATTGTTATTTATGGCGTTAAAATATGAATTTAAAACTCTTTAATTATCGTGCAGACAGTCTTTTCTAGAATAAAACATTTAAATTTGCAGGGTGGAACGTGATTTATACACAGCAAACGATAATCATAAACGTCGTGAGACGGTAAATGTAAAAATGCGGCCTTAGGTAGGCTCTGAAGACTGTAATTTTGTCTTCGGAGTTATTGAGATATTGCCGCACTAATTTGGGTATGGATCGTGTAATTGGTAAATGCTAATAGTCCGAAAACGGATACAGGATGCAAAGCTATTCTAGACATTTTACAGTTGAACGTACATTTTTTGAATACGGCTTTTTACAATTACATATAAAGGAACTTTCAGTTGATCCAAAAATGTATATTTAATTGATTCCCGAGTTTAAAATGCAGGCGAAATTTTATTAGGAAATCGTATTTCTATGTTAATTTTTAAATAATCTTATTGATAGCTACAATAATTTTAGAAAGTCGTATAACCATAGGAATCAAGCACTTGATTTACGCCTGTGCTTTGGTTTCATTGGGTTTAAGCAACATACGTCAGTTCCATTCTTTGCTAGTTGTAAATTGCGCTTTACGACTCAGTCTGGCAGATTTTTGTGCCGAAACAATAGTGATCCTTTTGTCAAGGTGTCGTAAAATCAATTTAGACGTGGATAATGTTCCGTTATTGTTTATTGGAGTTCAATTGAATGTTCGAACGAATAAACGATCCCAAAGGTCACGAACTATGAAAATAAAAGAATAAGTTGGTTTTAATTTTATGTAAAAAAAGGACTTACAGGAAGTTCCCTGAAACACTGTCTGAAAGAATATAATTTTTATTTCATCTTTTTTATGTTATTCAGATAAACTATTTACTTATCTGGATTTTCTTTCAATATATGGGGTTTAATACAAAATCGGAACGAACGTTACATGCAGGAAATAGTTTTTGAAATATTTTTTTTAATGCGAGATTTTTCGCTTTTGGAAATAGCATTGCATTTTGTAGACTTTCATAGATGAGCGTTTCAGTGCTTAAACACTATTTTGACGACTTGAAGCGCCTTTCTTCGTTAAATGATTTATAACTAGATTGTATTTTTCGCTTATAAGTTGTTGGTGGACTATTACAAAATATGTATTACTTTTTATTACCATGTACTCATTGCCTTATATAAACTAACTGAGCAGCAACAAAGTTTAGAAATATACCATCCAGGCATGAGTTTATATGACCATTTATTGCATAGCTGATGAAGGCATAAATATATGATTATTTTTATGTTGAATTCGGATTCAACCGACATATTGAAAATGAAGCCTTCCTGTTTCAAGCGTATAAAAGATGTAAACTGTATCAAAACCCACTATCGATCTGCTGAAATGAGCAGTCACCACATGGGCTTCTGTTCTGCACCTTCCAGTAAAATTAACCTTATGTGATATAAAATACATCTAAAACACAACTTAGGGACCCCATTGAGAAGCAATAGGTGGACTGGAATAGGAAGGGATCTGAAGATCTGAACCATAGTAAACAGATTAGGATTGCTTTTGGAAAAGTAACATAATTTAATAGTCACTCCTCCTGATCGGGATAATAGAGATAATTTCGTCCTAAAGAAGACCAAAATTTTTGTTCAATTTTTCTGCTTCTTGGTGAGTGCTTGTTGGTGAGGAAAATAGTTTAGTTGAGCGTTTTGGGTTTTTTCGCATAAACTCACTCACACCCGACGACAATATCGGCTAACGTTCAGAATTTCGCTTTTCAACACGAATTCACCTTGATCAGCTAGGTGGAAGAACAAAAATTGAAAACAATTAAAAATTCAATGCATGTACTTCTCGATTTCAATGTGGGAGATAAATGTGCAGGAATCGCCTCAAGGTACCAGCGAAACCTTAAACTGTCTAATGATGTGAACACGGCTACCTCATTTATCTCCAACAATGTAAAAACGACACAAGTTAGCTAAATAGTCGCCGATAAGTCATCTCGAGGCAGCGATTCGACTGAGTCGGTTTGGTCGTGCATCAAATCGAATGTTCCGAGAAAACAACCCGAGTTTGCAACCTGCAGGTTTACCGGCGAACCAAGGGTGGTCCTGTAACACAGATAAACTGCATGAATATACTATACTCATTGTTTTTTAAACACAACGCATAAATCTCGCTCTATCGACAAAATGTAAAATTGTTGTTGGTTGGGCAATGTTAGTAATGTATTTGCTTCAATCCTTAACAACCAGCTGGATGAAAAACTCAAACGATATTCTAATCAACTTATGTAGCAATTAGAAAAGTTGCAAGCACATTAGGTATTAAAGTATATCACTCTAGTTCTTTGATTATTCGTAGAAACCAACAGCATTCAACCTAAACTACTTTCTATGGTGAGTGCTGTTTTTCTTTAGTCTACAGTGTTGAACACAGTTAATACAAAACTCAATAATAGAAAAGAAAAATAGGTATCTTCTAACGACAAAGTATCAATAACGAAATCAGTAAGTTAGAAACAGTGTGGCCAAATATGACTTGGAACGCGCGCTTGAAGCAGATTGTTGACTACAAAGCACGAAATTGAGCATTATATAAGCATCTTCTGAATAGAACAATTCAATTTTATAAGGAAAAATGCCAACCGTTGGCCAATGGTTGAAATCAACGATTTGCTAAAAATAAGTCAATGTGAACAAGGGATGCATTCCAATTGCCCTTGCGGTTGAAAGATATGCCTAATTGCACTTGTTCTGGGCGCTGAGTTCAAAAAATGTAGTTCATACGAAGTCTCTTCGATAAATAGTGATGCCGTAAAGACACTAAATGTACATCAACTATTAGAAAAATACAGAGTCATAACGATATAAAAGGTGCAAAACGTTGGAATTACAGCGGACATATATTTATTTAAAACAATTGGAAGTTAAGACATGAAAAGAAAACATCGCCCATAAATAAATAGAAATTCTAATACAGTCTCCGTAAAAAAGATAGTTTTACAGACAAACTACTAAGCTAGACATAAAGTGACAAAAAAAATATAGAGACATCCATAAAATCTGCTGTCTTGGGTCTCGAAAATCCGAGTGGAAAACTTTACAACCTTCAGAGTCAGAGAAGAATAAGCGCTGAATTAGAACTGGAGGAAAGCTTAAGGCAATACCAAATTACTCGTCCTATAGTTTAAATGGCTTGGATCTGATTATTGGTTCTTCGAGGTTGCAATTTACGAGGCTTCATTAGCGTCCAATTACAACTGTAAACGTCGTCGATTCTCGCCGACCGGCCAGATAGGCAAATTTTTTCTTCTTCGGCGTTTACAGACTGACGTTGAATGGAATCGGGATACTGCACTGGTGATTTAATGAGGGTGCAGTTGCCAACCTAGTAGCGATGATCAATTTGATTGCTGGCTAAAGACGTGCAGAAAAACCAGCACTTGAAGTTTCAATTATTTCGAAAGCTGTTAAGCACCACAAAAATTGGATTCCAGTCGTTGTTCGTCATTAATTTAATAGCCCTGGAGGAGGTAACGAAAAACCTAATTTACAAGGTTTAAAAAGCTCTGTAATAACAGTCGATTTTTATGATCAGACGAACAGTACAAAGCCTACCAAATTATTCACATTCATGCTTATATTTATTTCTTAATAGACCCTCTATATTATGTCGATTGAAGTAAACTTTCTGTGGAACGACTACTAATGTTTGAAATATGACTCCTAAAGCCGTTCTTGAGTCATCTTGTCAATTTATTTCTCACTTGCTTTAAATGCTCTTTTTTGCTTCAAGTCTTGGCTTTTCCTCTTTTTCAAGGCTGTAAGATTATGTTAGGTTTCTTTACTGGTATTATATCAGTTTTTTCTTCAAAATGTACTAGGTTCAATTCAACAAAAAGTTTAGTTTGTTTATATTCTTCTTTGCTTCAAGTTCCATAAATTTTTACATTTAAATTTCAGTTTTGGGTCTGACTTTTCCATAATCTTGCCTCTAAAACAGCGTCGTTAAATTGGAGTTGTTCTTTTGAGACTTTCCCTTGCTTCTGTATATGGATGATATGCAAAAGGCCGAAAAATGTTTATGAGAATATTTATGTTCCAACTAATTTAAACAGTACAACCATCTTGTGGTAAATTACTCGCCATTAAATGTGTACATTCCTGAAGCAATGCAAATAAAAGTAATCTTTAATACCAACATTATTTTATTATAGAAAATCTATCATGCTTCATAAAATACAGTTTTTATGGGAAATTCCAGCTAGCTGATGGTACCACAGCAATAGTACAATCATTTTATTGCCCTCGACTCGATGCTCCTATAATTCTAATACCAGCTTAATCTGAGCGGTAACTAAAGATATTTAACGGCTGCTAAAAACCCTTCTGCAGACTCCCATAACCGTACTTCGATATTGCAAAATTCCTCAGTGTATTTTTGTCTGTACCATAACGCAAAACGTGCCTCTTAGCGAAACGTAAAGATTATACACAATTTTACGACTCTAAAGCCGTTTATGATCGTTATAAAGCTAATCTGTAAGACTCTTTGTTTAGCACGTGTGGCTCGATATAAGGAACTATTTGAATAGGAGCATAAAGAACATAAAAATGTACCTCATGGTTCTGAGCGTCCAGTTAGCCTATGAAAGCAAGTACTTATTAGTACGTTTATTGTAGTGGTTCCGCGACTTTTGCATATCCGCAGATGTGGGAAGATAAACAGAGAGTGAAGTCCCTGTACAAAGAAGATTGTAGGAATTAGCAAATAACGGGTTTCCTCGAAAATTAAGTGCAGCAAAAACTGTTTGGGGAAGGAAATGCCAATGGTACATCCTGTGAAATATCATAGGATACTGTTTTTTAACAGATCTTTCACAAGCCAACAAATATATACCATCCACAGATAATCCACACATAAAGAACAAATCCGGAAAAGTAGTTTTGGAAGAATTCCTTTCTCAATTTTTTCGGAATTCTCAGGTGCCAGCATTTTCTGAACGTGTTGTGTTACTGTTACATTCTGAACAGAATGTTCTAGTAATTTGGTTTTAAGTTTTTAAGTTTAAACTTTTTGTAATTAAAACATTTTTCTTTAAAATGGAAAATGTATTCATCTTTATATTGTTTCTTTCCAAAATTGGGTTTTTATTTCATTAACTCAGAAACTCTTTCGATTGGCAATATTTTCGCTACATAAATTAGAATACTTACTATTTCTCTCACAAAGCTATTTTTGGTTCCAGTTATTGATATTTTTTTTATTCTTAAAATCTCTAACGACTTTCTAGCTTCCAAAAAATGGAAAACAAGCTGTAGTTTAAAGTAAAAACATTTCTGCCATTTAATGCAGTAAATCGATACTGAATTTATGGACAATGCTCATTACATTAATTTTTAGAATTTATAGACGGTTTATTCAAAAGTTTGTTGACTTATTCAATGAATCCACTGGCTGTGCAAAAGTCCTCGCGAATATTTCTACGAACGCCAAAATTTGGGGTGAAACGTTTAAGTTCCGATTTGCCAATTAAAATCTGTTATTTCGATATTGTTTATTTTCAAGCCAAATGACTGCACACAAGCTCAAAATTGTATTATTTCTCTTTAAAGTTGTCATTTGTATTTAAAAAATATAATTTTGTTGAAACCAAAAATCACAGTTACACGGAAATAGGTATCGCTGTTTCATAAGTGGCAACCATCATTTTTATATTAGGGTTTGTCAGTATCTTCTACAGTGCGGAATAATAAATCGTATGTTTATCTATTCAATTTTGCTTTATGAATAAATACCGTATTTTCATTCAACCAAATACAGATTGGTTGCCATCAAAGGCATTCAAACAAAATTTCTTTAGCTAACACGCCCATTTGGTAAGCAAAAATTGCATACCTTAATAATTATTTATTAGTAAACTACCATGAGAAGAATGTGCTTATCCGCTACTTCTAAGAAACTTCGGAAATTATTAATAGCCTAATAGGCATAAATAGCCGTAGCATCACTTCAGCATGTAAAGTTTGCTAAAATAATGAGGGTCTTAACAACTTCTTAAGATCATAATAGATATAATCGTCGTGCTACGAAATATTAAAACGTCTTAAGAGATATATGAAGAAGCAAAAATCGCCAAGGCACAACTCGTACATAATTGACATGCATTATTAGTAACAAGGTATATTACACTGATTGAAATTAACATGTTCTATTAGTCTAATGAAGTTGTTATCTGTTGTTGAACGGCTGCACCATCGAATCAATGAATATTTACAATAGATCGAAAACCAGTTGCCACATATATCTTTTAAATGAGAATGGTAAAATTGAAATAGAAAAATGTCTGTACTGTTGCCGATGACTTTGTTAACACCTCTTCTGCGAATGTTCTCTTCAGTATGAAATGCCAAACGCGCAAACTTATTTGCTCTCCAATTAGTACGAAGCCACTTGTACTCGAATTTCTTGGTAATACTTTGTGACATTAATGATTTCAATTACTTCTCTAATTATTTGTATCGCTTTTACGATCTATTGAGACATTATACCGATGAGAGCAAGCAATTCGTTTCAATAAATGTCTTAGGACTACTTGCTTTGAAAATATATGTGCAATAAGAGTTATCGACTTGCTTTATAGATAGTTGGTAAAACGGTGGCAGTTGCATTCATTTAGATCTGTTTTTGGGTTCATTTTTCAATTTATTACTCTGCGGAAGAAAGCAAGATGGAAATGCTAACGACGAGCAATTGCAATTCAAATGCTGGAAATGAGGTTGAGATTGAAAAAATAGAAATGAAGACAAAAAAGCGCGAAAAGAAATATGTGATTATGCCTAAAAACTTGCAAAACATCAATTCGAAACACCGAAAAGCAGGCAGTAATAGCTTCGGACATTGGAGTGGCAAAATATTTTACAACTAATTACACGCAATTTAAGTATGCAGATGAGAATAAATAAATTAGAAAAAAGTTCGATCGAAAAATAGATTCCTTCTGGCGAACAGTAAAAAGAAGTATTGAAAAGAAGTGTAAAAATGCTGTAATTTTGTAAATAAATTAATCAAATAAAGGTATACAAACTGGTTAAATGTGTCTAAAATGGTGTGTAAACTTGTAGCTAATGAAATAAAAAGGTATCTCTGCAAGCTAAAATGTTTTCAAAAATATTGGATAAAGCACTCAAATTATTAGCCACAGTCGCAGACAAAAACAAGACAGTTTCAGTCACCAAATGCGACTGAAAAAACTGTGTGTGACTGACTGTGCGTTAAAGTTAAAGATCTGGAATGATGGATGAATGAAAAGCGTTAACGTTTAACAATTAAAGAAATGCGAAACTAAAAGAAGAAAATGCATGTTATTTAATAATCTTTGGAAATCGACCCTATAGCATTGGAAAGTAAAATTACCGTCAGTAAAATAAATAAGGCCTGAATAATTGAAAATTTAATTTTCGGAAAAGAAAGATTATTGTAGCTGGTAAAAATAAACCCAAAGAACTTGTCAGAAAATTGTTCAGAATATGGGCTGCAGAGAAATGGTTTCTCTAAATCAGTCATTAATTAAATTAATAAACCATATTTCGTTGAGAAAAGGGTTAAGGACTGTTCTTCAAATACTGTCAGCAACCAAAAGAAAACGAATTTGAAACCAGAAAAATAATAGGAAACATGAAAAAAGTCAATGGTCCTAAGAAACGAAATCAAAACCGGACAAAGTGCAAACTATTGAATTTATTACTTTAAAATCCACTTGTAGGAGGTACACTGGAAACAAGTAAACTTCTTCATCAACTGCTTTTAGAAAAAAATCCTGAAAAAGTTTCTGGTTATTCAGTTGAAGATAATAATAACATGTTAAAGTTAAAGATATAGCAAAGGATAAGGAAAAGATTGTTAGACTTTCTAATTTAATAGAACACATGAATCGAAGACAGTCGACCCGATATAACTGAGAAAATAATACTAACAAAAATCGTACTCAGAGAGTAGCAGTGTGTCATCTGAATGAGATAAGTGCTCCGAAGCCAAAGAATCCCGATATACAAAAGATTGAAGAATTTCTGTAATATAATATAATTTCATAGGTTTCAGAAGGTAGCTGGAATTTTCATAAATAAATCAGCAAAGCAAAGTAATTGCTGAACGGAAACGAAAGAAACGAGTAACTGAAAAGCGTTTGGTTAGAAAGATTGTTGCATTGTGAGGAAAGAAGTACAAAAAGCCGAGTCCTAAAGGCTTCAAAAGACAAAACGAATTAAGGCTCAGAAAAACTAAAACTAGCTAGAGTTTTAGCCAGTAAAAAAATTATATGGAAGGGCAGAAGAAACTGCAAATTTTAAAATCGAAGTTACATCGCATGATGGTAAAAAACAAATCAATAAAATATTAGTAAAGCAAAAGCAGAACTCAGTGGTGTATAAACCACTAGACACTACCGAAACTTAATTTAAGTACGAAAAGTACGGTTTGGTTGAAAATTAAATCAATTAAAGCTCAAAGGTTTATTGCGTTGGTGTTAGCGAAGAATACGTTTGTTATCTGGTATCCATAACTGAAGCCGCATATTGACTGCAAGATTTTGCTTCGCGATCTTTTGCCTTTTATCAGAATCAATTTCCTCAATGAATTGTATTAATAGATCAAATGAGAACAGTATTCCAAGTGAGATAGACACCCTGTTATACAAGTTTTCAGACGAATAAAAATTGATCACAAAGGCGAATAGCAATAAGAGCAACAATCAGTGTTCCACATTAACAAACCGATTGATATTAAATTGCATAATGCAGATTCACATTGGGACACATTGCGAAAGTCGAGATACAAAATAGTAACACCCACAGAAGTTTCCAAGACATTAACTTTCAGACAGGAATCTTTCTTGGAACGATCGCATTATCTAATAGTATATTGTATAAGGTGGACACAAAGAACTATGCTAAATAGAATTATGAAAGTGCACTGGGTTACACCCAGATCGTAAATTATGGTAGAATATGTTCTGAGTGTTTATTATAGGAACGGTGATAAAGGAGTAATGTCGGTTAGATGTAGCGATGTCAGACGATTTCATTGTGACCCTTAATTGCTTCACGTTTTCTTAATGCCTTCAGCATAATGGAGCCAAATGTGTTTAGTTTGTTGCGAAGAGTACGGTGATAAATTAGAATACATACTTGCAACAAATTATCGCTGATTACTGGCCGGAAAGGTTTAGCAAATTGCCACATTAAACTAGTGATTAATTTAAATAGAGTTACTAATTATTAGAAATATTTCTTTGTGGGTACTTAAGAAAAAAGAGAATTTTCAATTTTATTATATTGTGATGTTGCCCATTACCATCATCAATCCTTTCAAGCCTGAGCTGCTCTCAATATGGACCACCTGCCTCATGCACATATTGAGCCCATTTCAGATAACATTTCTTTCGTTTCTTTAAGCTAGACCATCAATTATTCTAATGATGTCGTTCGCAAAAACGAAAAGCAAAAACTCGTGTTTTTATTACACATTTATTCTCATATGCTATTCTGGGTTTTTCATCACAGCTTTCCTGTTCATAACCACTTCATACTAGTAAATCTTTTACCCGCAACTTTAATACCGATATGTTTGCGCCGGCACCGAAAAATACAAAAGTCGAAAAGTGGAAGATTGGATATGGTTTTTTTAATTAATAAATCCTAATCAATTAGTAACTGTTCTATGGAACTCTTTGAAATGGATAATTACAGGTTGTAATTTATTTGCCAGTTATAATCACCTTCCCATGAAGAACATGTTTATTTCTACAAAAAAAAATTATATTAATAAACGCATCTGATGTTGGGTCCCGTCACCTTGAACGACTACAGATCTTATCTCATCAGTCTCCAAACGATCGTATCAAATTTGACTTTAATAATATTAAACACTAATAATGATTCGATCAATTTTAATGAATTCATTAGAAAAGCGGTATGAAGTATACTATCACTGGTCTGAAATTTGCGAATCGAAACAAGCGCGGTAATTATTAAAGCCCAAAACGAGACCACATGTTCTATTAAGAATCCAGTTAAAAAAGATGCAACATCATAGAACGACGTTGTTTACTTGCCGATTACTTGGTTACATAAAGAAATCAATGCGAATCTTGATGAAGATCTACATGGAATCACCATCCGGAAGAAAAAGGCGCTTACTTACACGTTTCTGAAGTCGTTAAACTCATTGAAGGGCAATAGTTATGTTCGGAAAAGTTAACAGCAGAAAAAACCACGACTAGTCTAGGGTTACAGGAGAATTTACACAAATTGAAATAAATAGTCACTGCGCAGTTTTGAATGGCCTATGTAGTATAATCAATATTATATATTTATTTCCTGTTTATTCCCAACTATTTGTAGACTGATTTTCTATCATCTCATGGTCATTTTAAATTATACACTATTAAAGATAATGATACATTAGTGTTAGGATTCAAACAGAATTAGTTCTTTGGACGTTTAAATGGTTATTAGCGGCCGATTAAAATGAAGCCAGCAAACATTTAGGATTAGTAATTAACCGGCATTGTTCGTTACATAATAGTGGCCTATGGAAAATTGCTCACCTTTGTAAGAGAACGAGCTTTGATATGAAAACGGGCCGGTTCAAGTTAATAATAAAAAAGATCTTCATGCCACAGGTATCTCTCATAAACAATGGTTCAAATAGATGCTGTAGTGACGAATCAGAAATCATAATACCACGTCGATTATTTGAAAAGATAATCGACAGTTTAGATCTTTGGGGATTTCGAAGGGTTTGAAGAACTAATCTGAAGTCGGATCAACATTGGAATGCAAGCACATTTCAGTATTCTTAAGAAATTGATTTAATTTAGATGATTTTTGCTGATGTGGATTTACTTTTTCCAATAAAATTAATAATAAAATGTCTTTCATTATCAATTAATAGTGCTAAATTGCTGTGAATATTTAAGAGCATTTCGCCTACAGAAATAAATGAATATTCAGTTTCTATACCATTAACTGTTTAAAACTGTCTGAATGATTATTTACAGAACATCATATCTCGAAATAAACTGTTAAAAACAGCACTAATATTAGTGTGCCCAATAAACAATTACTTTAAAGTGCAACCACCAAGCCTCTTTCTCATTTTATGTCGGAAAGTATCTGCAATTTATGTGGCTGTATTTGAAGTATTTTCCTTTTACTTTCTCTTCATTTGCTCAACATTACAAGAACCATTGTTTTATTGCGCGATAAAACATAGGATCAATTATGATAATTCAAGAATTTATAATTGTTACATTTGGAAGGTAACCTTAGTGTCTTAAATATCCCCTTTCAAGTGAAGGTTTGCTCAACATTTGCATACGCTTTAGTTTTGAAAGTCGTGATTGCTCCAAAACAACTTAAAATAAATCAAAGAATTTGTCTTTTTGTATTGAAGTGTGTAATTTTTCACTTTAAATACATTTTTCACTTTTCATACATATACATAAAAAATTACACACTTCAATACAAAACGAGCGATTTTTTGATTCCATTCTGTGTGTACACACCTATTCCTATTATAACTTAAAATAAGCTGAAAATGTCGATTATTTCGGATCTGAAGCTTCTAGTGTGTTCCTCCATGAGTTCATTGCAGTTCTCCCATCCTTGAGATGAAAAGGATCTTGAAATGCAAGCAATTTCACAGAATTGGTATTTTTTCACAAAATCTACATCTGCCCCTGATGAAATTTTTGGTCAAAAGTCAACATTTTTTATGAGCGTCTATAATAAGGAAGGTATTGTCGGATAAAGATTGTGATGGGACAAAACCCGCTTAAAATGGGTCAAACATGGTAATTATTGCGAATCTAAAGCTTCTTGCGTATTTTTCAATAAGGTCAGTTGCATCCTAGCGTTCTTAAGTTGAAAACTATGTAGAATTCGAGGTATTTAGAGAGACTTGATTTTATTTTAAATCGGCCTAATCCATATGAAATGTTCAGTTAAAAATAGAAATGCTGCATACGTGGTTTTTTGACCTCATCAGATTGTTTAGGACATACGAATCTCACCAAAATTCATATATAAATAGTTGGGGCCTATAATGAGGAATACATCTTCGATTAAAGATCTTGAGCGTCCAAAAACCGTTCAAAATGGCAGATAATTTTAATTATTTTAAATCTAAAGCTTCTGGCGGGTTTTTGAATGAGCTCGTTGCATTCCTCGCTTTCTTCAGATGAGAATGATTTAGAATTCGATCGGATCGGATTCGGATCTGAAGCTTCTTACTGCTTCTCAGTACGTTCGCTGCTTTTCCCGCTTCTTTGAGATGAAAATGATTCGACGCATTTTGAGTGAATTTATGATATGAAAGTAAAAATTTATATTTTTAATGGAAAAAGTCGACAATTTCGTCCCTTCGCTTTTCAAGCTTTTCTGGAAAATGGAAACTGTTATGTATCTATTTCTGGTCAGAACTGTGGTGTTTAAAAGCAAAATTCGCTTGTTCTATCTTAGATCCCGTAATTTTATGCATTTTTTTGATGCAGATAAAAAATAAAAAATCCTCCAACTTTGTCTTTGGGCATTTATTTGCTGGTAATAACCCTCAAAGCAATATATGTATTTGCTTTTTATGAAATCAATAGTTCAACTTAAGTTTAAATCACTCTCATGACTCTCAACTGAAACCGATACCAATGTCCCAAAATGAGCTAAAAGTAGTAACATTCTGTGGTTTTCTGTGTTGTTAACAGATATTATCAATAAAGCGTTTTTCTAAATACTGAAAACTATATCTACAATTAAAAGGCCTGCATATATATTTTTATATGCCGGTAACTCTCTAATCACGCAACATATACATATAACCGACCTATAGATTTCCATAAACTCTAAAGGATAAACCTCTTGCAGGTTCTACAGCAAATTCCCATGAGTGTCTTCTTCAATCGGCTCACGAGAATCGCTTTTTTTCCAAATTGAGATATTTTTCCTATAATATAATAAATACGAAGATTACATGATACCTCCTTTCGTGAGTCGAGGTGCTATAATGGCAGGCATGGAATGTTTATTAAGTGATAAGTAACGCTGCGTTCGTGTGAACATTGCGAGTTATATTAAAGTTTGGAAGATTTAGCTCACAATTTCCATAATATTGTACCAAGTTTCATGCACGCAACAAGCTCAAGATCAAATTTGGTTGATAGTATTTATTTAGTATATGATTGAGTGTCGAAAAAGTTCCTACAGGTATATCCAGGCATTGATAGATTCAACATGCATTTGGCATACACATTTCTAATATTTTTTCGGATGACAAATTGTTATTAAGGATTTAATTTATTAAATATTATCGAAAGTAATCAAACCCATAGGCAGTGTTTGCGCATTGCCTTATCGATCAAATGAGGCTTTGGTTGTTTAACCTTTGCCAGTTTACGCCAATGATATTAAACCTACCACGCCTTCATATCAGATGCATTTTAGCAAATTTAATACCTAATAAAATCCAAGCCCATCTCTACCTAATCAAGCGGCATTCATACATGCACATACTACGCTCAATTTAAGGTATAAGGAAGATCCTTAAAAGGACGTTAACTGTACTTGAATCTGCTATGTGTGTATTTTAATCTAATAAGCTTCAGTGTTACAGTTAGACGGACTTTACATAGAGCTATCGTGACATCGCTTTTCAACGTAACAACCTTTTAACGAAATTAGATGGCTTGTAGCCCGGCATCACTGAAACGGAACGCTCTGTACAACACTGTTTTATCATGGTAGAGGCATCGAATTCATAATCCATGAGAAAATGTTGACTTTCGTATGCAATTTGTGCTAAAGGTTTGAATTGGTCTATATGGAGGCATTCAATCACTTGGATCTTCGGGCAGAGCTTCAGGCTTAAGCAATCGATAAACATAGCTCAGCCATACGTCTAAACTCTAAAATATCTACTAAAACTGCAATTGCAGAATTTTTAAAACTTCTCATTCAATCTATTAAACAATCTATTCACTCTATTATTAACATAATTGATAATTTGATTTTAATCAGATCATTAGAATATGGAGGAAGATTTGAAACAAAAACGAGAAATCGATGTTCACAAATAAACAATGCAAGACTGACCGCATCTCAAATATTTAAATAGTCTACAAAGTAGGATCAAATTGGACTGTAAAATGTTAAAATTCACATATTGAATTTTATTTATGATCCCACCCCACAAAACTATCATCACCAAAAGCACCAATAATATTTTTTAAATAATAAAGACACAATCTGATAAATATTAAAAAATTAACAAACACAAAATATCTTATATATCAAAAGCTGCAATATCAAAGATTTCAAAATTTCTCTGTGAATAGCAGAGAACAAGCAATGCAACTTGCAATTATCACTTTCCTTCAAAGCATCGTTAATATAAGTTAAATCGATTAAATTTTTTGTGACATTAAATTGTTCAAACAATGCTCAAAAGAAAAGAGCAAACTGAGAAATAAGCAATTTGGTATTTTATCAACCATCCTTGTTTGGTCCACAACACATGCCAAGTAGAAAATTATGTGCTGAAGCTTATTACGTGAAAAAGTATGCCTTCTTGGCGGTACCCTATTCACAGATATTTGAGATTTTACACTTTGATATTCTCGCCTATAATAATAGCATTAAAAACCGATTATATAAAAAACTAAGCCGTCAAGATCTCGTTGATGGCAAGCCCAGCACGCATTGGGACGCCTTTGGTCTTCTCTCAGCTGGAAAATTCGAAAGATTTAAATCACGATTCTGAATTTTAAATCGGTCGGGTGTCGGAGAGTTTTATAAGGCGTAAAATACGATTAACAGTATTTGGTTTGTTGCAGCTAAACTTATTCTTTTCGTATTGAACATATGCAAGTTTATTAGTCTTTAACAAACTATTTACTCAATATGGCTTCTCATTTTTCGTAGCAATAATATCTCGTACCATTTGTTTCTCATTGGTTAATTTTTTCAACGCTTTGATATATGCAAAAAAAATTGTGACAAAATCCACTCTTGTATGGGTGTTCATAGCAATACTGCTCTAAGTGCAGCTTTTAGCGAACGGAATAAAATTTACAGGACATATTTTTACATTATTTCGCCTTTACTCATCAGATTTTTTAGCACTTTTAGTACCGAATAATTTAACGTCGCTGTTGTAATAATGTTTTTAATACTTTCCGTCTTGCATCTCTGAATTTATTGAATTGTATATTGATGCTTTAGATTTTTAGGCATTTCCATCAGGTAATATTTTTAAGAGAAAATGTGTTTTAAAATATTGACTATTTTACTAGATTTCGACTATTCAGAGATTACTTAAATAACGTAATATACCCGAACAATGTGTAACATAATTTATTATTTTTAAATTTAAATAAAACAGAAAAAATTTAGAGCAGAAACACATTATTTGGTATACTGCAATAAATTAATTGTTTTGTTAAATATAACTAGTTCTCCGTAAAACGTAGCAAAAGCAAATAGTTTTCCGTTCCTACATCAACACATCAATATTTAATTTTGCTTTATTGCCACATTTTTTACATTAATCGTGTATTACGATAAAAACTTTCTATACATAACAGGCTTGGCGAATCTGTTATGAATCTACGCACTTGATGTGCACAAAATTTCCAATTTTCAAGCACACGTGTAGCAAAAAAATTTATTAGGCAAACATGCATTGAAGAAATTTCATAAGTAGTAAAAATAATAAAAAATGAAGATAAGGATATATTAAATCATATATAACAAATCAAGAAAAGAGAATCAAGTAAATGAAATTGAAAACCGTTTCAACGCTATCCCAGATTTGCTGATTTCAAAATTAAAAATCTATTGATCTAATTAATGCCCAAATAATATTGATCAAAAGAAATGTGGAATTTTTTTGGGATTAACTAGTAAAAACGTGTTCTTTGCTGATATTATAATTTTCATGCATAAGTTACTATCAAATACTTTAATTACAATAAATATGTGTAAGCTTTCGAGCGAAGCACCTCTGAGGATGCGAGGCAATCGCGCATTGCGAAAGTACCAGAAACAAATTTCCACGGCGCCTTAAAAACACGAAAAACTCACCACTTTCAAGCAGTCCGCGAGAGTTTAACTATTTTGATTAAGTTGCTTGACAAGCTTAAAAAGAATGTGAATGCCCTGACAAAAATAAGACAAATTATAACTCATAAAACAAGACATTTTAAACAGATTTTTTTAAATTAAAGGGAGTTTAACTCTTTTGATTAAATTACTTAGTAAGATTAAAAGGAATGTGAATGCTCTGCCAAAATAATACAAACTATAACTCAGGATATATTTTAATATAAGACAATAAGACAGGATATATTTTAAACATTTTTTTTTATTTAAGAGATCAGTAAAAGGCGACAAGTTTAATTTTGGAAATTATTTTAATAATGAATGATGTTTTCAAACCAATATATTTATGACCTTTCGTCTAAAAATATCACTAAATGCTGGTAATTTAAAAGAAAACACGTGTGAGTGCAAAACCAATACATATATGTACTTCCCCAATAAAAAAACATTTATATCACATATAAATTAGTCAATCGTAATTATTTTAATTATTATTATACACTCCCAGACAGGCATCGCAATGTGAGCAGTAATGTTTTCGGCTCATATAACTCTTTTTTGTATAAGGAATCCAAAAGCAACAGATGCATCTGGAAATATAACTCAATTAGTCTATTTTGTTAAGTATGTAACATTGAAATATCTACCCGATAGCGAACAACAGCAAAGCTAACAAATGGGTTCTGACTTTGGGTGAAGAACGAACGGTTGTAATTGTGTAATGATGGCAAAAAGGACATGTAAGGGATACTGAATGTGGCCCCCATGCAACTAAGGGATGTTGATTCAAAACCATGCGGTTAAAAAATAAGACATTTATTCAATTATTATTTGAAAATTTACCATTAAATTGAGCGGGTAAGAGTTCGGGTTTTTTGAGTTGCAATCCTGCCATTTGAGGCGGAGCTTTGGATATGTGCGTCAGCTTCTCATCAGCTTGGGTCTTGAGAATGAGCATATTGTAGAAAATAATTAAAACGTGGTATAATAAGAAACATTAAAGACTTACCTTACTATGCAACATAATAGTCAGATTTTCGAATAGTGATTTCGTATATTTTGCCTTTTATCGCTGTGTACGATATATTCACAAAACCTACCCAAGAGTTCGTTTTAAAACGATAAAAAGTGATCGTATCATACGATCGTATGATTATCAACTGAAATTGCAACTATTGAAGTGCTAATTATTAAGAGTCGAACACTGAAAACCGTATTGTTGTGCTTAACATGGCATACACATTTAAGTAAATAACTGCAACATATCACATGTTATTATGCAATTGGATTGCAGTCATTATTGTGAAAAGTACCAACATATGGACAAACAGAGAATACATTTGTGTTTACCCAACAGTGTACATCGGCTCAAGGTGATCGGGATTTTATTCATCACGTAATATTTTTGAAACAATCAATGTTTCAAATGGGTCTGTTTAATCGAATATATACGAATAAATATCTCTAGAATACGTTCATTATCCATTTAACGAAGAAGTTACGAGAGACCGATGTGCTTAACAAGATGTACATATTTTTCTGTGAAATATATAAGATTTTATTTGCCAACAGAGCGAACAAGATAAGGAAATATTTTTAAAAAATTGCCACAGAACAAACATGGATATAATGCATGTTTGCAGAAAGGAGAACATGTTTAATATGATTTCTTAACACCTTAAAGAGCACAAAAAGTACCATAATTGTAGTACTTTTCATTTATAAATTTCTGTTTCTAAGAATTTAACTCGCACAAGCATAAATAGAAACAAAAAATTGAAACAACCACCTGCAATATCTAGCATTTACTTTCTATACAGACTTTTGCATTAAATTGGTCTCAGTTTAATAGACTTAGAACTTTAAACGGTTGCCGTTGTTTACTCAATGCTGCTAATGAAAATTGGTTTGCCTGTTAATTAGTATAGAATAATTATATTATCACTGAGTATATTTTCTCTTTTTTTAACCAAACATTCAATTTGCCGCGCAGTAAGATTAGATACAAAGGTTATCTATGGATTTCCTGGAATACTGTTTTCAAAACCGTGATTTAATTTGCTGTTCTCGAAAAACATTCGTGCAAACATCTCTTGTGTAATATCAACAATTACTACAAGGGAGTAAAAAGTGTTACTAGAAAGATTTATTAAATCTCTTCTCGAAACCAAATTTCCTCCAGATTTCTTGAGCGTCTATTATGAAAACAAATTACATATATTAACATTAATTTAAATTAATATTCAGGGATATCCTTTCTGAAATAAAAAAAAATATTTGAAGGATTCTACACGCAGTCATAAATCAAAATAAATAAAAAAGATATATGATATTTTTCATTGTTTTAAAGTAATTTAACCCTGAAACTATATGGGTAAAGTAAGTTTTTAAAATACATTAGTCATCCGTTATCAACTTCACGATTATTTAAATAATATAGCAAAAACAACAGCCGATATACACAAACGTGCACCTACGAATTCTATGCGATTGCAAAAATTTATTATTCATTCGCTATTGTTACTAGTAAATATTGTGTATTGGTGTATTTTTGAAATTGTTTCAACTCGTTGTTTAGTGGTTGTAATCTGTATTTATGTACCAGCAATTCAGCTAATTGCGTTATTACGTTCGTTGCTTTTCCGGAATAAACAACATATAACACACAAGTGGAAAATGATGGTCAAAAGTGCAGTTGTTACTTTAATAGGTTTGATATTTATAGTAGAAAATGTATCAAGCCGACCGTTTTTAGATGAAGGTAAGTTTCATTTTTTATAATTCTTCCACGTAAACTAATTTTTTGCCAACTAACTCAATATTTTAATTATTTCTGGTTTTTTTTAGTGCATTTACCCTAATCGACATTTCAATCAAAAAAAAATTGTTTGAGGCAAATAAAGTGCGGGTAAAGTCAGACCAAAAACACAGTTCTTTTAACTTGTGTAAATACACCTGCTTTTCATTAGGGGTTTTATAAAAGAAAGTTTAAATAAAAAACTTGCTCCACAATGCAACTAAAAGATTCCTGAAGAAATTACTAAAGCAAGAATATCGAAATCCATTTGGAACTCGTTTTCAATTTAGAGTCGCAAGAACAAAAAAAATATTACATTTAAATCCATTCTACATTTATATTCATCACTGTTTTGATATTTTGTCCCAATCTGAAGAAAAAATATTTGTTAACTCTCATTATTTTTTTTATTATTTCCAACGTTATAAACTTAATTTTATCAAATTTAAAAGAAAAAATGTAATATTTAGTAAATGTGCCTCATATATTTACCAATTAATTCCAAAACGCTTTTTAAGTGATGTAATTAAATGTGCTTTTTGATTACGATAAACTGAAATATCACTTAAACAAATTTCTGGACTCGCTTAGAATTTAAGTTCTTTACATTCGCAGGCATTATAAATTAAAAACAAATTATTAAAGATGTAATATAATTAATCTGATTGCCATGTGAGGATTGAAAGTTTGCTATGATATTTTGAAAAACCATTCATGTTTAATTGCTGAACACATTTTTAGAATCAGACCCTCGTACTATTTGTTTCTATCTACAATGTCCTGAGGGAACAGTATTGTGTGGGAAACGATCAGAAGTAAGTTCAGTAGATTCCAGCAAATTAAATGTTGAAGTGCAATGCTACGATGACAACGGTAACACCAATAAATGTATTTAATCGGAATATTTAACAAATGTACTACCTGTTAATATTTTAGGGCATATTTTAACATCGAAGAACAGTACTGCGGATAATCCTTACGGACCACATGTTTATTACAAAGGTACCAAACTATCCGGAATTATAACAATACAATATCCTTTTGAAGATGATGAAGGTGTAGGCCGGAATTCTGAATCTGATAAAATTCCTAAGTCGAAACCCCAAAGTGAAATAGACGACTTGAACTCCAAATAGGAGCAGTAAAACTGTTATATAATTATTTTGTATAATTTTGTGATATATAGATTTAGATTTATTGTTGTTTCGGTATCATTTTATACGTTTTTATGTTGAAATAAATTTCGTTTCGACTGTTTTTTGGATTAAATTCGTTTCAACCACCCTGTTTTAATTTTTTTCTAAAACAGCCATTTTTCTCTCAAGTTAAGCGTTTGCTTGTTAAAACCACAAGGAATTAATAAAAAAATATATTTGAATGATAAATACAGTCAAGGGAAAAGCATAGAATTGAAGAGCTTAACAATAACAAACACAAAAAAAGTACTTTTGAAACACTTGCATCCATTAATGGTTCAAAAACAAAACATAATTTTTTATGAAAGTCGGTAATTTGAAACAAATTTAAATTTATTGACGAAATAATTTTATTAGTTATGTGTTCTAAAAATGAAGAATAGAACCAAGCAATTTCTACCATTTTATTTGAGACAAAAGGATTGATGATTTTTTTTTATTTTAATTTTTCGCATCTGAATGAAACAGAAAAAGAAGAATCAATATTCAGTGGAAACGACTACTTCAAAAACGGTGTGTTTTTTTCAAAAAATGTGGATTTGTCCATCCAAAGTACCCAAAACTTACTTAATCTGCGATTTTATAAAATTTTTGTTGGATTAGAAATAAAAATACCAGTCAAAGATACTAAGTATATATTCAATATATAAATTATTTTTTCCAATGCGAATATAAGCGAAAATATCACAAGTTTACAAAAAATTTGCAACATAGGGATCCAGAGCCTTATCTGAGTCTATAAAATATAAAAGAATATCAACAAATAAAATAATATACTCCTATCCTATGGCATATATTGCGTATCAATTTCTGCGGGGAAATTGACCTTCATTTAGATCGAAAATCAATACAAATTAGCTATTAGATGCGAGATAGTATAAGCTAACAGTAATGTAAATTTAAAAACTGTTAAAGCTCTCAGGCAATTTCAACCACAGTTCATAAAATAAAACTATGTACCTAGTAATATTTAAAAAGCAACATATGATGAAAAACTAAGTGATAAATAAATTTTCTATTTTAGATATAATCGTTTCTTGCGTTTGATAAAAAAGACTATGACTAAAATATCAACTCTAAAGTATTTCCATTAAAGTCTCGGATACACGATATAGCCAATATTGAAAATTACATTCAAGAGGGGGAAATACCAATAACTATTTACAAGTTGACGAATTTGCCAGCGATCAGTTCAACTTGGGGTTCTTTCCCTCCTGCTAGGCGACATCAAAGATTTTCTGTGAACAGAATCAAAACTATAGCCGCCTCGCCTCAACCTCTTCATAGGCCATACGGAGCCGTTCTCTAGGAGCCTATTTAGGCTACTCGCCGGGCTAGTCGACTGCACCAATTGAACCCGGCTCCTACTCGGGGACGAAAAGCTGTTACTCCTTATAGGAAAATGTTTAGCCATGGTTTTGCTCCGCAATTTGACATGATGGAACTGATCGTCTTGTAGAGCTGGCATAGGTCGTCGCTGGGGGGTTACCGATGGACGCTCCTAAGCAAACCGGCATAATATGAAATTGAAAGGTTTTTTCAACCGAAGGGAAAAACCTACCGAAGGTTTTTTCAACTTCACTTTCAGGATTTCATCTAAACTGATCACTGGGCGATCTTCCGCTCTGCTAGATAAACACCCCAGTGTACTTTTCGATTTTATTAAAATCCTGTTAGAAGGTCCTTTGGGCGGCTCGGGCATGGGCGGCGGAGGTGGTGGAGGAGGCGGGGGAATGGCAATAGGAGCCAAGGAAGAGGCGCGTTCTATGCCTACCAGTCCACTGGATTTTATGCTTTGTATCTCTTTTTTCATAGAGTCCAGTTCAGTTCGGAGACTGGTGTAGCTGGATAATTTTAGCTTCATCTGTTCGAATATTATAATCTGGTAGATATATCTTTCAAGATAGATAATTGCCATTAGGCAATATCTATCTTACACCATTTTTTATTATTTCTATTGGAGTAAATAGAATTTCCACGAAGCAAAATAGAAAACTAAACCGATTTGAAAGAACAATATTATTCAACATTAAAACTTACGAAAAGCATGTAGAAAGTATACTTAGTTAAAAATATCAAACCGTACTAACCTGTTCCATTTCTTCATGCAATTTCGTCATATTTTCCAGATGTTTTAATCCATCTTTTCCACCTTCCATTAACTTGGCAATTTTCGCATTGACCTCGTCTAGCTTTTTGTTCAAATTTTCAATTTCCATTTTGCAGATTTCGAAGTCGCACGAACTTTGAGAGCATTCCAACATCGATCTATCGTTAGCCACCTGACAAATCGTGGAAAAACTCTACAAATTGACAAGATATGCGTGATTTATTCGAATTACCGGAAAAATGTACGTACATTTTTAATTTGAATTCCCAACTGAGTGCATGAATCCATTACTTTTGTGCTCCATTTAGCCGATGCTTTGCTATACCTAATATAGATTTTTGGGCTTTAAAACATTTTCAGACTTTCTGCTAAAAATCTAAGTAGCGCGTTTTGAAAAAGTATACAAGACAAACACTTTTAACCATAAATAAAGGTGGGAAGTCAGAAAATCAAAGCGATAGTGCATTTAAGACATCTCTAAAGGTTTAGGCGATCATAAAAAAACGGAAGGAAAACAGAGAGGATTAAGTTATGATTATTAAAGATGACCTAGTTGAAATTTAAAATCAACCTATTTTAATACTATATCTACTTCTCAAAAAAATTAGTGCAAAAATTATTAATCAATTGCTCACTAGAAGATACGCTAAATGAGTAATTAAATTCACCTTTTTATTTTATTTACCATCCTGTCGAACATCCCCGGTTGTATTGTGGATGATCTCATTTCACAAGAATTGTTAAGTGCTGACCGGCGACTATTTGATAATTTTGCAAACGATAATGTTTTCGGAGACGTTCTATAGTAACTCAGTCTATTAATTCTAGGCGACGTTCTAAGAAATATTAAAAATTAGTTAGCAATTTTCAGTAGATAAAATTCCGCAGCGTAAAAAGGCCTTTTTAAAGTATTTAAAGCACATTTCTAATTAAGACTACGGCTTTTCATACGACCATCATTTGTTGGAACATGATTTGTGCCATTTGTGAATTGAAAGTCACGTGAATGAAAATATCGAGGGACATTAAAATAAAAAGACCAAAAAACTTAGCAACATATATGGCTTAGAAAAAGAGTCCAAGTAGATTAATTTACTCTGATACTCGAAAATATTTTTAAAATAAATGTTTAGGTACATATAAATAAAATGAAAGCTTGTATAAAAAATACTTGTACTGTACTTAGTTATTACTTGCACCTATTGATTTAAAAAAACAGTTTTTGTTCACAGAAGTCCTATTAGCTACAGAATCCCATACTTTTACCTGTTTATAGTCAGAGGTGTTTTCTTTTTGGTACTTCCCAGTTGCTTAAAACTATTACTCTTATACTTGTTGATAACTTTTTCGGCGACTGGTGGAGTGTTTAAGTTTATGTCTTCTAGCCTGTGGGGAGTTCCAACAAGGCTCGTCAATTCAACACTATTGTTTAGAAATTGGTCTTTCAGCCTTGCTGAGCTATACGAGACGAAAATTAACTGATTTAAATCAAAACGCATTTTCCGTGTTCAAACTAACCCAGGTGTGTGATGTCCAATCTCGTTCACTGGCTTATTGTTAAATAATTTTTTAACACATGGCTCCAAATTTTTCTCGATCACGTCGCTTTCCTTTAAATTGCACAACTTTTCCTCCTGTATGGGAGTAGAGCTCGATTTCAAATCGAATAGATGTGGCGAATAAAACATGTCGTCTACACTTCTCTCCTTCTGCCACCGGGATATTTGAGCGTTTATCTCCAGATTTACAGCATCCTTTTCTTTCAAATAAGGGTTAATGTGTATTTCTTGAAGTTTGTCGTTTTGCGAGATTTTGGTGCTGCTTGAAACATGTGCCAAATTATTCACTATTTTATCCATTTCTGAAACATTTTCATTCGTGTAAATGTAACTAAAAGCGAGCATTCTCTAAAACGAACCTTGCGAATTTAAGTTGTTGTCTGATAACTTTTTGTGTAGTAGTTTAGGGGTTTCTGTAATGGTATGTTTCATTTCGTGTCTCAGTTCATCTTCATCCATTGTTTGCGTGCTCTTATGAAAAGACAAGACCTTTTCCGTACCTGCATTTAATTTTAGAGTTAAACGAAGTGGTCCAGAAAACACTCCCTAAGTACCTGGAGAATGTAATTTGGAAATACTGGAACTAAATCGTGGCCTATTGTCAATATCTTTAATTGAAGAAATGTGATTGCCATGTACTTCAGCATCTAGATCAAATAACACATTTAAATTTGTGGTGTTCCAAGTACCATTTAGTCGAATTTCATTCTGTCTGTTCAGGCTGCGTCGCTTGTTTACAGGGGTTAATTCCACGGAAGTATTATTTAAATAAGGGTCCAATTTAGCGGAGGATTCGATTGCACTACTTAAGATAACATCCTCCTAAAAACCCATTAGTAGCGAAACGAAGAAATGCGTTAATTTAAGGGCGCTACCTTGACATGAGATTTTTTGGCTGGTGTATCCAATTCGAATGAATCTTTTCGGGTGCGAATGGGTCGTAAAGGTGTAGAGTATTCTGCATCTCCTGCATCGCCCATTGTATCTGACATGCTGTTACTTTGAAGTAATTTTATTTTATCTATTTTATTGGAGGATGATGGCTTGCTTAATTGGGCAAGTACAGAACTTCCACCAAATTTCGTATTCTTGCCGTGCTTGCGATGTTTTTTTTTCCTTGGCATTATAATCTAACGCCAAATAATACATGTAAAAAATAGGCTAGTGAAAACGCGCAAAAATCTAAAAATGTTAGTATTTTCAAGAAGCACTAAAGAACTAATTATAATATTAACTACGTTGAAATCGTGCAAATTGCGTTCATCCATATAACACACATAGTAAAATCAAATGGCACCAGAAGTAAGATCAAAAAAGATTTACATTTTTCAATCAACAGGCAGTTATAACTCGTTAGTTGCAAACTCGAAAATTTTGCATAGTTAATTACATTTAATATAATAGTATTTTACCTATGGAAAACACACAATCTCGTGTTAAATGTTACATGAATATGAGTTTCCTGCCAGGAAATAGAGCAAAAATGTGAAATATCGACACAACTTAGCTTTTAATGGTGATTGAGAAACAACGAATCCGAATGATTTTCCTTTAAAACGATGTTTTGATAAACAAAAAACAAGTATTTACTATTATCTATTAAGGTAAATTACTCCAAATACATATTTAAACAAAGGTTTTAGCTCTAAAAATTGATGACTGGCACTAAAAATATAACATCTATAACGTGAAAAATGATAAATGCATCGGTTATTACAAAAAAAACAGTGCAATTCTTCCCACATTTTCTCAAATAGTAGACAGTTATGTAAGAACACTGCCGGCTTCTGAAACTTGAACAATTGCGGCTCGCCAGTGCAAATAAATAGCTTTGCCGTTCGTTTGTATGTTAAATTTTTAGATTAGTAGTATTAGATGCTCATTTATTAGGTGCTCAGATTTTAGTTTTATCTAAATATAGCACGAATAGTTGTTATTAAGTAAAAAAGCTATATTTTAAGCCAATTATTTAAATATTACAAGAATAATAGCTCCCATATTAACAATGACGCAGTGGGTTTAGGACAAAAATATGCATATGCACACTATCTACTTTTCAGAAAAACAAACAAATTGCCTAGAAGATGACTTAAAATAAAACCGGAACGTTGACAGATTCGCTAAAGTAGAAGGTGGTGCATATGTTTGTCCAGAATCGGATTGTAATACAAATTTTTTCAAAAGCATCAACAATTTTTCAATAATTTTGCCAAATACTCGAAATTGCAGAATAAAACAATCTGATAAAAATGTTAACACGTTATGCAAGAATGTCTTGAAAATATGCATACGCTCAATTAGTTCACCATGATGTCCAGATTTATACTTTATATAATATTTACATTTGTGCGACTTTAGTAACTAAATTAATTACTTTTCGGTTTTCTATAAATCATCATCAGGTACCAGGCATATTCCAATAATAATTTTTGTATTCATAAAATTAAAATGTTTGACTTTGCACTAAAAGAATTTGACTATACACTTGCTTAAAATGGTTTCGTGTTGCATTACAAGAGACAAGAATCACTTTGAGAAATGAGGCAATCATACAATTACCTAAATTGGGAAATAACCATTTATAATGTCCGGTGTAATTGTGTTGTTGCTGGAACCGGCTGTAATTTTTTTGGCATGATTCGGTGATATTACGTAATACTGAAAAAATGCTTTTCAGTGTCTTTTTTTCATTCTATTAAGCAGAAACCGAAACGCTGGCAACACAAAGTGTCTGGCACACTCTGAAATTACACCAGAAATATATAATTAAGAGATGTTGTAGGATCATTAAATCTAATACCATCGTCTAATCTTCCATCACAAAAAGATTTTCCTTGGCTTCTTTCGTGCAACAAGGAACGATTTAATTGTATAAAAACATTTTCAGTTAAAATTTGTCTGTTATTTGGAATGATTTGAAAGTAAACTGAAACTGAATTGGAAAAATGTCATTTAGGAGTGAAACCCAGGAAATATGGAGACAGAAAGAAAAAGCTACCGAATATTTCCTACTTGTCGACGCATTTTTACAATTAGGGATTAAACGCATGGTTTATAAGAGCTTAAATTATTTTATTTTGACGTGATATATAAAAGCCCTTGATCCTATATTTTATTTGTGTTGTCTCATTCGTTTAAAGAAATTATTAAAATTATCCTAGATACGGGCAAAAAACGGTCAGCCAATGAACAAACAAATTGTTGCATATTTTTCAGGAAATTGGTCATTTGTTCTCTACCTTTTTTCATTCTCTAATTTTTAATTAAAATCAAAAACAAAAATTTGTAGAAAAGCAGTGGTGTAAAGAAGATCAATTGGGAAGTGTTTCCAAACGGATAAAAATATTACGAAATTTTTCTCAAATGAATTAAAAACTACGCGAAATCGATCAGCTTTTCAAAATATTGCAAATTTATAAAATTCTACATTGAGTTAAGATCGTTTTTATTCATTCAGATATCCCCAAACTGGCCCTCGGTGCCATTGGCTAAACTAATAATATACATATTATTATCATTTTATTGGCATGTAAGTATCTACAGACTGAGTTTTATAATACAAAATATTTGGAGCAGTGAGCTAACAGTAATTTTTCACAAATCTTTCGAGGATTTATTATTTTCAATATGAGAGAATGAAAACAATAATTTTCACTCTTCTTGTAGCAAATGCTATTTATTCGGTTGTGTTACTTAGATAAACTGCATATGCTGGTAATTGATCGTGCACAACAAATTGTTATCTTGAATATTCGAGAAGATTAAACCGAGCACAAGTAAATAAAGCAACAAGTGCTAAGTGCAAACATAACGTTCAGTGCAATGCAAAAGTCCAAACAAGCAATGTTGACTGTTGCAGGATTCCCACAAAATGCAGCTAAATGTGGCGGAAAAGTAAAATTTTTGGGTCTCACAGAGGGGATGTTTTCATAATGCAAAAATATGAATCATGTTGACATAATATGCCTTGAAAATTAATTCAAATATTTCTTAAACGAGGAGCTATTGAGGAGTTTAATCCGTGATTTTTTATGCAATTTTAGCTAAGTTTGCAAGACAGAGCGTTATAAAAATAACCTAAACAATATTAAATGAATGGGTAAAATCTTCGTGGATTGCTTATATGAAAAATATCCATACTCGCCTACCTGCTTGCAGATATCGCTAAAATCCTGATAGGTTCCAGGGTATTTTGTTCTGATTCTGATCATATCAATATGAGCCCAAGTTTGAAGGATACGTAATGGCAGTTACGAATTAGTTAGTAAAACACATGTTTATAAAAAAAACTACAACCCCTGTTAAGTAAGCTAGACTAAACTAAATATTGCAAAGGAATCAAAAAGGTAAAAAATGAATTCAAAAGTTTTACACCACAAAATGAACACAAATACACACCCATAAGCTAACCCACAAGTAGCAGTACGAAGATTAAAATACTTTAATATCGGCATCGTTCTTACCTTTCGTTCAGTGAATTTCTGCTATTTCAGTGATATGAAGAGCACATTCAAGCTCTAAAAAACCATGTTTTCACTCCCGAAAAAATTGTTTTTAAATAAGTGATCTGACAGAATGACGGTTATAAATTTATGGTATTTAAATTTCTAGCTGGACAAACTGTAAACGCACAATGTAGTAACTTTCAACGGCATTGCCAAGTCTAGGACATTTCAGACAATAATAATAAATAAATAAAAACTAATGTTAGGCTTATAATCATACTAACCGAATATATCAATTTTGAGAATTTATGAAATTCTGAAAAATAAAATTTTAAAAACATAAAAGGCATTAAAATTATAAGAATAAAGAAAAGACATATTACATTTGCGAAAATCATGAAAAGCAAACGGTAATGATAGCAAAGAAATTTAATAGTTAGTAACATTTTAAAAGAAAGTAAGTAAAATGTTAGTAAAGTTTAAAAATGATATATAATACCGCGGTTGAAGCGTTTATTCCCATTTATTTTATTTTCAAAAAATTGTTTTGGGGAGTGAATACTTAAGCTTCTGGTCGAGATTCTTGCAAACGAAAGCTTGCAATTGAGCAAAATATTTATGTGAAACAACTATAACAGACTGTAAAATATATAATTTTGAATTTAAAACACTATTTTTAAATGTTAAATTTGGACAGAGCTCTGGAAAGTCTTGAAGATGTCTTTAGATATCACATATACATAAACTTAGTTTCGTTATTTGCTGATTTCAAGAAATAAAATCGGAATTATTCCCAGAGACATTACTTAATTTGTACTTACTGTAAACTGTAATTTTTACATTTACTTGTAATTTGGTGTTTCAATTTCGTATAAAAATATTTTGATATTTATTCTTGCTTAATTACTACCGTATTTTTGTTAGACCAGACTCGTGCACGCGCCCTCGATTTTATTTATCCTTTTAATATTTATAAATTAGAACGTTTTTTTGCATTAGAAAAAAATCAAATTACTTAATAAAAAAATGCTTAAGGATAATATCATATCATCCCATATTTATTATATCAAATTATATAATACCAATAAAAGTTAATATGTATTTTGTATTACACGCATATTTTGTAAGTTTTTGTCTTTGTTTTCTAAAGATAAGTTGATATAACATGGCAATATGCATTTTTTAAAATGTTTTGTACTTTTTCTGTTTTAAATGTTTCTTAGAAAAAACGCTCAAACAAAATTCATCTTTCCTTTAAAGCATCTCTAAATCTCCACTAATCTACAAATTATTTGCAGAAACATAACTTTTCAGAAAATGTATCACTCATTCCGACTCTGCCTCGTAACAAACATTAACATTAATTTAAAAAGGTTTAACCTTCATTCATCGGAAACAAAACAAAACATCAATATGAAAAGCTGATAATAAGCCTGTGATATATTTCGAAACTTGTATACGTTTATCATTAAAATACATAGTCGAGAATGCAAAATATTCGGATAATTATAATGTTATAATTTAAAACTGTAACGAGCAGTTATTTGCTAGAGTATTAAAGAAAAACAGTTGACTGGTGCGGTAATTATGGGCAAATTTATAGTCCTTTTTTCCCTATTCGCCCCTGGTTTGAGTAGGTATATCACAAATCATCGGCATCGTAATTATTGGGTCGGTGTGTAAAGTTATAAAGATATTAAGGATAACAATTTTTTTCAGCGAGTATGTGAGAGTAAATAACTCGGTAATCGGTTTTCAGTAATATATTTGCTGGCAAGGCAAACTGGGTTTGTAAAGAGGGGTAGTATTCTTCAATTTTTGTAATAGCCGCACAACATGCAGCTATAAAGTTAAAAGAAAAATACTGAGAAGAACTTAGGGAAATATTTCGAACTGGAGTCGTCTGAAATTATCGTGTAGTATACGAGAGAGCTTTGACTTTATTAATTTGATACCTGTGGAACCATTTTTGCCAGGTTCAATTATATTTAGCTCTCTTTTTGTACTCGAGAGACTTATTTATTTTAGTGATTAATCACAATATTGCGTCGGTTTTCTAACTGAAATTACGCAAGAACCAAGGTGTTTTATTTATGGTAACCAACCTAGGGCCAAATATGACATTATTTTGTGAATTAATTTAATTATTCAGCTATAAAGCGCACTAAATATTTTGCAAGAAATAAGGAAACGTGAGCTACAAGTCTTTTTGTATTGTACTTCTAAACCGTTTTTTCCTTTATTTGATAAAATACGATTTTCCTTCATTTTTGCGTTCGTGTTTTACTTGCGTCATTTCTCTTTACCCAGGATTGTAAAATGTTGGGCACATTGTTGGTAAGTACAAGATTACAAAAAAATTTACAAAATGCTGAATCTGAAAAATGGAGTTAATGGCTGTAAAGATTTGTACAATTTCAAAGTTTTTTAATGGTCAATAACGCGAGAGATTTTTCTAGCCAAAACTGTTAGGTGTATGTATAGTCTATTCAATAAATTAGAAGGTTTTGTGAGTTGGCAGCTATTGTTAGGTAAGTGAATATAAAGCAAATTATATTATTATACACATTATACAAATGATATTCACTAATAGTATAAAATGCAAGTACGTGCATAGAAGTGACATATAATCAAAATCCCATAAATATATTAAATAAATAAATATTCATGTTTAAAAAGTGAAATTTTGTCACTGATTTTTATTTCACTTTTGGTTTCTTTAAGATTTTAACAAAATTTCAGCACGGAATATCGAATTTAAATGTTTTTTTGCGTAGAGATATTTCGTAAAAGCGCTTCTAGATTTGTTGCTGTTTTATTTATCGTAATCCGTTAAAAAAGACTATTCTTCACTTAAACCTTTGATCTATCTTCACTAATATGGAAGTTATCAAGTTATGAGAAATGTTGCCAGTGTTCAATCAGATTGTTTGCGATTGACTTCGACAGAATATTATAAAACTTTTATTTAATATGGAGTATTAAAGTGTGTCTGGCAGGATTTGTTACTTCTACTGCTGGTCACATTTATATTTAGATTATATATATTTTAAATTCTACCTTGAAGTAACAAATACACAGCTCACTTCTTTGCTTTAAATACCGAAAGAGTCATTATCAAAATATATGTTATACCATAATTAACTGCAATATTTATTGCTAAGTATGTAAATATTTTTTTTCCTTTATCGCCCCATTTATAAATCATATTTTTCTCGAACAGTTCATGTTGAAATCACTGATATGAATATCGTTTATTACGAATTAGGTTTTTGGAACAACAACCATTTTACGATAAAAGTTCGCCATTATACCCGAAGAACTGATCCAGATATTTCACAAAAGCGATCTATAATATATAAAGTGCATTGGCGATCGTTTAATTACATTTTTTCAAGATTCGTTCGTATAAAAGTTATTGAAAAACGTTGAAGATGAAAAGTACTACAGCTTTGTTGGTAATTTTTGTTGCTTTGGCGCTTGTTCAACGCTCTATGCAATATGGTAAGTAAATACACTAAATAAAACATGATTTGAATGATGAAATGTTGGCTGTTTGAATAGTTGTTTGGGTATATACAGGGTGTCTAGTAAGCAGGATGCATGTCTTACAAGGATGAGTCGACAATTTCTTCTAAAGCAATATCGTGTTACTTCGTGACGCATTTTTATTTGGTTGCAAAGTATATTTGAATTTTATCGACTTTCTCCAAGGGAGAGATTAGGATGATTTAAATTTCTAAGTATCAGGTGTCAGGCAAAATAGAACAAATAGCCTCCAGCTTCGCTTGTCTTCGGGTCTCAAATGTCCCGAATGTTGAACTTTACTTATATTTGTCTTCATTAATATCTACAATTAAGATTTTATGGGGCATTTGAATGAGGAAAATGTTCAAAAGTTCGATGATTATACAGGGTTCCTAGCAGATTGAAGTGCTTGAAACCCAACGCTTCGACTATCGGATAAAAATTGTATTTTTATTTGTTATTTAAATTGTTATAACAATTGTCATTGCATTGTACATTGCTTTTACAGGGTGATACTTCTCAATCTTCTCTGTTAATTTTCAGTGCGATATTGCTTTTTTACTTTTCTACTGAACTAAATTCGATTTTTCAAATTTATTATGATCACCACATTCACTTCCTTGTTTCTTTGCATGTTCTGTAAAATGATATGTGAATATGCAATTAATACTTTTGTTATTCAACGATCCATATCTCTGTAGGGTTTTCCAATTTTCACTTATTTTATACACTTGTGCCCTGTAAAATTATTAGTCAATTTCAGTTAACAAAAAATCTCAAATAACAAACAACCAATATAATGTTGATGATTAGGAAGTAGAGGGGATTTTAAGCAAAATTAATACTTCTAAATTTAAAATTAACTAAAAATTAATTAAAATAATTAAGTGTTACAAATGGAAAATCAAATAAATGTTAATAATGTAAGGTGTTGTTGGTTCTGTGAGCAGGTTTATTAAGAATTTTCAACTACAAATTTTATTCGCAACAAACCTCAGTACCCTGAGTTAATAAAAATATGAAATTAATTCGATTGAAATGAACATTGAATTCAAGATTTGTTTTTACAAACTCTTTAATTTTAATTGAAATTGAAAATAAAACTTCTTCTGAAAACGCACTCAAAAATTAAAATAATATTTATATTCCATATTATATTGCCAGGTACTATTCATTGGTCAAGTCTCTGTAAATATATGTTATATAATTAATATATATGTAGTTTCATAACAAATAATTTATTACGTCTTTAAGTTGCTTCTCCTACTTGTTTCGGCCAAGTGTGTCCTGCATCAACATCGAACTGCAAAGAACATAAAAAATCAAGCATAGACAAAAGCCGCATACAAGTGAAGATAACATGCTTGGACGACTTTGGTAAGTTTGTTTACGAGTTTATATTTATTTAAATCACTTTGCATTATTTATGTTCAGATGCAAGCGTTAAGGAATACTACTTTGAAGAAGCTAGTCACTTGGATCGTTATACCGCATACGAAAACACTCGATACGAATCTATTAATGAAGGAATTTCTTATTCTCCCGATCCATATAAGAATCAAGGTCTGGATTTAACTCCTCACCGACAACTTCCCGAATGGAATTTTTAAAGTGGCAGTGCCCTATAAAATGAGGAAAAAGTGTATACATGCAAAAATATAATTTATGAATAAATGGTTTTTAAATTTAGTAAATATGTGCACCTTTGTTAGTAAATAAAAGTATAATACCCTAAGGACTTGGCATAAATGGCATCAGAAGGTAGTTAGTTACAAGAAAAATATACTATAGGTACTGCATTTCCATTTTGGAATGGTTTTGTTAGTTCTGCGGGTATAAACTTAGTAAAATATCAAAGTTATAACAAAAACGCCGCGAAGCGTTAATATATTTTTTGCAAATATATATATATTTGATAAAGAAAATAAACTCAAAATGCTTTTGTACAAAAATAACAACTATAAGTTAATAGTCAGTAAGAAGACAATACTAGTCTTTTTCCAGTTTAATTTTGGGCATTTTATTATTTCTTTTGATAAAATGAAACTTTTGAAAAATTTTAAAAATTCGTTTCTATAGCAGAAAATAAGTGTTTTACATTATTTTCGGATCTATTCTTTCATTTTTATCGTACATTAAATTTCATGTTTTATTTTTATATTATATTAGTTTATTTTTTTTGCATATTCTGCGTGTTCAACTGATCCTGTTTTATTGAAACCGTTCATTATTTTTCAACGAGATTAACAATGTAGGACTGTCCTTGCTCAATTTTCTGAAACCCACCACTTAAATCTCTATATAAATTACACGTTTGGCAAAATAATTATTGTTTCTTGCATGTATGATCTATATGCGCGAAACAAGGCGCAACTATTCATAAAACCTGTGATAAAAAAGGAAGCGCACCTAGAACTGGACGTATCGAAAGTATGAGGATGTTAATTAATGTCAGCTCTGTGACGTGAATAGCAAATAGGTTTGTATCAATAAAATCAAGAACAATTGTTAAACAGGAATTTTAGTAAAATACAGCCTCACCATTTAAAAATGCGCGATATATTTTTATTTGAGAATATCTTTTATAGAATTTTATAGAAGAGAATATAGCGTTTTTCGATTCTTTTTAATACGCGCATTCGAAAATTTGCCCTATTTCACTCATGCCTGCTCTATGTTACCTGTAAACGTTATATCCGGAGTAAATAACAACTGTAATTTGTTAATAATTTCAGTCAATAAACCAATAACAGTAAATAATTTCAAAAAGTTTACACACATGAATTTCTAATATATGAACTGACAACATTGCATTTATCAGCTGTTAGATATCAATAAACCTCAGCTGACTGAGTTTAGGACATACTTGTCTTTATCTATGGTTTAGGAGCCAGTCTGAAACTGACAAACGGGAAATTTGTTGGAATTTTTTTAATTTTAGAGTGTTTACATTTCACTTTGTATCAAAAATTATTTTTTACAAGTCAGTGCATTTCAAAAGTATGATTAAATAGAATGTCATTAAGCAGAAACGCCTTGAAAGCTGTTATCATCGTTTGCAAACCCATCAAGTATATAATTTTTAAGCCATAGTTTCTAATATCTCTAGCATGGATAATCTCAGGTAAGATTTTGGCTTTATTTCATTCAGCCAATAATTTTCACAACCTTTGCGCTGTTGTATATTCGCTATATTTCCATCGTGTAACTTGTTAGGCCTGTTTTAATATTTGAGCTATTGCTAAGCTACATTTCGCCATGAACTCTGCTTGATCAATTATTTCTAAAAACAGGCTCATACGTAATAATTTAAAGGAATATGTCGTTAACAGAGTGCTTGCAGCCTTGAACATGATGTATTGATTAATGTCTCAAAATTAGACCAGACTAGACTAACCCATCTAAGTAATATTAAAACTTAAAATCAGGGACTTATCTTGCCATGACTTCCATCTCAAAATACATATACCTACCTATGTGTAATAATAGCACACTTACTGGAAATGTATTATTGATTAGATTAATCTAAATAATCCCTAATACATGTTTCAGTTGAAAACCTCCAATTCTTTAACCGGCTTTCGAATAATCCTTAACTCAATTGGTGTAAATTACATTATTAATCGTCAAATTTTATCGCATCCTGAATGGGTTAACTGATTAAAGAGCCCCATTTATCACTTTTCAATTCTCGTCGAGAATAACATTTTAAAATTGACTTTGGATTACTTGAAACTACTGAAAGATTTATTATATTTTTAGACATAGGACATGAGGCATGAATCAATTATGCGTTTCGTAATCTTCAATAAGTTCCAAAGCAGTTTATAATTATATTAAGACGAAATGTACACACTAACGCTTCTTTCCTTTGCCAATAATGTCTATTAAGTATATTTACCACAATAATATTTATAGGGTTTGTCCACAAAACGCGAGTGTAATTATTAAAAACACTCAATATTTTTTCTTTCTACTGTTTTTACTACATTTTTTTACAAACTTATTTCTGAAGAAGGAGAAAGAGGTCTATTCTTCAATCGTTATTGAGAAATGCACTGTGCATTTAATAAGGTTTTCTGATTTTCAATTGATCACARTGTACAAAACTTACAAGCAAAAATGTCTGATCTTTTATGTATCAACCGACGATAACACTTAATTTAATATAAAGAAAATTAACTCATTTATTCACTCTTTTTTGCATTGAGATTTTGCAGATGTTATTTATGTCCTCTCAATGCATGTGTTGCGCATGAAAATGTACATAAAAGGATAATTAGAAACAGAAGCAATCGCTGTGTAATGTGCTGTGAAATAAAAAAAAACTAGTTAAATTACTTTTCATCAATGATTCAAACGGTTGAGGTTTATTTTACAAAATGAGCATAATAGAAGTGCAAAGATGCAAATAGAAAGCGTTGCAAAGTATCCAAAAATGGTTTTTATTTTATTAAGTTTTAAAGCTGCCTAGTCTAAGGGGATTCATGTAAAAATAACTCAATGTATATTACAACGAACATTCAATAATTTAGTTCAGAATTTTGCTTTATTTTTTCACACGCTTTAATTTATTTCATGCAAATTATTGTTCATATTATAAAGTATTTAATCTAGTAGCGAAAACGGAGATAAAACTAGTTGGGTTTTGTAGTAGTTTTGTTTTGTAATTTTCTGTGGTTTTCTTGTAAACCGCATTTGACGGTATCGATTTTAGTTTATCACTTTGTGGCAATAATCTTGTTTACCTGTCTTGTGTATTTAAACACAGTGTTATAGCACATGATAAAGGAAAACTGCTATTTTGATATTTAAGGTGTTTGTTTGGACTAAAATGCTTATAACAGAAATCGATAAAGCTATTGATGGTTTCTTTTCAATTTGTCTACGGTTTGCCTTCGAAATCACAATTGTAAATATTTTTATTTACCTTATTATGCGTTTAACAATTGTGTGAAATTCTTAAAAAATTATTGATAATCAATATTTTTTTACATAATTTTCCAATATACAGATTTTTTTCAATTTGTATTTTACAAACTGCAATTATCGCAAATTATTGTAGACTTGTGAGAAACAATATATCAGACACTCAGAAGCAGCTCTGCTGTGTTGTTTCATATAAGTAGTTTACAAATATCTTATTGTTTGCAGGCTTTATCTAGCGACCTACAATGTAGGCACTAGCAACCCGGAGCAGCGCCTGTTAGATTTGTTGTCTATAACAAGTCAGAAGGGTGAGAAATTTCCAGATTTCTATGTCATTGGTCTGCAAGAAGTGAAGTCTCAGCCTCAGAATATGCTTTTAGATACGTTGTTTGAGGTGAGTTTTCTAATATTTTGAAATTATTTTTCAAAACCAAGATATCAGAGTTAGTATTTTTTATACCAATTTTTTAAATTTATATTGTCTAACCCAAAGTTATAACTGAAAGTTGAATAATTCAAGTACATTAAAAAGAGAATTAAAGAAAGCAGGTTCCAACCATTCTATTGTCAGCTCGATTTCCGGTTCCATAATGGCGTTTAATTTAAAGCTTTGTTTACGTTTTTACGATGAATTATAATATAATAGTGCCTATACAAAGATTCAATGTTTCAATTTCCTTGATATTTTAATAAAAATGCTGTCGTTTAGCATGACTATTTGTTGGTTCTCAGACTTAAAATATGATTCGATCGTTAATTTCATTTCATCATTTTTATTATGCAATTTCTCTTTTAATTAATTTAAATTAAATACAATATTTTAGAAACAATCTGCGGTTATGTTAATAGAAACTCTTATATTTTCTAGTCTATTTCAGCTATAGCTTTTAATAGTTATACATGTTTCAAGTAGTTTTGGTGTACTTTCAGGATAATTGGTCTGCAGCATTACGCGATATTCTCGATAATAAGGGCTACATTAAGTTAAAGTCCATTCGATTACAAGGATTACTGCTTTCGGTGTTTTCACTGAGAAAACACTTGTTGAACATCAGGGAGATTGAGTCCGAATATACCAGAACTGGCTTAGCTGGAATGTGGGTAAGTTTTTAAACAATAAAAAAATATTTTATGGCACCTACACTGTCCCACTGTTCACATAATTTAAGTCAATTATTTAATATTTCAGTACTTCTTTCAAAATGAATTGGAATTTTTACTATTTCATACGATTTATTGGGTTTATTAAGTAGTGATTACATAAAAGTCGTTACGTCATTTATATTTATATTCAATTTTATTTGAATCAACATAGAAATGGGATTTACTTGTTTACGCCATGAATATTGAAATTCCTACTACACACGTTGAGTAGGATCTTAAATAAAATGCTAGTTTTATTATTTGTCAATAATGTTTAATAACTGGTTTTAGGTGATGCTTTACTACTCAAGCGCATTTCACAGTCATAAAATAATGTCTCACTTCTAGTAGAGTTTGGATCGTTTGTGTTAAATAATAAAGACGATAATGTTTTCGTGTAACTTTTTTAACTGGCTTTTTATCTTCTAACAGTTTCAAATTTAGCTTTTTAATGCAGTTGAAATCTTGAAATGTAGAAAATTGAGAATGTTTGTTAATGTACATTATTCTGTCTTATTAGAAAATATTGTTTTTTAATCATCCGACACCTTTTTACCTTTTTTGTGTGTTGTGTTACCAATAAATTTACCTTGTTTGTGTGTTAATAGCTCTAGCTTAGATTAAATGGTATATATTTTGTTTAAATAAATGTGATATTCTTATCATTGTCATGAAGAAACCGTGTAATATTTTCTAGGGCAATAAAGGCGCTGTTAGTATACGATTAAGTATCTATGGATGTTCATTATGTTTTGTGAACTCACACCTGACCGCTCACGATAATCAGCTGAAAGATCGAATTGAAGACTACAACAGTATTATCAAAGACCAAGATTTTCACGTTGAGGAAACTTCTAAAATTTTATACCACGAGTAAATATTTCATCGTTTACTAGTGAACTTGATAAAATTCAAAACTTCTTTTTAAGCTATGTGTTTTGGATGGGTGATTTGAATTTCCGACTACTAGAAGACTTCGACAGAACTCCAGAAGAAATAGAGAGAAGCGTATTGAAAAAAGATCTAAAAAAGCTACTGGAGCACGATCAACTTAAGTATGTTATGAACAAGGGCGAAGCTTTTAGCGAATTTACCGAAAAGGATATTGAATTCGCTCCTACTTTTAAATTTGAAGTGGGTGCAAATGCTTACGACCATAAGTAAGTTGGATTGTAATTAAATGTAATTTTAATTTAAAAGTATTTTTTCAATTATAAATGTCGTTAATTGCAAACTCTTAAACTTGCAGAAGACGACCTGCATGGTGTGATCGGATTCTCTATTGCGTAAACTCACACAATTACGAAAATGTAATTTTGAAAGTGGACCAGCTGTCTTATAAATCACATCCGTCCTACGTACTGAGCGATCACAAGCCAGTTAGTGGAGATTTTAATATAAAGGTACAGTAAATGTTTTATATGTCTTGCTGCTTCTGCCAACTAGCTTGAAACACCGTTGCTTTTATGTGGTGATGGTAACTACTGATCAATTTCATTGTAAGCCTTGTCCTAAAAGTTTGAGGATAGCTTTTACTAACATTTATTTTTAATTTCAGTGTTGTGAATATATAGCTCTTACATAATGCGATCATTTCACTTCCTCATGCTTGGGTTTCCAAAAAATGATAACCAATTTCCATTAACAGTACATAACGTTATTTAACAGTTGCGAAGCTATATTAAAACTCATAAATGTTCAAAGATCCCACTAAAATTAATTCATCCACGTTGCTTTGTTGGCTGCAAGTTAATGAAACTAATTCAAATATAATAATGGTTTTTAACGCCTCAATGAAATTGTTTAGATACCACGACCAGTAAATATAAGACCCAGAAATGTTGCCCTAAAATTAGCCCAAGTCGTTCCCGATCAGGTGTTTTCAGATTATTCAGAGCATGTGGTACAATTCGACAAGGTTCCAGCTTGGGAAGAAGCGCAACAGAACAAAGCTTTTTACATAGTTACCAAAGACATTCCCGCTACAAAGGACGATTGGATTGGACTGTTTAAGGTACGTGCAGTTTGCAAGTGCTATTATCTGTATAACCTTCGCTTCCCCAATCTATTAATAGAAGTAAGTTTTACGATTGCCTGAAGATTCCTTTTTTTCAATGGGTCTATTAATATGAAAATCAAAAAATAAGTACATTTACAGATGGAACGATAGAGATATTATATAAAAATTGCAACATATGCGAATGTTTTGGGGATACCCTGTAGAAGCAAGCCCTTTAGGACTCAAAATGTTAGTGTAAACAAGTCGAACTACCAGTTTAAAAATGCTTTGTTTCGTAAACAAGTTCAGGTTTTATCGATCAATTGGCTGGTTTTTTAGATAAACAAACTTCGTAGGAAAACCTTTTGTCCGGCGATTGGCTCTAAGCAAGACGCTGCTGCATTATTTCGGCTTGCTTTGTCTTGAGTTAATTTTCATTTCGGGACGCAATTTAAACTGTTTTCGGGATAAAACACACTGTATTTTTAGCGCAATGGAAAAACTTTCGGTTCTTTTCGTTGCAAAGTGAATAAATACAGTCGTATTAAGGCAGTGGAAGTTTAAAAAAGATAATTAAAATTGTGCGTTGTTTTAGCACGACGTTTAAAAAAACGGTGGTATTTTGCGGGTTGGAGGACTGCTTCGTATTTTTGTGAAATCTATCATGGCATCATTAAAATGGCGTGGTGAGTGAGTGTTTACGGCTCAAAAGAAAACTTCTGGTTGCAATTAGCCGTGTAAGTTTCAAGCGAATTTATTATGGTAAAATGGTCAAATCCGTTTTCGTCGGTTTTTATAATTTTTATTGTAACTGGCATTAATGGATGGATTTAATTATTCGCATTTATTGTCGAACCCTAAAATTGAAAAATTACGAGCAAGTACTTTCATTATGATTTAGTTTGTTGCACGGTTTAATAATCTATTTGATGAAGGGCATTCGATCTCAAAGTTTTTTTTTACCTAATTGTTTATTGTCATAACTGAACAATTTATGGTGTATTTAAATATTTTCTACTGTTTAAAAAATACAAATTGAATAATACCTGCCTTTTTGGATCTATCTAAATATAGTGTCGATTGTTGTTTTTTTAACTTTCAGGAGAACTTTACCTCATTGGACGATTATGTAACCTATGAATATGTTCATAAATGCACCACACCTGTGGATGAACGAGGCCCCCCGACTATGGAAAGGCCGCAAAAGTACCAAGTTACGATTCCGGATGTTCCGAGCAGATGCAGAGGGAACTATTGCCTTGTCTATTTCAGCCAAACAGAAGATAAGGTGAGTACAAATTTATATTAAAATTACCGTTAATTGGTGAAACCTTAGGTTGAGTAATCCATTAATATGATTATGCCTATAAACACTATTTTCAAATCAAAAATGTTTTTAAATGTTAATATTTATTAATACAAATTATGTGAAAATATTTTTAAATGTTACGTGCATGATGACTATTATCCGCGCAACTATTTTGTTGTGTGTTTGTTTATCAAGCGGCTTTATAGAGTTTGTCAGAATCTGATTATCTTCAATATTAATACGTATTGTGGGTAAAAATTGAATAGGTGTTTTTTTTCGCCTTAGGTTATGAGCGTATTGGGAATAAGTGACTCGTTTCCAATAGTAAAAACGGAAAGTGATTGACTAAAAAGTGATGCATACTTGCGACGTTGAGAGTCATCAGCTCGTAGTATGTTTGAGGTTTTTTTTTAGATGTCATCAGTACACCAATACTTTTAGTTAGTTTATGCTAGAATGTCTATTGATGTTGAGTAACTTACTTCGAGTCTACCTGAAACTTGCCTACTTATCTACAGTACATATGTTGCCCTTAATATACAAAGTTTAGGAACAAACTTTGTTGTGGAATGTGAGGTTTGTTTTATGGAGAGGTATTTGATAATTGAAAGCATTTTCTACCGTATTTATTAAACGAAAGCAAATATTTTATAGCAAGAAAAGGATTATTCCTAAATGCCGATAGATCCCCTTCTATTGAAATATGATAAAGAGTATGCTAATATTGGTAAAATTGAAAAAGGTAAAAAAAGCTAGAGCTTAAACTTTCTGGACGAACGGCTTGACAAATTTGCAGCATAATAGATTGGGTATATTTACCAAAAGCTGCCAGTTAACGAAAAAATTATGTTTCGGAGTTTTATCCAATAATTCCCTAGCTTTGTAGTGATAGTGAAATAACATTCCTTTAATATAACTTTTACTACCATATTCTAACTGGTTATTTCCATTTGCCAGTAATGGCTAGACGTCAGTGTTAGAAAGGAAGCAGTAAGGCAATTACAAAATATATATTGTGTTTGATAAAAATAATATAAATTTTAGATAAAATTGTTTAAGCGTATAGGAAATGCTCAGCTGTCGCTTTTTTGCTGAAATATAGGTTTAAAAGTTCGAGAATAGGTTTAATATGTTCACGTAGTTCAAGTAACACCCCGATATTTAGTTCTAATGCACTGATTACATTGCTGTCTTTAAATCAAATATATAGCGCTAACGTCTACTTAAATATGTACCTATATTTGATATAGCTGTTATGGTTGTTATTATTTTGTAAGTAATGTACTATTTAATTTTCTACCGTCCTATTCATTCATCCTATTTGTTGATATATAATGTCAAAGTATGAATATACGCAATTGAATAAATCACACCAATGTAGTATTACATTATTTTGTTTATTACATTTAATTAACAATTTTGGAGACAAAACAACAGAAGTATCATTTTACGGAAAGGATCAACACTCTGATACACCATTTTATTATTACATGAAAACAAAATAAAAAATTGAAATAAGCAGAATATTAAAAGGCAGATGTTACTTAAATGAGAAATGAACTTAAATATATTTATTATGAGGTCCTACTTGGTATTGGTGATTAAATTCGATAAAACTGAATGGTTCTAATGAGCAAAATCGCTAAACTCTTGTAAAAATTTAATCAGTCTTCAACGCCGCACACATTGCTAATTGATTACAATAGCAGAATTAGTTGTTAATAGATAATTAAATTTAGTTATGAAAAATGAAACTACATTTTGTTTTCTACATTAGACCAATAAGTTTGTACAATCATAGAGAATATAAATATAATACTATACAGTAAAAGCTAAAGTCGAAATAATTTATGGTAAAAGTACAAAACTCAAATGCTAGTTATAATAATACACATCGGCCATCAATTATATACATTTTAATTTATTAATACGCAATCAATCCCTTAAAAAGAAACAATCCATTCAATCAATTGCCTAAAAATCTATCGCATTTTTCAGCTAGAAAACACACAAACAGATCAGCTTTACAAGCAATATAATACATACGTATTTGGTATATTCGCAACTCAAAGAATCTTTTTTATTACTTTAGAATCAACAGATTGTGGCTCATCGATTATTTTGAAAGGTAGTCATTTGAGCATGGTTGTTGCTTATAAATGTATCCATTTCGCACTGTGTGTCTGGAGTTGGCGTGTGGATTCCATTTAATCCTTCGCAGTCCTCAGAGTTGATTCTTTTCTTATTTGTAAATTTTTTCTTTAGTTCCTTCCTGGTGTATTTATTTCCCACAAAACCAATGAATGTTACTACGCCTAGAACGGCATAATATTGATTAGGACATTTTACTAATAATTTAGCAATGTTTTTTGTTCAAGTATTGCAAGAAAATTACTATTCATGGAGTTAAACCACGAAAATCATATACATGTGATTTACGTAGACCGTGCATTAGAAGTTTTCCAACTTTTGTTGAAGAAACTTCGAATTTTATTTTAATTGCAAACCCCTAATTTCTTTAGCATGGTGGGATTGGCCTCCGAATTGCGAGTTTGGGCCACCCTAGTTTTGTTAACTTATCGCTTATAGTTTTTGATGTACTCGTATGTCAATTGTTGTAAGAAAAAATGCCAAGACAAGTGATTGTGGAACAAGACATATCTAAGGAACGGTTCTAAATTCAAAACCCAGATGACATTAAAGTGCTCATTTTGTAGCATATGGGTGCATGCAGCCTACCAACATTGACTTGACAAAATGTTAAAAAATCATTTTTTTTAAACGGCACCTACTCACTTTTTTTGTCATGTTTAGTTTCGTTTCTTATTGTTTAATCATAGCAAAATTTTCAAATAGGACCAAAAATGAGGCCCAAAATCGCCCAAATTGGAAGGCCAATACAACTATGCTAAATAAATTAGGGGTTTGCATTTAAAATAAGAAAGTTATATTATAATTTTCATAAACCCTGTACAGCTGGAGGGTTAAATGTATTTTTCGGCACGACTCGATATGACCGGAATCAAAATTTGAAGTTTCTCAAACAACTCTTAAGTTGGAAAACCTAATGAACGGTCTACATAAATTGCCCTGTATACAAAATAAAATGTCATGTTTACCTAATGCTGCTTTAATTACGTCTAAAGCCAATTGAGTTTTTCCACTCTCCAATGGGTAGGCGAACATGAACACATCAATTAACCAAAAGCAAGCTACTGTTATAATGATGCCATACGTCCTGGACCTAAAAATATGCATCCATTGTTTTTAAAATACATAATAATTAAATGGTTTAATCTAGTTATAGTAGATAAAAATATTTTACGGGAAAATGATGAAAAAACTTGAATGGAACACAGCAATAACAAATAGCTGTATAATTTGTGGTTTCAAGGTGATTAAACTTGGCAATAAAACTATAACACTGTAAGCTGATGTTCTTATTTTCAAACATGAATAGCTATTAATAAACATTAGTTTCAAGAATTGGACAATCTAGGAATAAGTAACAAAGTTAATAATTTGTATTTTATTTTCTGATTTCCATATCGAGTTCCGTTGAAAATTGATTACCCCCAATTTCAATTTAAACCGGTTATAAGTTTTAATATATCAAAAAACTGGGATATTTGTTGTTGGATATAAGGTTCACTAACTAAACGTTTTCTTCAGCTTCAACTTTTCGTTTTAATCCTACGGTGTACTTACAAGAATACATAGCTGTTGGCGTTCGAAATCCAATCGTGAGTTTCAGATATAGAGGTATCTTTTTGATTTTTCGTTTTGTATTTCTGTATTAATATAAGACTGGCACTTGCACCTATTATCGATATTATCAAGGGCACAAATGTGATTTGGGCTCTGGCGTATGAGGCTGCAATAAATGGTAGATATTTTATAGTATATAAGATTATGCAATTTTTTTACTTATAACTTATTATTCCTATTTTAAGGAATATAGATAAAACATATAAAATGTACTATGACGGATACTTACTTTGGAAGACGCATCTAGTTTTTCCATAGTTCATGATATAAGAACTGGGTACGTCAGGTACCCATAATTCTCCAGAAAATAAACTTATGGCAAATAATAATAAAGTTACACCTAGAGAAAGCCCGCAGTACCAATTCCACCTAAGCGTATATCTTTTGCGTTCAATCGGATATCTGAAATGAAAATGTGGCTATAGAAAATTACGCTTATCGTTTTGCATCAAATGTACTTACACAACTTGATAAAGCAAATCCAAACACAAAATCAGCAGCCAAGAGAAGGAAAGTATCACCGTAAAAAGGAACACAAAACCTAGAAATGTACACGATATAATAGAATTGTTAAATATACAAAAGAGCGGTACTTACCAAAGAAGTTACAGGTTCCAGCTTTGTTTTGAACCTGCATCACTATTAGAGATATAAAAGTAATACACATTGATGATGAGAACATGATAAAGCATCTTTTGTGTATGTCGGTTGCTTTCAGTATGATGGCATAGGCAGCAGCCGATAATGCAAAGCAAATTGTCGACAAAATTAAAACTGAAAACAAACAAGTCACTTAACTAAACTACTTCTTAAACTAATAAACAAGGTAAGTTTTAAGCTGCGCTATGGTGTCGTTTAAGACAAAAATCTATATCTATGAAGTGCGCAATTTATAGAAATTGAGAAAATTTTGCGTCTGCTCAATTTAAACATGTTTCAGAGGGATTTGAAAAGGTATTGAAAAATTGTTTAAATTAATCACCAGATGGAAATTTCCTTCTTACCTGGTAAGTAAAAATTTAAATCAGATGCTTGCGCTGGTTTGGGTACACAATAAAGTGTGATAGTTTTACTGCTTCTATTATCGGAAACGAGTGCATCTATACAGTACTCCCGATGAGTTAGGATTCCATATCCTTGTATAATTAAAGACGAATTGTAGATTAGTCCACTTAAATCTTCCACGGCGACTCTGAAAAATRCAATTATTTATAAAAAAGATTTTATTATATGTTTTARTTGGTCATATTGAAATGAATCAATAACAAAGAAAGTATCATGTGCTAAGTTATRCAGACTGCCGCAATCTTTTAGCGGTAGAGATTATCWGTAAAGCCGTATCCTTTAAATTCAGTCGTCTAAAACTCTAAATTGTACAAACTTGTTTTTACGTTCATTGGTTTGTTGCCGCCCTAAGATCTCTCCTCAACTCCTCAACCT